>NC_073696.1:174748466-175074538 GCF_029784165.1 Wyeomyia smithii | reverse complement strand
TATTGCAATAAAAGAACTCTACTTCATTCATTGCATCCTCACATTTACCCCATTAGGACCTAGGGAACCGGGCTTCCCAAATTTCGTGTAGTTTTCATATGAAGTGACAAATAAAACGTGTGCTGCACACACAAATATATAATAAAAAACAAGTTTAAAAAATAATTGAACTGTCGAATGAATGAGGAAATAGAACGTTCAATAAATGTGCTATGTACTCATCTTTGCTTCTCAATCTTTGTCAATAGGAATTGCTTTACAGAATATCATAATTAACAAGTGATTTAATATTTGTTTTTTGTTGTGTGCCAACATATCTGCACGCAAAAGTTAAATGGTGCGGAACCACTTCAATATTGCGCGAAATTGGCGTAACTTTTGATTATGATACAAACCTGGATAACGAATGTGTGTTGAGCATAATGCAATTAATGCTCTAGAATATTTTCAATGTACTAGACGGCGCCAAGTCATTAAACTTACCTAGCACTAACCATTGTTGATAGCGTCGAGATGTGTACTGGTAATGGTAATGTTTTTCAGAAGACATGTTTCGTTGGAGTAGTACATCCAGCAACCGATAATTTTTCTAATAAATTGATGAAAATATTCACTGATCGATTCACTTTCATGAATCCAGTCATTTAAAAGTGTCATTGAATCATTAGCAATTGAAAAGACATTAGTTTCGTTCAAAACCTTTTGCGTATAACTATGACTCTGGTTTTATACATATGCACCATGTTGTTCCATGTTAACGTGACCACCAACCACCATCACCGAATTGCTTGGCGAAGACAACGAATCTTTAATCACCTCCGTAGAGACTTACTGGTCGTTGCAATCCTCAATTGCTACGATAAGCTCTCTTTATAGCCAATAAGTTAGCAGTTAAATTAGTTGTAAGTTTACTTCCCCTTTTCTGACAAGTAGGTTCAAATCCCTACGAATGATAAGTCCTAATTGCGAAAGCAAACAAATCCTAACAATTAAAATTAACAATTTCTAACAGTGTTGAGATACCACAAAAGATCAAAATAATGGTCGCAGTGGTCCAAATCTTACAAAAAACAGTGTTGAGAAGTTACCATTTGTGATTGGACACACATACTCATTACTTACTAATATTTATCATAAATACTTAAGCTACTAACAAATCCCCCCCTTTAAAAAAACCACCTCCGTAGCCATCGAAAACCACCTGCTTGGGTATTTCAGGCAACTATACCCAGCGACAAACGAAAACGAAGCAGCGCGGACCTATTTCCAATGCGGTAGAATTATCCCTGAAGACGACCGGCAAGAGGTAACAACAGCTAAGATAGCTATACGCACATCGGCGAAAAGGAAAGCAGCGGGAAGCGACGGGCTACCGTTGAATTCTACCAACTAACATTTGATGTCATCCATCGAGAGCTGAACCTCGTTTTGAACGAGGCCCCAACTTCGGAAATACCAGCCGATTTTGCCAACAGGGTTATCCTGCTACTCCGAAAGAGAGGAACGGCGAACACTGCACGAGGATATCGTCCTATCAGTCTTCTGAACGCGGACTTTAAAATTCTCGGGAGAATATTGAAAGCACGTCTCGAGCTCGTGGTAAAAACTAACCGTGTGTTGAAGTTTGCAAACGACGGACACTCAATCTTCGAAGCCACTCTTTCTCTAAAAGACCGCATTGTAGAGCTAAAAGCGACGAAGCAAAAAGGGAAGCTGATAAGCTATGATCTCGATCATGCCTTCGATCGGGTGTCTCATCCTTTCCTCTACGAAACCATGCTGCAGCTGGGAATAAACCCAGCCTTCGTCGGCCTGCTAGAACGTCTTGCCGAAAAATCTTTCTCTCGGCTGCTAGTAGGGTTTGCAATCCCGGGAACGATTTCCCGGGAATTGCCTTTTCCCGGGATTCCCGGATCCCGGGAATAGGAATATTGATTCCCGGGATCCCGGGATTCCCGAGCTCCTCGAAAAATTTGCCATACAATATTGCAATAAAATTAAATATCGTATCAAAACACGAAACTTACGTCGTATAAGTGTAGAGCAGCTCCATAGTGTGCATTATACGAAGCAAATATTTGCTTGAAACGACGATCAATATTTGCTTGCCGTGTAATATCAAATTATTTGCTTAATTTATTTGTCAAAAATATATGCTGTCTTATTCAGTAAACGATAAATTATGAAATATTTTCTTCGTCTCATGACTTTTTTTCGCTAGTGAGTTTACTTCTACGCGGATAGTTGCTTGATTTTTTCTTTGTTTATAACAAAAAATTTTGAAACCTGTTAATTGATAAAAGAAATTGAAACCCGTAAATCAATTCGACCAGAAATAAATAAATTAATAAAACTCAGTCAGTGTAACTTGGGACGTGGCCGCCATTTCACATTAAATACGAAGGCATTCAAATGTTCCAAAATCTGGCTGCCAAACACTCAGCTTTATCTTCAACAAACTAAAAGTATTGGACTCTTCAGTTTCTAATGAAATGTAGCAAGAGCTGGAATCGGTGATTTAGAAGTATTTTAGAAATCAGACACCAGCGGTGATTCAGCGATCTTAAGCAAAGTTTTACAGCAGGGAACTACATTATTTGGGCCTAACGAAAAATTGTCAGCGGAACTGAGGCGATTGATAGACGATTGTTCATGAATTTCTGGAGTGAACTTGAATAAATTTTGTTCTTCAATTGATAATTTAATTGTAATCGATTGTTTGAAACTTTTTACTAATAAACTTTATTTGAAATCTCATTTTTGCTAAGGATTTTTTCCTTTCCCGGTTCCCGGGAATTCCCGGGAAATGAGATTTTTCATTCCCGTTTCCCGGGAAATCTATTTACGGGAATATTGCAAACCCTAGCTGCTAGTGAACGGGCATCCTTCGCAACGTTTCGCCATCGAACGTTCGGTTCTGCAGGGAGACCCGATGTCCATGTTCAACCAGCTGGAGCAACAGGTCGACCCCGATCTCGTGGTGGCCTATGCAGACGATATATCTGTGGTAGTCACCAGCATGTATGCGATTGAAGCCATCCATGAACTCTTCGACCGCTTCGAACGAGCAGCCGGAGCAAAACTCAACAGACAAAAAACTGTCGCAATAAACGTCGGGCTTGTTGATGAAAATCCACTGAATGCTCCATGGCTACAAACCGCTGAGACTATTATAATACTCGGCGTATATTTCACTAATTCGATTCAAGCGATAGTCAAAATAAATTGGGGCGTGCTCGTGTCACAATTTGCCAAGCTTTGTGGTTGCTTTCGCTGAGGAGCCTAAATCTTCATCAGAAAGTAAAACTGCTGAATACTTTTGCGATGTCCAAGATTTGATGCGAATCATCCAACGGGCTGGCGGTGAGAACTGTCTTCACTGTAAGCGACAGTTGAATCGCTGGAGCATAAATTTAGTGGCTGCGCTCGTGTAGCACACGCATATGCGTGGGTGCAACAACAGATATCCTCTATACTCGGTGGTTGCCTTGGTAAATATACGCCTAATAAAACGTAGACTATTGGCTGTTGCGGTTACAAATGGTATTTGCGAACATATAGAATAATACCGCTCAAAACCTTATGGTACTGGAGGGATTACAAAAAGGAGTGTATCATTCATCTTTCCAAGCGATTTAAGTTTTATTGGATAGCAAAACTTTAGGGAATATGGCGGATCACAAGAATCAGTGGATTTACAAATAATTCGATCATTGTTTCAAAATAATAGACCAACTCTCATTTTATCATTATTCTTAGTTTAATTAATCATATATACAAACTATATTTTAGTGTCTTATTTAAACCATTTTTGAAAAAAGGTTAATTGTAGTCTAGATCTAGTTTTTGTCATTGAAGAAGCTTGTAAAGTGCACATTTTTTATCGAATGCATGTGTTTTGAATACACTAAAGTCGCTTTTTACGCGGGAGATACGTGCCGCGTAAAAAAAAACCGCGTAAATTCCGGAATCCGCGTAAAAAAACCGCGTAAATTCCGGAATCTGCGTAAAAAAAAGCGTAAATTCCGGAATCCGCGTTAAAAAACCGCGTAAATTCCGGAATCCGCGTAAAAAAAAATATCGTTAATTTTGCATTCCGAGTGAAGGGAAACTGAAATCCGGGCAAAAAAAATACCGCGTAAATTCCGGAATCCGCGTAAAAAACCGCGTACATTCCGGAATCCGCGAAAATTCCGGAATCCGCATAAAAAAACCGCGTAAATTCTCGAATCCGCGTAAAAAAAAAAACGCGTAAATTCCGGAATCCGCATAAAAAAACCGCGTAAAAAAACCCGCGCAAAAAAAAACCGCGTGAAAAGCGACCTTAGTGTACTTCAAAATCAATTTTACACAATGAATTGTCCGTCATATGTTATAGCAAATATAACATTCATTATCAAACTTTCAGAAGATAAAATTTCTTTAAAAAAAAGCTCAAGATTATTTTTCGCCAATTCGTTTTATCTCACAAAATTTAAAAATTGTGAATTTAATCTAATAGAAAAATGCACACACACATCTCACTAAAACTTTGCTCTATGCACTATAACTTGCACTATGCGATAGATATTATTTCTTTTGCTATAAAATACAAATCAAAATTCTACCGCATAAAATCTAACTTTCGTTGTTTTTGTGCAACTTCAAGGAATGCAAAATCTATCGATCTCTTGCTCACTGGTGTGCCTTATAATACTAGGCAGTGCTGCTCTAGTTGGAGCCTTCGGTGTATGTCAACGGCAAATTAGTGCAGTGTTAGTCACTGGCGTGATGTATCTGTTGGCCGGTAAGTATAAATAGCAATCACAGCACGGACGGCTAATTCATTCATTTCCTTAACAGTCTACAAATAGTCTCGCATATATACATACTATCCGTTAATGTTACCGTAAAGTTTAGTATGATCTGGAAACATGCGAAGTAACAGAAGCACAGTTTTGAATGACAAGTGATGCGTGTGGCATATGCCAGTGAGACTAGAAAACTTTAGCAATATGAGACATGAAAATGCTTTAGGAATAATTGATAGACATGAAGCAAAGTAGCATGACCGACTAACACGAAACGTATTAAAGTACATTGGCGCTTTTCATTGCGTATCCGTAATGCTTTTTTACAAGTATCACCAACTTGTTAAATGATAAACTCAAAAATAAATAATCTATAAAGAGAACATTCGAGTAAAATTTCAAGTCGAAAATAAAATCTGCTTTGCAGGTTTTCTTCAGCACCCACAAAATGGCTACAATTTTGCTTGATTTTTCTGAGATAAACTTATATATTCGTAAGACAGCTAGTTGAACATGATTTTGTTCTCGTCATTGGAATTGTCGATATTAACAACGTACAACGTACAACGTACAACGATATAACAAAACTGATGAAAGTAGTGAGATTAATCCTTTCGTTACTCTTTATAACAAAACAACAGAGCTTTAATTAAACTTGTTACTAACCGAAAAATAAAACAATATCGCACGCTTAGCCTTAGGGCTAGTAGCGGTCTCGATCAACTAGATTAGTTGAGAGAATTCGTTATCGATATTGTTTTTGACACATTTTGTATGTGTAGGATAAGTATAACGATACACCGTGCCCCAGTGCTGAGTCGAGAAAAATTCCAGCTCGAAAAGATCCTCGACTCGATCGGGAATCGAACTCGATATCACAACCGTGTGGGAGAGCTAGCCGGCCGACATCGCTAACCACAGAGCCACGGGGACCACCGAAAAATAATTTTGTTTTTTTTTTTTTTATTTCCCCTTCATTATTTTTTTCAGCTCTTTTCGCACTATTCACACTGATGATAATACACTTCAAACGCCAGCAAGGACGTCCACTATCAGAAATTGATTACAGTGTCTCCATCGATGGAGTAGTTGCCGTGAAGCCCGACTTTCTATATGCTCAGCCATTGTTAGATGCTCGAGTTATCGTAACCGCTTGGAGCCTGGACCTGGGATGGGTAGGTGTAGTACTGTGTACATTTACTTCGTTCCTGTGGATATTACTATCTAAGATAATGAGATTCAATCCACTCTCGGCAATGATTTGATGATTTAAAATCCGATTTAATAAAGTCTCCGTTTACAATGTTACATAAAATACAGAGCACTTTAAATTACTTCTTTCTAGAAACACAAATGTTTAGCTTTACCAGCGTTAGTGCTCACAAAAAAGCTAGCAACTTGTTCTTAGTTGCAGATACACATCTACAAGAATCGCTCCAGATTTGATTAGCTTGCGAAAAACAAAACCAAAAGACTTTTTTAAACGGGAGTCAACTGTTTAAAAATCACACATTATTCCATGCATATTTTAGAGACAGCTATTGTCATTCTACATAAATTTTAGCTTTTTGAATGCTATCTTCGTGTGACATACATTAAAATTGAAAAACAAATAACAACCAATGAAACATAAAGTACGACTTTTTGCAATGCTTTTATTGCTAAACTTTTTTATTCAAAACTTTACTTTCCTGTCTTGAAAATAAACTCAAGACCACCTAAATCTAAAACCAATTATTCAGCTTGTCATGCAAACAATTGCACGGAAAAGCTGTAATAGGAATAAAAAACTTCAAACCTTCGAAAACAACAGTAGCAACTTCTATCGCAAAAATAAACATACCAAAATCATTAGTGAAAAAATTAATCTTAATGCTTTGCCTTGAAAAACCGACAAAAACATATGCATTCACCTTATACATATAAAAAATAAATAGAAGTCACAATAACTGCTTTGTTGTTTCATTTATTTTAGTTTATCGATTACAAATAAAAATACAAGTATCACGGTTAACACAAACGGTAACACTAAATGGGTTGGGTCGGAAATCACGGCGTAAACACAGGTATTGTTCGTGAGCAAACAACCGTCTCAATAAGCATAGCTATTCGTAATTGGAGTTCAAATTTCAACATAATTATTCTAATTCACTTGGAAGAATGGTTAGTAATAAAACATTTATGATGCTGAGACCATTTTTACCGAGAGCAGCGCAAATAAAAATAGTAGGTACACACAATTTCAATATTGAATTTGCCTAAGACGGGGACTGACAAGCAATGGGTTTGTATAGCGCTATCTATGTGTGAAAATATTTAGTTACCTCTTAGGTTGCCATTAAATTTTATTACAATCAAACCTAATGTTGAAATATTGTATAGAAAGTATGAAAAGATGAAAAAAACTTTATTTATTAAAACATTTTATGATGTTGTCGAATGTCGAAAGAGCCTAACCTCCCAACTGGTCCCGAGGTACGATGCTGTTGACAGCGTTTTGATTCATATGGTTTTATACAGCAGTAAAAAAATCAGCAAGATTGATTGAAGCCAGACAAAAGCAGCGAATTGAACGCGAAAGGCGGAAAAATATTGCATAAATTACGTTGAAAAATTGATAATTTGGCACGGGATCTGCAGAGAAAACAAGAGATTTCCTCCCTTGGGCAAGAATGGATGGAAAAAATTATTTAATTCAGAAAAACATTTTACATTTCATTCGATCACACAAAGGTTCGTTGATGTTTTGAACTAACTCGGTAAGCTGCCGTAAGCCGGGTCAGGGCTGCAAATTTTCGACAGTGCAAACGAAAATGACAAAAACTGCATTTTTACTGTCTCAAGTTGAAACGACCTTCAGTGCCACCGGTGTCAATTTTTCAATGAAAGTCCGGTCATTAAAAGAAATGAGATGTCTGATTTAATACCAAAATTATTTGATTTGAGCCAATTCATTGCATGAAATCGATGAACTGAATAAGCATCTACATAAACATCGCTAAAGCAACACAGCGTGTGCGAAATCACAGAAATGCTTCTAGCCAACAATCACTGTCAACTGATTGGAGTTGAAAACCTCTTATCTGAGCTTGTTCGATGAAAATTGGAGTTCGAAGATTTCATTTTCAACTAGAAATCCTTTCATGACAGTTAAAATTTCCAGCGCTGCCGGGTATAGTACTTCCAGTTAATGTGACGATAGATGTTAATCTGTTATTCCTGCTTCTTACGACAATACCTTTGATGATGTCGGTATGATTTAGACAACCCATGTTATTTACCAATTTTTCAATAGTGTATCTCAACCAACTGGTTATTTTTGTTACAAAAACCTAACCGTAAAAGAATTTTTAATCAGTTGATGCCAAAACCTCGAAAATCCGATGAGAAATTACTGTTGTATAGACGCTCAAAACCCTGACCACTGTTTTCATGGTTGAGTTACTAGATACAGATACTAACTTCGATATACACGTTAATCCAACGTCAAAACTAATTGAGTTATACAGTAAAGTCTTTTTTACACGGTTTTATTTTACACGTTTTTACGACGATTTTCCAAATAACGCGGTTTTTTACGTCGTTTTTCCAAATAACGCGTTTGTTACACGGTTTTTTTCTTTGCACGGTACGTAGAATCGTGTAAAAAATACTTTACTGTAATTTTCTGAAGAAGAAAAAAAACATTTATTTACGCGAACTCCCCAAAAAGTTGGCTCTTACGTTGTTTTTCTAATCCAATTCCAGAAAATTTACTGATTTTACCTTGCTCTTTTTAATCTTTGTTTTTCATCTTACTTTGAGGATGGAATTATTTCTGGAAAGATATTTCGATGTAAAATTGACGCAGAACATTCAAATTACTGAAAATGCAAGTTTTTGTTTACAAATTTTCAATAAGTAGTCATTACGGTGTTAACACATCGATAAATAACAAATACCAAAATTTAGTTTTAGAACAAATGAGCACGGATTCGCACTATTTAAAAAAAAAGATAGGAATGACACATACTAGCTCTCTAGGGTTAACAGTATTCTTTAGTCTTCTTCGGCAGTATTTAACAATATCGCACGCTTAGCCTTGGGGCTAATAGCGGTCTCGATCAACTAGATTAGTTGAGAGAATTCGTTATCGATATTGTTTTTGGCACATTTTGTATGTGTAGGATAAGTACAACGATACACCGTACCCCAGTGCTGAGTCGAGAAAATTTCCAGCTCGAAAAGATCCTCGACTCGATCGGGAATCGAACCCGATATCACAACCGTGTGGGAGAGCTAGCCGACCGACATCGCTAACCACAGAGCCACGGGGACCACAGGCAGTATTTAGAAGACCTTATTAAAAACTTTTTACAAGTGGAATTATTTTGCGTGGATTTCAAAATATACACGAATTTCAAAATTGGGGCATTTTTATACGCGGATTATTTAATTCACGTATTTTTTTACACGCATTCCGGAATTTACACGATTTTTGCGCACAAGTAGGTATTTCACGTATAAAAAGCGGAAGCACGTTAGAGTACCTTTATTAGATGGTGTAGTCTTCAAAGCATAACCACTAGGGGTGGGCGAAACGGCTCTTTTGCAAGAGCGGCTCTGAACCGCTCACTCACGGTTCTGAACCGACTCATATGAACGGCTCATGGTTCACAATGATTCACGAACGTTGGCAGTTCGTGTTGTCTCGGTAAACTTAGGGTTTGCGCGAACCAAACAGTTTTGGTGCGCTCAAAGAACCGTGGTTCTTTTTCGTGAGCCGTTTGTTCATATGAACGGCTCGTGAGCCGTTCGCCCATCCCTAATAACCACCAAGTTTTAAAATGGTCATCTTTTAGGATTAGTGGTGCCGGTGAGTTCTTGATTACATTAATTCTTTTTTAAAATCTAAAGTGATACCGTTGATATATATTGATACCGTGCGGCGCCCTAATTCCGTGCGACTCTTGATTCCATGCACTTTGTATCAAATTGGGAAAAAAACAAATACCTACAAGATGTTTCAAAAAGTATGTTTCAATTTGAACGGAAAATCACCTTTATACCGTGCTGGATCGGAATCCGTACACCTAAGCACATGATAATCTTCGACGGTCAATATAAAATCAAGAAATCACATATTGCTTTAAACTGACATGTTTAGTTATAGGTCTATTTATATTTTATCACTATTTTCCAGCAAAATGATTGAAATCACTCCGAAACTCGAAAAAATCATGTTTAAATAGAACATGTTTTGAATCGAAATCCGTACACAGTTTTTTGTCTGAATCAAAACCCGTACACTTTTGAATCGAAATCCGCACACACGCGATATAGACTGGATCAAAGTCCATACAACAATAAATCAAACTCCCTATAGATGAAGAAGTACAAAAATGAACATCTTTTATTTATAATTTATCTTTAAATTACCGAATAAGTATATTTTGAGGATCAACTGGCTCCTAAAGTTTCACACGGTTTTCTAATTTTTGATATCAGCTGAAATAGTGCAATTTTCGTAGCGTTTCGTAGTAACCGGAACGCCGGAACCTCTCGAAGCTTCCCGGTACGACTTTCCCTTGCGCACCTCAGTCACAGCTCGTTTAAAATTGTTTGCCGTATATTTATACTTGTTTTCTTCCATAATATGCTGAAAACAAGAAGAAAGTTCAACAATATATGCATGATACACACGCTGTACGGATTTCAATTCAAGCAAATAACAAGAATCAAAATCCGTACGGCAGAGTTTTTGTTGAATAACTACAACTTACACTATTTATTAGACAATATACAGGTCGAAAATGACAAAGACTTACCTTTTCCATCAATTTTAAAAAGATTCACAGAGTAAAACACTTATATCCCACTTGATAATCGTTTTTATCTGAAGAACGTTTCCTTAGTAAATTCTCTAACGATACAACGAAATTACAACTGAAACCGATACACGATTGACTTTTCATTTTTAATATTTTTATTTCATGGACTACTGGCGCATAGTTTAATTCAACAAAAGGCCAACAACACAACGGACATGTACATGTAACTATCATATAAATTTTCACTTTTATAATGCTTAAAACTGGAGAAAAACATCAAGGTGTACGGATTTCGATACTGTACGGCTTTCGATCCAGTACGGTACGTACTCTTTAAAACATCTTGGATATTTTTTTGACATTTTGATACGAAGCGCACGAAATTAGGGCGCCGCACGGTATACTTTATTACTTTTCAACTTTCACCTTCAATTAAAAGTAATCTATGATTATTCGGCAACTCACAGAAAACCGCAATTATCTATTTCAAATATTTACTAAAAAGTCTGTCTCCTATTAATATTTAGTGATGCACCTGGCTCAAATTTATGGTTGGTATACTCTTGTTAACATATAATGCTTAACTATAACTATTTATTTAATTATTTAATTATAAACATTTTACTCCGAAAGCAGTTCATTGAAATAATAAAACAGAAATTTAACTATCATATTGCACTTTCTACTGCCGGCATTTTCTGGTACAAACACAACTTACCCGAGGAAACGGAACTTTTAGCTAGACGAAAATACACAATATCCCACTGGAATAATAGTATTTCTGAAAACAATATAATTAACACAAGCACTATACTTGCACAACAATTAACCAACGTCAACCTATTCTTTTATTGTAGAACCTGTAGAACAAGACAAGACGCCGACACCGCGAACCAACAATAAAAATGACAAATGGCGCCTTCCTAAAAGAGGCGTAACGCCAATAATTGTCATTTCTTTGAAATTGACGTTGAATGTCAAGATTAGTGATGGGAAACTTATCGATACTTATCGATAATATCGGTAAATGATGGTCATGATGGTCATCGATATTATCGTTAATTTTTTGACGTTAGCGATAATTATCGATATTATAAGGGTGAGCACAAGTCAGTGCGGCTGGTTACTGGAGGAGACCCAAAAGAAGGAGACCTCACCTACCCCAGGAGTTGCTTCTGCCGCTAGGTATTTGTTGGGTGCTGCTATTCGAAAAGATTTAGCATTGTTGGGGGTGGTGCGGGCGAACCTTTAGCCCCGGGTGTCACTGAGTTTCTGGGAAATAATGGTAACTAATAAGGTATTTATAGATTTTAGTTTCCTAAGAACAGATGAATTTGACAACTTAGTACTGGAGAACTTTAAAAAAATATCCAAACTTTTTGCACCATCTCATAAAAAGCAATGATACGAAATTGTAATAAAATGCATTTTCTTTGGCTTGCCAACTCTTATAATATGATGGACATGCATAGCGGCAGTCTATTCGTAATTCTCTGGTAATTGTTTAGTTTAACTTGGAACTGTTCAAGTTTAAAGTATCTGTTACCCAACAAACAATTTTTAGTTCCACTAAAAATCCAAATCAACGAAATTGTTGCGCCAAAAAATATCCTGGGGTAGACAAAATAATTGAGATAAATAAAGTTCTCTCGAATTTTAAATGACCAGAACTTTACGAAAAATGAATCATTTTTGATAACCGGTTTCATTTCACTAGAAAACAGTAATATATTAGTATTACTTGGGAACTTGGTGTGACCAACCTACACCGAAAATATTTGTGATTTCAAGAGTGTGTGTCAAAGTGTACATTTTTGCAACACATAGAACGTTTTAGGCAACTAAATTGTCTATCTAAAATACTTCATTTAAAAAAATCTGAGATCACCGATATTTTATAAAAATTATTTTTTGTTTTTATGATTATATTTTTTTCAGAGTAGGATCTTCAACTCAATTTTTTATATTTTTGAAGGAAAGTTCAGATAATTTTTACTAAAATATATTTATTCATTAAAAAGGTTCAAATACAGTTGGGTTTTCTTACGCGGGGGATACATGCCTCGTGAAAAAACATGTTAATTCAGAAATCCGCTTGATAAACTGCTTTAATTCAAAAATTCGCGTAAAAAACCACGTTAATTTGAAAATCTGCCTAAATAACCTTTTAGAGAAAATCTGCGTGAAAATAATCTGACGTTTTTAAATGTTAATCCAGATAAATTTTCAAACGCAAGTTTGCAAAGTTGCTTGGTTTAACAAGACCTACACACCCACAATGTTCGATTGAATTCTGTTAGAGTGCTGCAAGCTCAAAGAAAATTAGTACCCAACAGGGAAAAAACCGCCAAAATCAACACCCATACTTGATAAATACCTCGGTGATTCCTTGGCGGATTTTCAATCTTTGGCTACCAATGAACCCGAAATAAATTCTGATTTATTGACAACATATAAACCTAAGTGAAACAGAATGTCAGAAAAAGTTCTACGCGTTGCAAAAATGTACACTCAGTGTTGTTAGTCTCGCTCGTAAGCGGCATGCAACACCCCATGTGAGGTTCTCGGTGATGCCGCTTTCACACAGTAGAGAATTCTCTATTCAAGCTATTTCTCGTTCTTTCTTGCTCGCATTCACTCCCGAGATCATATGCACACACTCCCGTCTACTCTCCTCGTGTGTACTCGTGTGTACCTATTCCCCAACTCGCGAGAACTACTAGCCGAAGACAATTGTTTCAAGATGCTTTGCGATGGTTGCATAGGGAAAAACAATGATAGGGTATCGGACTACTTCGGCAGCGGTTCGCTTCGACTGGTTTTGCATTAGACTGCTGTAAAAAACTTACCGAAGCAGTCCGATACCCTACACGTTACCCCACTGTCGGTGCATGAAGCTAAACCGGGAAGAAAGCATTTTCGTTTTCGAGCACAGTTTTTCAAGCACTCCTAGTCGAGCAAATTTAGTCGAGTACTCCTACTCACTAGCAGGAACTCGCGTACTCTTTTACGGTAGCTGAGTAGCAATACGAAAGAGTTTGTTCGTGTCGGTGCGTGCTTGCTGCTACTCAAGGAATGCATGAAGAAGAAAAAGTATCTCCAAAGCGTGTGTGCAAAAGACTCGAGAAGCGTAACATATGTTTCGTTCTCAAGCAGAAAGGAGAAGAAAGGTTTTACTTCTCGCTCGATTTGCAACGCTCTGTACACTTTGGCGCACACTCCAGAAATCCGAAACATTTCCAGTGACCCTTGGTCACGTCCAGTTCTCAAGTAATACTACACTCAAAATAATTTTCACGTCATAATTACCGGAAAAGTTATGTGAATATTTTCCACTGTCATTTTCACGTAGATTCTACGTGATTGTCATCTGAGTTCATCATGATCTGGTGGGATGATTTATCCTATGAATCTTATACAGCAGACATATGCATTTTATGTGAATTTCACGTAGAATTCAACTACCGGTAAAATGGAAAGCATTCGATTATCTGCTAGCTACTACGTTTGATAAAACGTAAAATTTCCAAATTCTGTCTCCCAAATTCTTAAAAGACGGCAAATAGTTTTCAGAAATCATAGAAATATGTTGCTTGATAAATCGCACGGCCATGAAAAATCGCCGATTCGTAAATAAATCAAACGACATAAAAACGGACAAGTATTACGACGTTTGCCGGCGATTACTATTGTAAAGCTGCAATTGTTTATGTATAGGAAACTCCTCGAATTACGAACTAAATATGTGTGAAACCTGTAAGCTCAAGGCTCGATGTCAAATTCGTACGGTTTTTCGAAAGCTCACTTATTGGCAAGCCGTCGAGAAATTCTATTTTATTGTCAGAGACTGAGTTAGACAACAGCTTCGCCATTTTGATTTCTGTGTATTTTCACATAGAGAGTTCACGCGATACTTCTTCTATGACATTCTGTTTGACGTTGCCAAGTTCACGTAGATACTACGTGATAAAATATAGTATGCATGTGACTTTCACGTAGATGTTATGTTTGTCACATAAATCATGCAAAATGACAGAAAATGAATAAGTACAGGAAATTACACGTAACAATAATGTGAAAATTATTTTGAGTGTAGGAAACTAGGACAGTTTTCCAGTGAAATGAAACCTGTTTTGTCAGAATTGATTCATTTTTCGTGAAGTTTTGGCCATTTAAAAATTGACAGAATTTTGCCTGCTTCAATTATTTCCCTAATTATACAACCTTCAAAATGAACTTCGGCTTGAAACTACTCCGTGGAAAGCACTCCCGGCGTAAAACCCGAAGACTTTCCAAAACAAGCTGTTAAACTCGTCCGGTTGTTTGAATTTTCATTCGCAGTATCGTAAAATTTGTCTTTCAAGGCCTTAACACAATGGATACGTTGCGGTTGCGTTTGCGGCAATTTGACAGTTAGCCCATACATTTACTGTCACATTGACGTCAACGCAACGCAAACGTATCCATTCTGTTTGGGCCATCACTGTCTCTGTTTTTAACAAATTTATATAGCAAAATTGCATTTGTCGAATAACGTTTGCGGTAAAAAAATTGACGAAAATTGCCGATTTTTCATGGGTCCACCTTCAATCGCACTGACGAAACTACTCATGCATCATCAATCATAGTAACCCATGAGTTAGCAAAAAAAAATTGACAGCTCTATCAGTCAAACTCTAACTGTGATGGCGAAAAAAGTCAAGCTACTCCGTTCAGAAGTGTGCGCGTTCAAAGAACGGTACCCCGCCGCGTCAAAAACGGACATCGTGCGGCACTTTGTGGACGCCGTGTATGCCGGTTCTGGCATCTACAACATCTTGACACTATTGGACAGCGACAAGAAGCTTCAAAGGATGTTGAAGAGGAAGACCGAGGGAAAAGTGGCTAAATCGCTGCGTGCACTTGGCCGAGAGGTTGGTGTGTGCTCTAAAACAGTGAAAAAGCATCTAGGGAACATGGGCATACATACAGGAAGCGGCAGTCCCGTCCACTGGTCTTGGAGCTGCAGGCAATGACGCAGCGACAGCGGTTGACTAAGATGATCAAGTCGATTTTCCCGGCGAATCGCAACGCGGCAGTGGTATTGGACGACTAGACCTATCTCACCCTGGATGGCAACGACTAGCAGGGCTTTTCGTATTTTACCTCCCCCACAAAGGAAGTGAGCACCGAGGTAAAGTTTATTTCACAGACCAAGTTCCCAAAGAAGGTGCGGCTGTGACTGACAATCAGCGAGAAAGGGATTTTAAAGTTGCTCTTCTTTCGCTCCGGGCTGGCCGTGAACGGGGAAATTTATAGTACGAAGTGCCTGACAGAAGTTGCGACGTTCATCAAGAAACACCATAAGCGCGAAGACACGGTGTTCTGGCCAGATTTGACGTCGGTCAACTACTCGAAGCGATCGTTGGAGGAGATGGAGCGGCTGAATATCGATGTGGTACCGAAGTCGGCGAATCCGCCCAATGTCCCCCACCTGCTTCCCATCGAGAATTTCTGGACAAACTTGAAGCGCAAGACCTATTCCAACAATATGTCGCGAAAACGGAGGAGGAATTAATAAAAAAACGAAGAAAGAGCTTAAAAACATGGCTACACGCATGTTTTTGTCCGCCATGGCGAATGTTCCGGTTGGCTGCACGCAAGGACGTAATATTTTTTTTTGTAAGGAAGCTAAAATGATGACCTTCCATCCATTGAAATAGTTTTTTTTCATCGCTATCTGAAATTTTTTTTTACTGCAAACGTTAGCTGTCAAATTATCGATACTTATCGATAATATCGATAAAAGCTCCGGAATTATCGATTGTTATCGATGTCCGTTTTGGGCAATATTTCCCATCACTAGTCAAGATACTATTATACGTGCATGAAAGATTACTCATATATAGTGTAATTGTTACTTACGCAGAGAAATAAAACTACCCAAATATGCGTATTTTTGACGCAAATCAGCCTTTATGTGCGGGAAGGTACTTTTAGGTAGAAATGATTCACCCACTTCTGAGTACCTGCACGGAAGTCATCATCTAGGTAAAATTGAATACCTCGAATAATCAATATCAATATCAAAAACTCCAGACAAATTTTTACCCAAAATTAGGTATTCGCAATTTTTTAGGGATCATTCAAATAATACATTTGTGTTGCCAATTTTTCAGAAATCACAAATCTGACGCTAGCAGAGAGATTCGTATGTTACGAACACGCATTATCCAGCTTTTTACGCACCATAATGGCGGTCGCTATTATGCGTGTTCGTAATATGCGAACCTCTCTGCTTACGTCAGATTTGCGATTTCTGAAAAATTAACAACACAAATGTCGCCAGATATACTTTTCTTTTGATAAAATATATGCAGACTTCAAACTGACGTAAGCAGAGTTGTTAAAAGGATGGGTAATTTATTACGAACTTTGCATTATAGCGTCCGCCATTATGGCGCGTAAAAACCTGGATTTACTTTAGGATTGGGCGATCTCCAGAGAAAGATCGATTTTCAGGATCGATTGAACTGGACGGTCCCAGGATCGATCCATCTGAAAAATGGGATCGGCATGATCGATCTCTGTTGAATCAATCATTTAAAGCACTTTTTTGCGGCGCTGTAGGGGTGGAGGGGGGTGTGCAATTTCCTTACGCTATCTTACAGGGAAGCGAGGGGGTGGATTGATTATCTTACGTAAAAAAAACATCGTTAATGTAGCTATTCAAAAAACCATGTTCATGAAAGTGTATACGGTTAAATTCATAAAAAGAAAATTACGGAAGGACGATTAACTCGAATTGAAGACAGAAGAGAAAACGAAATATTGTGCTTGCTTCAGGATGATAAAACCGAGGGGCGAGACAGCTTTTATCTGAGTTACTCTTATGCTTGGGAGTAACTCTAATTTACTCAATATTACTCCGAAATTCTCAGATGATTCACATCTTTGATTACTTTGAAGCAAGAAATATATATGAACGATGGGACCGAGCAACATTCATGAGTATATTTGCGATGGGAAAAAAGTTTAAGGATGGATATTCAGAGACACAAGAGTTACTCAGATTTGCTCTTCATTTTTCAGGTTTCCTCAGAAAAACTCGCAAAACCTCAAATTTACTCACTGTTTTACTGCCGTTCCAAGCATAGTTGTCCCATGTTCTACACAAACCTTATGCACGCTGGGACAACTATGCTTGGAACGGCAGTTTACCCCTCGGATAAAACTTTAAAAAAAATCTATATATAGTATATATAGTAAGATTTTACTAGCGGGAAGGGGGGTATCAAAAAATCTTACGATGTCTTACAAGGGGGGGAAGGGGGGTTGTAAAATTGGAAAAATATGCTTCCGTAATTATTGAACGGCCCCTTAGGTATTAACACCAGTGTTCGTGAGAATGAATAATCTATCATTTATGAAATAATCATTTAAATTCATAATGATATTATGGGGCTCGAATCGAGAAAATCAAATCGAAAAATAATTGATCTTTTCAGCTTTTTTCAAAGCAAGAGAATCGATCTAATAATCAAGAATTCTGATGGAAAAATCGATTCTCTGTAGTTCGATTCAAGACCGACCAATCCTAATTTATTTGAACCTACACGCAGAGAAAATAACTATTGAGTTCCATAAGAACCTCTTATGATTTTGCGCTTCAAGGATTCCTTATAAAAGTCATAAGTTTGGCTTATGAATTGGAGGGGAAATTTTGTTCTCGACTGCTAACGATTTTCATAAGTCAAACTTATAAAATTTATTGGTCGTAGGTATGCATGTTATAAGAACAGACTTATCAAAATCATAGCTTTCCAATATGAATTTCATAAACAGATTGATATGAATATCATTAGTTTAATGTTATAAAGCTTATAATTGCTGCTATGAAATTCATAATACTAGGGTATGTTAACGTGTTTTGTTAAAAAAAAGTTTTACACTAGTTCTTACTTATTCCACAGAGAACAGACGTTCATCTTCTTTTCAAAAGATGTGTAAAAACTTGCAACCGTCATTTACCACTAAGTGGTAATGCTCCCGCTATGTGGCGCTTTTGTCACTTACAAACCAAGCGCTGATATCGATAAAATATCTATACAGCAATATTTATACAGTGCAACTGGGGCACCACAAGACAGATGTCGTTAGTGTATTAACGTATTTTGATTCAAATTTTTACACACGATTTTCAAATTTCTTTATATGAACATGAATGTCTGTTCTCTGTGCTTATTCTTTACTCGTAAATATTACAAATATTGCCATTTGAGATTAAAATCAAAATGCGATCGCAAGTCGATTCCAATGACATTTGACTATATATAGCGACTTACTTGAAACGCTTAAAAAATATTACCCGATTTGCTAAAAAATTTACGCATTTAATGTTATACTCATCTTACTCCATTTTATTGAAATATTTCAAGTCATGTTCGTGTGTTTCACATTGCTTATAATAAATATATATTTTATACGTGTATACCAATACATTAAAATATATATAGATTACAACTTAAGAAACGAGCAAATTAACAAATAAAAGTTTCATAAAAGTAGACAAATTGAGGTGTTCTCATTGATCATGTTGCCTTTTCGTGCTGTTGTTGTTGTTTCCGATCGTCACGGCTCCATAGACAAAAAAATTGTTTACTGTTTCAAAATTATCAAAATTATTTTTGAAAATTCTCGCAACTATCTTGCTGTTGAGCATTTTCTGCACAATGAGTAGGTAAGTATTAAACTTTAAACTGTGTAAACACCACGGATAGAAGTAATACGCTTTAAAATAAATTTCAGCCTTTTGGCTGATCCTTTGGAGCTTGAAAGTAGCCGATTCGATCTAAACCAAAACCAAATTGATATGAACCTCGGTATGAACGAAATGATCCCGGACGCATCAGCTCTTAACAATACTCCTGACGACGAGTCTCTCGCTGCTTATTTGACCAAAAGTCTGTTTTGGCTTAAAGCGGATTTTTGTCGGAAATTCTTTCGAAGTCAATTACGCCCGAAACAGATCACTTCAGAAGATGTCGCTGGAAATTCGGTGGAAAGTGTTCTCCGCTGCATCTGGAACACGGCAAAATATCAGATCAATAGGAAGGTAATCTTTATCGATGAAACACCTGCCTGGAGTGAAGAGCAACAATCTGGATTTGAAGACATCGATCAGCTTTAATGCTGCAGGATCAAACTAAGAAAAAGCTCTACTCGGTGACAAGCATCAAACCCAGATTGCTCCGCTCGTGGCGAGGACGAAATATAAATGTTTTTATCTACGTGTACTCACTAAATGTTGAGTCAAATTTGCAGTACCAAAAGTTGCAACGAACACTGATTTCTCCTCAAAATCCTGATAGATCCGGAGCACATTCAACACGTGACGATGCAGCATTAGCAGAAGAATTGCGTTCCAATCATTCAGACATTGAGGGCCACTACAGCTCATGGTTGCTCTGGGCGAACATCATCAATTCAGCACCAGCACACGAGAAAGAGCAGCTGAAACAGTGCAGTTCACCGCCATTGGAGCTGGCAAAATATTTCCGGTGGGTGGCTGTGTCTGAACCAGCAATATTACAGGCTGTCAGTGGTGGGCACCGCTAACCGAAAATTTAGCGACGCTAATCGCTAAGTCGCTAACCGGAAAATTTAGCTCGATAACCGCTAAACGCTAAACCCACATTGGCGGAACTTTCGCTAATCGCTAACTTTTTAATATGTAAATAGTCATATCGCTATATTTATTGCTCGTGTTTTATGTGTAAGTTATAACTTACGAAATTCTTCAGTGCTTTTCTCTCAGTGTAAGAGAAGAGTGACCAAGTGGCTTCTTTCTCTTCTTCTATGAAGCATATATCCAGTTGAACATTATTTATAGCGAATTTCTTTATTCCACTGTGTGCGGGCAAAACTGCCGAGAAATAATAAAACGTCATCGCCATTCAAGACGCAAGTAAGAAAGAGATGCCAGATAATTGTTTACGAACTTAGCACGTGCGGTGGTGGGTTAAAGCTGACAAATTTTACAGTGCGCTTCGGGCAGCACGGAAGGTCAAAACTGGGTCAAAATCGAGCGAATAAAGAAGGGTTTTGACAGCAGTTAGTGCGCTTCCAGGTCAAAACGAGGTGAGCTGGTGGAATAAAGAAAGTCGCTATTAGCCCCAAGTATGATGACAGTTATACAAGGTATGCCACATTTTTATCTATCCACGCACACAAACAAATCTCGTTATGAAAATTTTCGTTTTTTGTATGGAATTCGGAACATTTTCGGAAATTTCTCGTTTTGTGTTGTTTTATATTTGATTTTTTTAATTGGAGAGTGAATCTCCAGTTGAAACACACTAGAAATTGATATTAATTTAGATTTAGTGTGAAAAATTGCGACAATATGTCGAAATAAAATATATAAAAATGCTATATTTCTAATAGTTGGAGCATAATCTCAGTCATTGTCATAGCTCATGACTTTTGTTACTGTATGAAGCATAAGCGACTCAATTTAGGAGCGCTATTAGACTACAATAAAAAAACGAAAAGTGCAAAAAGGTTACCGGCAAATTGATGAAAAATAGCATATTTTACCTAAACCGCAGCAAGTTTATGTATTCCCCACAAATAAAACATGTTTCAACATCATTTCTATAACTTTTCAGGAAAGTATGTTTTATAAGTTTAGTTTAAAATGCAAAATCATTTCAAATTCCATACAAAATTGGAAAAAGTTCATAACGATCACTAATACTAATGCATCGACGTGAATAGCATACCTTGTAGAACTGTCATCATACTTGGCTATTAGCCTGCCTTACGCAAATCCAGTGCAACCAGAGAAATTTATTTATTTGATATTTTTATTTAACAAAAAATAAACAACAATAAAAATTAAATTACAAACAACATATAAAACAATACAACCAAATTTCGTCTACATTTATATCATCATACTTCTACTGTAAAACTTTTTTTCTTGTTTTTCTCACTTTTCCGGACTTAAATCGAAAAAATAAAAGAACACAACGAAAAATACTCGGCAAAACACTCAAATCGTGTTGCAAAATCAAGTCGTTTGTTAGTGATGAAAAGATTGATTTCAAACAACTAAATAAACATGATAATGGAAAGAGATACCTACACTGCATATTCGACTATTGCGTGCGATTTTCAAATTTGGAGTATCTTTTTCAGATTCCACGCATTTTTTGGCCACTGTCGATAGACTTCTGCATCCTTGGGAAATCGATAAAATTTAATGCCCAGACCGGAACCACAGTAGTTTTTACAACCAAACGCTTGGCACTTCATTCAAATTCGTTTTTGCTTTTGTTTGCCGCTACCAAAACAAAATTGTGTCCACGATATCTCACTTTCTCTTACTCAATGATTGGGTCAAACACCAGCTGTTTAGCAACACGGCAAGCTGAACCCCTTTTGAATATTGTCACACACGCGTGCTGTCAAAATCAGCCAATCACGTTTGGAGCAAAAAACCTGGAGCAAACCGGGGTACCATCTTGGCCACTCTTCTCTTAAGCCTGTGGTACACTCTTTGTCTAATGGTCAAATATTTGACCTTCTGACATAATGGTCAAATTTATTTGACATCATGGTTGTTGTTTGCCCGTGTTTGCCCCATGTTAAAATTGGAGAGTGACAAATAATTATCTTTGACCAAATTTTTATCTGTCAAAAAGTGACAAATATTTGACGCTCGGTCAAAGAGTGTACTACAGGCTTTAAGCCTGTATTCCAATTCAACATGGGGCAAGCACGGGCAAACAACAACCATGATGCCAAATAAATTTGACCATTATGTCAGAAAGTCAAATATTTGACCATTAGACAAAGAGTGTACTACAGGCTTTAGATTCAAACATGAAACCTACACGCTCGGCCGTTTTTACTCTAAATTGAGTAAGCGGTAATATGGCAACCCTTTGCTAATATTCTATTCCAAACAATTCTGGCAACCACATTTATTTTTGCATGACTTTTCATACGCACTAGAAAGTGTAATGAAATTCCGAAACTTTGTAAGGATATATAATTGAGTTTCGAAGCTTGTTTATACATTTTTTAATTTTCAATGCATCACTCATAATACAAGCATAACAAACACATTTTCCGTTCAAACCATAATTGCACGTGGTTCACAACAATTATACTGATTACAATACACATTCTGTACGAAAAGTAACACTCCTGAGTTTGTTTACTTTGCACACTTGGAGCCTCGATTTGACGGTTCACTTGGATTTTTCGACCTCACTCTTCGCGTATCTGTTCATAAC
The DNA here is from genome assembly GCF_029784165.1 of Wyeomyia smithii. Lineage (NCBI taxonomy): Eukaryota > Metazoa > Arthropoda > Insecta > Diptera > Culicidae > Wyeomyia > Wyeomyia smithii. Next base: position 175,051,654 of record NC_073696.1, on the reverse strand, counting down.
ACCGTCTGTAACAATAACCATAAATTGTGCTTAACAACTAGGTCGGATTTGGTTGGACTGTATGGGTAATTATCAAACATTATCATTGGCATCCGTTTACGGTTATTGATTATGCGGGATATCACAAAAGAGAAACATCTTTCAAAATTTCAGAAAATAGAAATTTTTAAATGGACAACTTTTAAAAAAGATCATGATTTGCTAATATTTGCTAACCGATGAGATCAAATAAAAAATCGTGTATTGTTTTCAAATTTTATGTCATATTTCCAATCAATGTACTTCAAAAACTTTTGTACATGGAATGAAATGACGTAATTAGTCAATTTCGATCGAGAAAAAAATTGAACTCTTTAAATTATCACGAGAAAACATGAAATCAGACAAAGGGGCTGTTCACATACCACGTGGACAGATTTTTAACGATTTTGTCCCCCCTCCCTCCTCCCGTGGACAAATGCTCATATAAATTATAAAAATTTTGTAAGGACCGTGGACATCACACAACCCCCCCTCCTCAAGCTGTCCACGTGGTATGTGGACAGCCCCAAATCTAAAAAAACTCATATAGATCTCTGAAACTTGGAGAGTTAAAAATTAAAAAAAAAAATCGAAAATATGCCTTATTCAATTTGTGGATGACGCCACAGTGCGTTGAATGTATATGGGAATGCGGGACAAAAATCAAAACAGCCATTCTAGTATTTTTGTTTTAAATTGTTGTGACACGAAAAATGTTTAGTACCATCCACTCACACCAACCCAACTGGTCTAGATTCAATCCTAGCCGACACCGGGAGATTTTCTGAGGCGAAAAATCTCTGGGATCACGCCTTCCATCGCATGTGGAAGTAAAGCCGTTGGCGCCGGCCCGTTAATAAACGGGTCGTGAGTTAGGGTCCTGGGTGTGGAGTCGCCTCCCTGGGCGTCGGTGATTGGCCACAACAGTGGCGGAACTAGACCGACGGAAAATAAGCGAGAATAAAAAAAAATGTTTAGTACCGATGAGAGCTACTTTTGGTACAATTGATGAATGTCAAAAACGTCATCGCAAAAATGTCTCAAACGCCGTTTTTTTGTACAGAAGCATAAAATGATAATTTTCCAAGAATACTATCCATTTCGAGATAAAAGGCTTGAAAAGCATATTAAAATAATTTCTAGGTGATGAAAAAGTGACCTAAACGCCATGATTTTATGATTATTTATATTAGATGATGATTTTATGATTATTTCTATTAGAATCTCTTTTAATTGTGTTTATTTACGGTTTACTGTTGCAAAACATCTAGACATTGTTAATCCAGGAATCTTTTATGTGTTTTGCACATAAATTACGTGTTATACATAAAAATAAGGGGCAGATGTAAGACAAATTGCTTGCTCTTGGTTCCAGAGGTATCAAACGAAAACGCGAATTTCGGTTGAAAGAGCAAACTTGAGCAATGGCAATTACTTCCAAAGTTTGAAAGATATTCCAAATAAGAGGAAAAAGTGAAATTCAGAGAGGTACGTTGAGGTACTTTTTTTGACAATCGATTTTAAATCGAAAGTGTCTTTTTTCTTTAAGCATAAATAAGCATGACTAAGAAGCCTTTAACTTCCAAATGCGCTACGTTATGTCTCAATAGTAACATGTGAAATGTAGTAGTTACATGCCTCTACCGTTGCCATTTTGGTTTTAACATGACAAAATATAGAGTATATTAAAATATTAATTTAAAAACCAAGATTTTTTTAAATAACGTGTCACTTGAATAGTTGAAGGTGAAACCACTTCGCAGTAGATGCGTGCCATAATCGTATGAGTGAACTTGGGAGGTTAATAATATCATTACAGTATGTCTCAAACATGTATGAAACATACCAGCGTATAGAATTAATTCAATAAGAAATCCACTCTTTTGATTTTTGTCTATGGAACGTTGCACTGTGCACCATAAGAGTGCTTTAGAACGCACCTAATTCTCCGTATTCGACATAGATCCTATTGGCCCTGACACAAGTAAAAGAGATTTTTAAGGTGCCTACGCGAGTTTTCATATGCAATTGTCAATTTATGTGTGAAAACAAAAGCAAAAATATTCCTCTCCTCTACTTTCGCAAGTAAAAACCAAACCAATATCAACAGAGTGGTCAGGGCTAGCAATACTCAGAGGGAGAGATATGCGAAGAGAGTGTTGTGAGCCAAACGAACATGTCAAAATTCGAGCCAAACGAACAAGAAAGGTAACACATTGAAAGGTATTGCAAAAAGGTTAAATAAAGAATATATTTATTTTTACACGTTTTCCATGTTTTATTGCTTAAACATGAATTGAGAATGCTCCAAAGTTGCTTCATCACAGTGATTTTTAACTGGTGGTTCACAAACCCTTTGTATGGTCTACAGAATAATGATGAAAGTATATAAAATTAAACATAAACATAAAATTTAACACCTTCACGGTTTTTGTGATGCACTTTATTTTTCCCCAGGACTTCCACCGTCACCATCAGTTATACGAGCCGAATAAAAAAGTTAGTGAACATTGCGCCGCAAAAAGACGTCCAAGCTGAGTTCCAAACTTGTGTAAAGTTTTTTGTAGTAGCGATCCGTAACCAGATAGCGCTACCAGTACCGCCGGCCTCGTACACCAGCGAAAAAAAATGTATTGTAGCGATAAGGTCACCGGGCGGTGCTAGTGTACAAGTGATTTTTAACGCAGTTTACTTTGAAAATTTACACGGAAATTTTGATAAATGTTATTGTTACTTGGACGTCTGTCTGTGATTGCGCTTTGAGAAGAGATCTGGCGCCTATGATATGTGAAACCTAGTTGCCAAATCAGCGGTTTTTTTCATCGCTTATCTCTCCCTCTGAGGATCTCTAGTCAGGGCCAATAGACCATTTTACGAACTGACAGGTGTCACGGATTGATTTTTTAATAAACTTCACTTCACTCTAATAGTTGCTACAAACTAGACGTGTTTCTATCAGATTATGGGCATAGCAACGCTAGCTCCATAGTGACCTATATCTGGGTAGCAACTGAAGTAACAAGAGCGAAAAATTTTTTCTTATTCGCTGTGAGAAGTTGAAGAAACTCAAGATAATTTTCAAAAATGTCGCTGAATGGAATTGAAGATGATGTTGGTAATAACAGAAATGCTAATCGAGGACAGGACAGAGGAAGGTCTGGTTCCAGGTTTCCTGCGGCGGGTGGAATTACGTTACCATCGACGGAACGTCTTCGTGGACGGGAAAATTACACCTCGTGGGCGTTTGCAACCAAGATGCTCCTGATTCGAGAAGGAACTTGGGACGCTGTTACACGGGATGAAGACGATCCGGCGGATGGTAGTTCCCTTCGAGCACTTGCCACCATCTGTCTCAGCATCGAGCCAGTAAACTACAGTCTGGTTCAAAGTGCAGAAACGGCAAAAGTGTCACGGAAGAATTTGAAAAACGCATTCCAGGATGACGGGATGACCAGACGGATTGGTTTGTTGCGAAAACTGACCAGTATCCGGCTGTCAGAATGCAGTTCTGTGGAGGAGTACGTAAGTCAGCTGATGTCGACCAGTCATAAGCTCTCTGAAGTTGGCTTCAAGGTCGACGATACGTGGTTGGCGAGTCTTCTTCTGATGGGCCTACCGGATATGTACGAGCCTATGATTATGGGCCTCGAGGCGTCTGGGATCAAGATTACCGCGGATGCAGTTAAGGCTGAAATCCTCCAGGACGTGAAGATGAGTAGTGTAACAAAGTCCAGTTCCGGTGACGGTGCATTCTACAGTCATCCTAAGACAAAGCAGAAAGAGAAAGCCGCAATAAAGTGCTTCAAATGTGAGCGTTTGGGGCATTTTGCGTCGGAGTGTCAGAAGCGAGAAGCCAATGACAAAAAGGAGAAGAAATCATCAGGCAAGCATGCTGCATTCAGTGCCCGTGAAGCGTCGTCTGGCGCGAACGAGGAATGGATTTTTGACTCGGGGGCAACGTCTCACATGTGCCACAACAAGGCCATTTTGAATTGTGCCAAAGAGGTAGTGCAGCATATCAACGTAGCGAACAATGCGGAATCTTTGGTTGTTGCAACCGGAACAGTGAACCTCGTAGCAGATGTGCAAGGTTGTTCGTGCGATTTGATGATGGCTAATGTCCTATGCATTCCAGACTTAGCGCTCAATTTAATGTCGGTGAGCAAAATTTGTAACAGTGGATATCGTGTAGTCTTCATGAAGGGCGCTTGTGAAGTTCGATCGAAATTCAACGAACTAGTCGCTGTTGGCAGGGAGGAAGGTGGCCTCTACAAGTTGTGCTTGGCCAATCAGCAAGTTTCGTGTGCGGCAAAGGAAGCAGACGACATGGTTCTTTGGCACCGGCGAATGGGTCATCTGCACCAACAGAGCCTAAAGCAGCTACGTGAAATGGCTAGTGGCATTCGATTCCGGGATGCAGTCATTCCCACGTGTACTGTATGTCTAAAAGGGAAGCAGAATCGTCAGCCATTTAAGAATAAGGGCACTAGAGCAAGTGAAATCCTTGAATTAGTGCATTCGGATTTATGTGGGCCGATGGAGAACGTATCGATAGGCGGAAGCAGATATTTTTTGACGTTCATCGACGATGCTAGTAGGAAGGTGTTTGTCTACTTCCTCAAATCAAAGAAGCAGGTGCTGGATTGTTTTGAGGATTTCAAAGCTTATGCTGAGAATCAAACCGAAAAACATATCAAGCGACTACGGACGGACAACGGCTTAGAATACGTGAACCAAGAAATGGAACGGTTTTTGCGAAGTTCAGGAATTCATCACGAAATGACGGTTCCTTACAACCCGGAGCAAAACGGTCTCGCTGAGCGAATGAATCGAACCGTGGTTGAAAAAGCGCGATGCCTGCTATTCGATGCTAAGATGGACAAAGCTTTTTGGGCGGAAGCTGTTGCGACTGCTGTATTTTTGATCAACCGATCTCCGACGAAGGGGTTAACTGTGACTCCAGAAGAAGCATTCGGTGGCAAGCAACCAGATCTTTCTGAGCTGCGAGTATTTGGCGCAAAGGTAATGTGTCATGTGCCTAAAGTCAAAAGGCAGAAATGGGATGTAAAATCCGAATCAGGGATTTTTGTTGGATATACGGTTAAAGCGAAAGGATTTCGAGTTTATGTTCCAAGGACCAAGAAGGTTATTGTAAGCCGAGATGTCGTTTTCCTGAGTGAGGTAGCAGAAACACCGATTCTGAACGAATCAGCCGAGTTGGTTGAGGATTGGATACAGTTAGAGAGCTGTGGTCCAGTCGATCAAAAAGTGATTAATCCTCCGTCCGATACACCAAACAGTAACAACCACGAAACCGACGACGAGTCGGATCTCGACAGCACGTATGGTGATACCGAATGTGAAACCGACTATGGCAGCGCAAACGATACTGTGGTAACGATGTCTTCTCCAGCACCAGCGCTCCCTCCGCAAAAAGAGGATCCACACAATGTGGTCAGGCGCAGTGGCAGGGAGCGCACACTTCCAGGCAAGTATACCGATTATGAGATGACTTGCAGTATTCTTCCTCAAAACATTCCGTGCCCACAGGAAATCGACGAACCCCAGTCATTTAAAGAGGCAATAGGCTGCGGCGACGGACAGTCGTGGCAGAAAGCGATGGTAGAAGAGTTCGAGTCCTTGAAGAGCAACAAAACCTGGGAGCTAACTAAACTTCCTCCGGGACGAAAGGCGCTGAAATGCAAATGGGTTTACAAGTTGAAGACAAATGCCGACGGATCGGTGCAGCGCTATAAATCTCGGCTTGTAATTAAGGGCTTCTGTCAGATAAAGGGTGTCGACTACAATGAGACGTATTCTCCAGTCGTCAGATATGCCAGTATTCGTTATCTGCTGGCCCTAGCTGCACGAATGAACCTTAGCATCTACCAAATGGATGCAGTGACGGCTTTTCTTCAGGGCAACTTGACAGACGAGGAAATTTATATGGAACAACCCGAAGGTTTTGTGGACAAAAAGGATTCCAAAAAGGTTTGTCGTTTACGAAAGGCGCTTTACGGTCTAAAGCAGGCCAGTCGGGTCTGGAATGCCAAGCTTGATGCGAAATTGCAGCGGATTGGCTTGAAACGCTCGAGTTTCGATCCGTGCGTGTACTACAAAGTCGGTGATGATGGCATTGTTATTGTTGCTGTTTACGTTGACGATTTTCTGGTGTTCTCCAACCAACCGAGATGGGTAGAATTCGTGGAAAGACAATTGATGGCGAAGTTTCACATGAAGGATCTTGGGGAAGCGGAACAAATTTTGGGCATGCGGATCACACGTGCTGAAGATGCAGTAATGCTGGATCAACAGCGTTACATTGATGAACTACTCAAACGTTTTAAAATGATTGACTGCAACCCAGTGGCGACGCCCGTGGACGGCAATCAACGATTGTCGAAGGAAATGAGCCCGAAGGACGAATGTGAGAAGCAGCGTATGGCATTGGTTCCGTTCCGTGAATTAGTGGGTGGCCTGCAGTTCCTGGCACAGTGCACTCGTCCCGACATCGCTTATGCTGTAAACTCCGTGAGTAGCTTCAGCAGTAATCCGGGGGAAGCGCACTGGACGGCAGCAAAGAGAATCTTGCGTTATCTGAAAGGAACGAAGCTGATGAAACTGGTTTACGTGAAGCAAAATGACAGAGAATTCGAAGGGTTCAGCGATGCGGATTGGGGCAACAACCCCGAATCAAGACGATCGATCACTGGTTATGTATTCCAGTTTGCTGGTGGATCGGTGTCGTGGAGCTGTCGCAAACAACCAACCGTTGCGCTCTCTACGACTGAAGCAGAATATATGGCAATGTCTGCTGCAGCACAAGAAGCGTTGTGGTGGCGAGGATTCCGGAGCGAAATATTCGGAGATCATCAACCTGTTCAAATAAACTGCGACAATCGCAGTGCAATATGCCTAGCTGAAAAGGAAATTGAGCATTCAGCCCGCAGCAAACACATCGACTTGCGACACCATTTTGTAAGGGAACAGGTCGAGTTAAAAACTATTAAGCTGCTGCACGTAGAATCGAAGCAACAGAAGGCTGATGTTCTGACAAAACCGATTACTGGACAAAAGTTTCTGGATGCCATGAAAGCTTTAGGAGTTACTAAAATTCATGCTTAAGGGGGAATGTTAGTAGTAAGCTATGAATTTGATTTTTTAATAAACTTCACTTCACTCTAATAGTTGCTACAAACTAGACGTGTTTCTATCAATTTTATTCATGAATTGAGTTCAGAAACGTCTCGTAAAATGGTCTATACAACAAAAGACGTTTACAAAATTGAGCGCACCAAAGATCAGTATCAGCGATGCCAACCTTTTTGACGTTGACTAACGTCTATATCGAAGTTAGGCCCCTGAATTTGAAAATCTAGTAATTCAACCAGGGAAAACCAGAGAAAAGTGGTCAGGTTTTGAGCGCTTATTTTGCAGTAATCTATAATCAGGTTTTCGAGGTTTTGGCATCAATCGATCAGAAATTCTTTTACGGGTAAATTTATGTAACAAAAACAAACTATTGTTTGAGATACACTATTGAAAAATTGGTAATTAATATCGATTGTCCAAATCATACCGCGCAGCCAATCACTACCTCTCTTCCCAAGCACAGTCGACACTAACGGATACAATCGATCTGACTTTGTTGTTATTGTTGTTGTCACTTTCTGTTTCCGATGTTTATGCTGCTGCTAGCGGAAAAAACCTTGCAAATATGCATCTTTTTGTTGGTGTTAATTTTACGACAGCGGCCGGCGCCCCATCATTCTGATTCCAAAACCGCACCAGTGACATGCGGACGCTAGGTGATAGCAGCTGAAAGGAGGAAATACAAAATAGTACCGGTCATCTCGTGCCGGTTTCACCCGTAATGCTGGTGGCTTTAGTAGTAAATGGCTACTGCAAAACACTTAAATGGCTGGAATTCTGGACGGACTAACCAGGAAACTATAATCGGCAACTGGCACCTTTTGGTGCCTCGAAATTTTGGTACAGAAGCGGCTAATTGAATTTTCTGTTTTACCAAATGCTGCTGCTAGCGGAAAAAACCTTGCAAAAATGCATGTTTGTGTTGGTGTTAATATTATGACAGCGGCCGGCGCAGCTTTCAAGAAACATTTGTCTCTACCATTCCATCATCTATGTAGCTCCTCCCTCTTTCTATTTATCTGACGAAGCCTTGGTATAAAACGTATCGTTCGAACATTTCACCCCATCAGTTTCATTATTAAACCGTACCGGATACATACGGACGCTCGGTGTTAGCAGCTAAAAGGAGGAAAAACAAAATAGTACCGGTCATCTCGTGCCGGTTTGACCCGTGATGCTGGTGGCTACTGCAAAGTACTGAAATGGCTGGAATTCTGGACGGAAACCAGTAAACAAGAAATCGGCAACTGGCACCTTTTGGTGCCTCGCAGTTTTATAATAGAAGCGGTTAGTTGAATTTTATGTTTTACAATTGCTGTTGCTAGCGGAAAAAAAACCTTGCAAAAATGCATGTTTATGTTGATGTTAATTTCACGACAGCGCTAGGTGTTAGCAGCTGAAAGGAGGAAAGACAAAATAGTACCGGTCATCTCGTGCCGGTTTCACCCGTAATGCTGGTGGCTTTTAGTAGATTAACCAGAAAACAACAATGTAATCGGCAACTGGCACCTTTTGGTGCCTCTAAATTTTGTTACAGAAGCGGCAAATTGAATTTTCTGTTTTACCAAATGCTGCTGCTAGCGGAAAAAACCTTGCAAAAATGCATGTTTGTGTTGGTGTTAATATTATGACAGCGGCCGGCGCAGCTTTCAAGAAACATTTGTCTCTACCATTCCATCATCTATGTAGCCCCTCCCTCTTTCTAATTATCTGACGAAGCCTTGGTATAAAACGTATCGTTCGAACATTTCACCCATCAGTTTCATTATTAAACCGTACCGGATACATACGGACGCTCGGTGTTAGCAGCTAGAAGGAGGAAAAACAAAATAGTACCGGTCATCTCTTGCCGGTTTGACCCGTGATGCTGGTGGCTACTGCAAAATACTAAAATGGCTGGAATTCTGGACGGAAACCAGTAAACAAGAAATCGGCAACTGGCACCTTTTGGTGCCTCGCAGTTTTATAATAGAAGCGGTTAGTTGAATTTTATGTTTTACAATTGCTGTTGCTAGCGGAAAAAAACCTTGCAAAAATGCATGTTTATGTTGATGTTAATTTCACGACAGCTCTAGGTGTTAGCAGCTGAAAGGAGGAAAGACAAAATAGTACCGGTCATCTCGTGCCGGTTTCACCCGTTATGCTGGTGGCTGTTAGTAATAAATGGCTACTGCAAAATACTAAAATGGCTGGAATTCTGGACGAGAATAATCGGAAACTGGTACCTTTTGGAGCCTCGAAATTTTGTTACAGAAGTTTTGTAAAAGAAGCGTTGCAATTCCCTCTACTATTTGCTTCAATGAAATATTTTTTTTTTTTAAGAATACGGTAGTCAACGTCATGCGGTCGTGTCTTGAATACCACCCTCCTACTTTTTTTTTATAAAAAGCTGGAAGAATTCAAAATAAAACACTGTAGAAAACTGGATATATAAATTGAAAGCTTTTACATAAATTTATTTGATTTTCGGTTCAAAAATGCTGCAACGTATTATTGCATGTAACCAAAAAGGCTGAAAGAAAATTTTTTACTGATGGAGATTATAGTCACTGGCGTACTTGAAATTGAGTAGATTTCGATTAAAATCTTACAACCGTGGGGCATGAATGCACAAAATACTGAACAGACCATAGATGTAATGGAAATGAGTTCAAAAAATGTGGTGATGAACAGAAAACTAAATAAAAATAAAACAATTTTCAAAAAACTGGAAATATTCAACCTTCAGCTGTTTCGCTGGCGATCTTCAAAAAAAAACTGGAGATATCCAGGAAAAACTGGGGGGTTGGCAACGCTGATCAGTATAGTATGCGCTAGAGTGCCAACGAGATGCATGGGTAAAAGTTGACCTTCGAAGTTCGAATAACGTTTGGCGGTAAGGCTCAAAAGTGTCGTCTTCATCGAGAAAAGTCCCTATGAAAAATATCAGCTCAGTCAAACTTTGGTTACACGCAGCGTTGCCAGGTATCCAGATTTAGCTGAATTATCCAGATTTTTGAACATGTATCCAGGTAAACAGCTTTGATGTCCAATTATCCAGATTTTTCATGGATGATCCAGATTTTATTTTCTCTGTTCCGCAAAAAGGTCATCACTTCAATTTTGGCGCGAAATTTTGCAATTTTGTCACCTTAAGTTTTGCGTACCCCAAGACTTTTATCCGAAAAATTAACCTTTCACTCCACGAAATGACTGCCAGATTTTTTCCAGATTTTTATTTTGCCTTTTCCAGATTTTAAAAAAAATGACCTGGCAACGCTGGTCACAACTGTATTTTTTATTTCTACCATATGCATTATTATTAGGGATACCATCCGTCCTGATTTATGAGTCCTATTTGGGCGTCCTGATTTATTTTTTATTTTATAGCATTTGTCCTGATTTTCTAACTAACTTAGAAGATATCTAACTTTGTTGTAAGCTAATAAGCAGAATTTTTGAAAATTGCTTAATAAGTGTTTTCGATTCCATGTCGCAACGCTCACTGCAATCGATTTTTTTCCATTGGTTAAAACTCAGTATAGTAATAAGAAGATCCGTTAACGCGTTGACTGTTACCATTAAGCATCTGGCATTTGTTAAGTTTAAGTTGAAACAGTTTACGTGTGTTGAATTTTTAAAGCATCTACTAATGCGTAACAATTCGAAGTGGTTTGATAAAAGTGGAGATGTACTCATTTTTTTAATAGATATTTTTCCACACGGATTTTCGAATTAACGGTTTTTTCACGCGGATTTTTAAATGGAAGGATTTTTGAATTACGCGTTTTTCCACGAGGTACATATCTCCGCGTAAATAAAAACTGAGTGTATATTAAGTAAATAAAAGAGTGTTATATTGTATTTTAAAGGGTAAATCACATATTATGTGTTATATCTGCTCATACTTCAAAGAATAGAATGGCTTAGTCAAATTTGTGCCGAGAAAAGGTGTCCTGATTTCTAACTTTGACCAGATGGTATCCCTAATTATTATCCATTCATATTTATTGCTTATGCAGGAAGCGGTTTGTTTCAACTTGTTGATCGATAAAAAATGCACAGTTAGTGGATCATGAATTTGTCGATATTGAATTATATTTACGTCAAATGTCTCAGAAATGCATGAAACCTCGAGATCTAGTGTTATTGAAACATTCGAGCGCTACTACTGAACGTAATTCGAAAAATCGATTTACATTGGCACCCTAGTTTGCGCGTATGGGGTCAAAATCATCAAGCTACTTTTCGATTCTGCAGATCAGACCAAGTTTACGATTAGAAGATAACCTTCAAGGATATACCCAGTCTTGCAGATGCGTTCAGTGCAGGACATCAATTCTGCCTTACAATAATCAAAATTGACAAAATGATGGAACAATCTACTCATCAAAATTTATGTTATATTTCGCCTTCATTTGATCTAACTCTTCTTGTTTTTTATCTACGTCTAACCTCTTAAATGCTTTCGTAGACTGATAGTACAAAACCACTAGATACCGATTACACACATTAAAGCCAGAAAGGTGATCACACGCATTTTTTGCATCGAAAATATCTTCGTAAACGACGAAAGCAGTTCCACGAGTCTCAGGAGTATTGCCACTATAAATATTTCAAACCAATTAATAATTTTATAATTAATAATAAATCTTACACTTACACCCGTATTTGGCGAATAGCACCATATTTCCCAAAAATATCGTACATTTCATCGGAAGTAATTTTATAGGGCAGATTTCGCACATACAGCACACGATTGACTTCTGGAGGAAGCCGCACCTAAAACAAAATGAAATTATTGGCATTGTACGATATTATGCTTACCAATATGTACGAACGTTATTTCTTTTTTGCATTGCCAATGCCATTCTGATGCGATGTCTTTTATTGAATGTGTGATATAAACTGCTTGAAAACAATAATTTGTTGAACGCGGTTTGTTTTGTTGATATTTCCGACCCCGATAAATTGAAATACTTTGCTTTAGCTTTTTTGTCAAATTAGTGACAGATTTAGGATTGGTCGATCTTAAATCGATCTGCACAGGATCGATCTTTTCCAGCCCGAATCTCAATTTTTTAGAACGATTCTTTCGCCTTCAAAAAATCTAAAAGATCGTTTATTTTTCGATTTGATTCGATCTGTTGAAAATTTAATTTATTTTTCAGCCAGCAGAACTTTTTTTAAAATACGGTTTTGAGAGTAATTGTCAGGTATCGTGTACCGTTTCCAATGTTGTCTTATCCAGGGGACTATAAACGTCAACATTTTTCCTACCAATCATTAATTCATTACACACTTAACTGCGTAATGTTCTCTCGGTAAAGTAAAATACCGAACTACCTGAAAACATTTTAGTTTACCGTTGTTCAGTAAGAAAATTACTGAGAAATCGGTAACTGTAAGTGTTTACCGGAATACCGTAAATTTTTTTACCGAAAAAAATCGTGAAACCGAAAAATTCCGAGTTCATTGAACTAAAATACCGAATCTCGGAACCCTGACATCATTTAACTGAGATTTCGTTGAACAAAAAAAAACTGTTACCGAGATTCCGAAAAAATGAACTGTCAAAATAACGAGTGCTTCACTAACGGTTTTTTTTTTCGTGTTTCGGTGTAGGAAGAAAAGGAGCAGGTTTTGCGGCTATTATTATTATGGAGAAATCTGCAAAGTTCAGATTAACTAAAATATTAAGTGAGTATACCCTATTTTTCCTCAGATCTCGTTTTTTTGCTACAAAGAATGTTTGAAGAAAACGATTTATTCTTTCTCCAATCAATTTTGTAGGTTACCAACTCGCTCGTAGGATGGAAGTTGAAAAGTGATAGATGTTACTTTATTTCCTGGAAGCAATATAACACTCCAGTTTTTACCAAAGCTGTGTTAAGTTGAGTCAGTTGACTTAGTAATTGATAAATTAATTTGTTCATTTGATCGTTTCAATCATATTCTGGGTTATCTGACGAACAAATATCGCAAAATGCGTACCTTTGTAAATTTTACCGAAGTTCTCGTAATACTTTGACAATTGAACATTACCGAGAATCTCGTTAAAGTTGACAGGTTTTTGATTGTTGCTTTTACAGAATCTCGGTGTTTTGATGTATTACCGAGATTTTTACCGAGATCTCAGCTGTTGAATACTCGGTAATTTATTTTACCGTATTCGGCAATAAAATCTAAGTGTGTACACACTTAGATTTTATTGCCGAGAAATCAACAGCTGATAAATTCAGCGAACTGTTTTACAAGTTTTCGGTAGAATTTTCATGAACTTCGGCTAAGGTTACTCGTATTCCGGTCGGCACCACGTGGAGGTTGGGATGGAGTTGCTGGACAGAGGTGAATGGCCACATTAGGGTCTCAAGTTACACGTGTCCAGCCATTTGCCAAAACTATCTTCAGTAGAGAACCAGGAAGAGGCCGTCGACTCCGTGGTAGGCCTCGCACGCGGTGGATGTGCGCGGTGGAAGAAGATGCACGATCTGCTGGTGTACGGGGAGACTGGAGAACGGCTGCTCAAGACAGAAGAAGATGGACATCTCTATTTCGTTCGTTAGCCAAAAAAGTGAAGTAAATAAGTAAGACAAAATAATTGAGATAAATAAAATTCTCTCGAATTTTAAATGGCCAGAACTTTACGAAAAATGGATCATTTTTGATAACCGGTTTCATTTCACTGGAAACAGTATTATATTAGCATTACTTGGGAACTTGGTGTGACCAACCTACACCTAAAATGTTTCGGATTTCAAGAGTGTGTGTCAAAGTGTACATTTTTGCAACGCTTTAGGCAACGTTTTAGGCAACTAAATTGTCTATCTAAAATACTTCATTTAAAAAAATATGAGATCACCGATATTCTCTAAAATCATTTTTTGTTTTTAAAATTATATTTTTTTCAGAGTAGGATCTTTAACTCATTTTTTTATATTTTTGAAGGAAAGTTCAGATAATTTTTACTAAGATATATTGATTCATAAGAAAAAGGTTCAAATACAGTTAGGTTTTCTTACGCGGGGATACATGCCTCGTGAAAAAAACATGTTTATTCAGGAATCCGCTTGATAAACCGCTTTAATTCAAAAATTCGCGTAAAAAAATTGCGCGTTATCAAAAAATCATGTGCATGCTGCAGCAGTATTGCTAGTAAAATTCAATGGTGAGCCGTCCGTCAGACATTCAATCAGTTTGGGGTGAATAGCTGTTTCTACAAGCATCGTAGCGCCTTACGGTCTTCAGAAGAGTTTTTCCCAGGAAAATTTCCTACAACTATCAAGTATCGATTAATTTTTAGGACCCAACTGGGAATTTATAGAGAATAAGTTTTGAAAAAGTGAATTTTCCCATATAAAATCGTATGGGAACTTTAAAAATCGGGCGCAAATCGGGCGTTTCACCGATCGATCTGAAAAATTACACAGTTGTTATAGGATCCATAAGGAACACGAAAAGTGCATGGGAGCGAAAAAATAACACCATCGCTTTTCTCCCTTATAACCGTGTCCCAGTCTAATGGACATACATGCAGGAAGCAGTAGTCCCGTCCACTGGTCTCGGAGTTGCAGGCAATGACGCAGCGGTTGAATAAGATGGTCAAGTCGATTTTCCCAGTGAATCGCGACGCGGCAGTGGTATTGGACGACTAGACCTATCTCACCCTGGATGGCAACGACTAGCAGGGCTCTTCGTTTTTCACCTCCCCCACGAAGGAAGTGAGCACCGAGGTAAAGTTTATTTCACACACCAAGTTCCCCAAGAAGATGCGGCTTTAGCTGACAATCAGTGAGAAAGGGATGTCAAAGTTGCTCTTATTTCGCTCCGGGCTGGCCGTGAACGGGGAAATTTATAGTACGAAGTGCCTGACAGAAGTTGCGTCGTTCATCAAGAAATACCATAAGCGCGAAGACACGGTGTTCTGGCCAGATTTGACGTCGGCCAACTACTCGAAGCGATCGTTGGAGGAGATGGAGCGGCTGAATATCGATGTGGTACCGAAGTCGGCGAATCCGCCCAATGTCCCCCACCTGCTTCCCATCGAGAATTTCTAGACAAACTTGAAGCGCAAAATCTATTCCAACAATTTTGTCGCGAAAACGGAGGAGGAATTAATAAAAAAAAAAACGAAGAAAGAGCATAAAAACACGGCTACACGCATGTTTTCGTCCGCCATGGCGAATGTTCCGGTTAACTGCCGGAAGGCTGCACGCAAGGACCGCAAACGTTAGCTGTCAAATTATCGATACTTATCGATAACATCGATAAAAGCGCCGGGATTATCGATTGTTATCGATGTCTGTTTTGGGCGATATTTCCCATCACTAAGTGCTGCATCGACAATAGTAGCGCACTGTTACGGATGCACTTAGGGCATCCTTAACAGTGCGGTACCATTTGAGTTGTTATGGCGGCTGTGTACAGCGTGACTATTTTGCTCACTCACCCGCGTTCTCACCGGTCGTTGCTATCGTCTCAGTTTGACGTTTCATCCAGCATAAACCTTTAGCAGCGCTGTTATCGGGCTGCTAATTTTGAGAGCGCGATGCTTCCCGGATGCTCGGTTACTATTTCTCTAGCGCGTTTAGCAGCGACCGGTACGGTATGAAGTGGGGTATAGAAGCGCACCGTTAAGGATGCCCTTAGATGGATTGATCGGATTGATCCTAATACTGTTCAGCTGAATCGATCCTGAACATCGATCTTTCTCTGAAGATCGCCCAATCCTAAACAGATTTTCAAACTGAAGCGCAGCATACACGCTCACTCTGGATAACCCAAAACTGAGTCAAAACCTAATCAGTTTCGCTAAAACCTTATGTACTCAAAATTGGGTTGTTTAGCTATTCACGAATTTCCGATTTTTATATATCATCTGAAAGACTGTAATTTTCTAAGCAAAACGTGATTTTTTAAAACTTTATATCATTATCCTTCGATTTTAAAATGAATAATTGAAATTCGCTCCAAATCGCTGTAATGACAGTTGGTATATGGGCGAACTGTCATTGTAGCGATTCCGAGCAGTTTTAAGTCTTGATTTAAAAAGCGAAGGACAGCGATAGAAAAAATTTTTCAAATCACGTTTTACTCAGAAAATACAGATCTTTCAGATGATATAAAAAACTGATATATAGCTCAACAACCTAATTGAGTAGTAGTTGTATTACTCATTTTCGAGTACCACCGAATGTTCTAAAAATTGAGTAAATATTACCCATATTATCCCTGATGCGCGATGCGTAAAAGTTACTCATTTTAGACTCAAAAATGAGTACTTTAAGCTTCAATGAGGGAATTTCGGATAATGCCTGTTCGTAATATGCGAACCTCTCTGCTTACGTCAGATTTGCGATTTCTGTAAAATTGGCAACACAAATGTTGCCAGATATATTTTTCTTTTGATAAAATATATGAAGACTTCAAACTGACGTAAGCAGAGTTGTCAAAAGGGTGGGTAATTTATTACGAACTTTGCATTATAGCGTCCGCCATTATGGCGCGTAAAAAGCTGGATAGTCACACCGAACACAGCGAAGCTCTTGAAAAAAATACCGATGGCAGCTATGAAGGACTCGTGGTCGAAGATGACCAGCAAAATCCTTAAGGGGCCATCCACATACCACGTGGACAGATTTTTAACGATTTTGACCCCCCCTCCCCCACCGTGGACAACTGCCCATATAAATTCTAAAAAAATTGTATGGACCGTGGACGTATGATTCTTGGAAAAGGTGTCCTTACGCCTAAAGAGATATGGTCTGCTGAACCAACGAAGGTAAGGAACTTCATCAAAGAAGCCATACCTTCTTGGGGTGAAATGCAAAGTCTGGGGGCGACTATCACTGATACCCATAGAGATGGAACGAACTGACAGTGCATATAAAGTAACGCGGAGTATACCACAATAGCTAACTAATGGTAGCAGTGGTCATAGGCTCCTACAAGGGAAAAAAATGGACCGTGGACATTAGATAACCCCCCCCCCCAAAGCTGTCCACGTGGTATGTGGATGACCCCTAAAGGGAAAAAAGTAAGTCGGTAGCGGAAAACTATTTGGCGTACCACTTTGCAGAATACCATTTCGCAGAATAATTATAAAAAATGTAAAAAAAGTGTTGGAAATTTACCTTTGTTCGCCAGGACACGGGAGATCTTTGAATTTATTCGCCGTATACCCAACCAACGAGTCCTGGTGAAAAAGAAAAATTGGCATTAGTTGCAGTCAATTATTTCAAATTATAAATTACTTACCGATAACAACGAATTTCAAACACTTCTATTTCCTCCTTATTTTCAGACAGTGCTTGGTTTGCTGTTTGTTTTTAATAGGGTGTTCTAGGGGTATTTATATGATTATTTCTTTTGATAAGAAATGTCAAAAGATATACATATTCTACTGACTTTTCTAAATTTAAAGCAGAACTATTGAAAAAATCGATTTCGAATTTTCGAAAATTTAAAACAAATATAGTTTTTCAATTTTAAAATCAAAGAACTTTAAACTCGTAGAGATCTAAGACAAATTACGTAATGCCTACTGAAAGGTCGGTTATCGAATAGTATGAGAAAAAGCAGATTTTTTTTTTTTAAATTAAAACCCTATTGCAAAAAAATAACAACAACAACACGCAAGCACCGATTACCCAATTTTGAGTAAATTTGCCGCCATGATCAATTTAGTTCTACTCATTTTTTGACGTCTTCGAACAACTGAAAAAAAAAATGATTAAAATTCAACTCAGCCGCTGAGTAGCCCAGAGTGAGCGTGTACCTATAAACTTTCAGCTATAAACCATAAAAAGCTATAAAAAAAGCAAAATTAGCACTGCTTTGTTTTCAGTTTTTTTCGTATGTCATAAATTGCAGCTGTCAGATGCAAAAAAAATATTTTTCATTACCTTCAAAGGTTATTTTACTAAACGCTTTACACATAGTAGTTAGCACAGAATTAACGTTGGCTATTTAAAATTGCACACATACACTTTGTTAATACAGTGAAATAAAAAATATCTGAAGCATTATTTGGTTAGAATAACAAATGTTTCGCAGTAGAAGTTGGTTCGGTGGTGGCTGGAATCGACCTAAAAATCGACTCTCACTAGATCACCTGAAATACCTGTATAGTGTTCTTGAACGCAATACCACTGTTTCCGAAAGTAATCGAGGGTTACTGGTAGAATCACTACGATGCATTGCAGAAATTCTAATATGGGGCGATCAAAACGATTCATCTGTCTTCGAGTGAGTAAATCAAATTCATATCTATTTTCCATTTCTATTGATGGGTCGATGTGCGTAGTTTCTTTTTAGAAAAAAATATGCTATCATATTTTCTACACATAATGCGACAGAAAAGCGGAGGATCAAGCTTTGTATGTGTTCAACTGTTACAGACGTTGAATATCTTATTTGAAAATATCCGCAATGAGACCTCTCTTTGTGAGTGCTTATCTTACGTTACAGAAAACAGTTCAATTACTATTCTTATTTACAGACTACTTACTCAGCAACAACCTTGTTAATTCCATAATTGTCCATAAATTTGACTTCTCCGACGAAGATGTAATGGGCTACTACATCCTGTTTTTGAAAACTCTCAGCTTGAAGTTGAATACCCATACGATACATTTTTTCTACAATGAACACACAAATGATTTTCCACTGTATACAGAAGCGATAAAGTTTTTTAATCATCCTGAATCGATGGTACGGATTGCCGTCCGTACCATTACTTTGAATGTGTACAAAGTACAAAACTCAAACATGTTGCAGTTTATACGGGACAAAACCGCAGCTCCTTACTTCAGTAATCTGGTATGGTTTATCGGCAAGCATATATTGGAACTAGATGCCTGCGTTCGTCATGATATAGAGTAAGTTGCAAGGTATTTTTCAATCAAATGTCCAAATTATGTTTTATTTTTTGTTTTAGTCATCAATCACAACATCGTTTAGCAAATTTGGTAGCGGAACACTTAGACCATTTGCATTATTTAAACGATATCCTCTGTCTAGATATAGCCGACCTCAACGCGGTTCTAACCGAACATTTACTCCATAAGTTATTCGTTCCACTGTATATATTCTCCTTGACACCGTCACCGCCCATCTCAATGGCATTGGTAACAAGAAACTTGGCGGCTGTGTTAAATAAGGTGGTCGATATTGATATTAAAGAAATGAATAATCCTCGTGTATCAAGTGTTGTAGCACTGTTCCTATTGTCGCTCGTTTTTCTTGTCGTTACACATAGACCTTTGATAAACGCCTTAACGTGGGTCATTTTAAACGCCGATCATACTGTATTCAAAGAAGGAGCATCTCGAATATTGAATGCCTACATCGATAATCGTGAAGTTGTTGCGCTTGGATTCGTTCAACCGGTTGAAAGTCTTGAGAAAGCACTGGAAAGTTCAGCTGCATCTTCAAGCTCATCTAATTATGATCAAAGTGTGGATGATGCTAATAGTAGTAGCAGTACATCGACCACCAATGAGCCGCCAGTATCTGGTAAAATCACCGTTTGTTTTTTTTTTATTCTGATGTTTAATTACTTCTTTTTTACTAGATTCTCCAAGTCCTCCTACATTATCAGATGAAATGGAAAAAGTGAATATTACAGACGAAGAAAAGGAAAAGCTACTTTTAAACGCATATCGAACCCCAGAATTCAACAGGCCTTTCTTAGATATGGTATTATCATCATTGGATTGCGCAGAAAATGACTATCTAGCTTTGCTTGCACTCTGTCTGCTGTATGCATTAGCAAACAACAAAGGTATTTGATTTTTCTAGCATTTATTTTTCCTAATATACTAGTAATCATTTGATACTGTAGTTTATAAACTACACCACTAAAATAATTCAATTATCGCTTATCATCCACGCTACCCGCCCTGTAACGCATATTTGTTCGCCTTGAATTCCGATTCCGCACCTGATTTTTTATGGATAAATGTGACGTCGATAACGGTAGATGGTTGGTTGAAAATCTTGTACATTTTAATATTTATTCAAAACTATTCTTCAAAAAATTAACAGAATTCGTTTAATGATTCTTGTGTTTTCCGTAGGTGTGAATGCCGAATGGTTAGATATTGTGTTGAACAGATCGTCCCCAAGCGGATGCTCCAAGTACAATATAATTTTGCTCGAAAAACTGCTTCAAATCATCACTCTCTCCAATCAGCCATGTAAGTTGTTCGCTACTATATTCTAATACCATATTCTAGCTAAATCTTCATTCTACTAGCCTGTCGTATTCGTTTGGTTACTATTGAGTTAACGTTGAAACTATTTAGTCAAATTATCGGAGTTGGTACCACCAACATTAATATTTGTGAACAACACAGAAACGCTTTATTTTCTGCTCGAAATCAGAGTATGACAGTTTTGAGAAATTTTTACAAATCTGAGGATATTTTTCTGGATCTTTTTGAGGATGAGTAAGAAATAGAATATTCTAACGAACAATATTTAGTTAATTTAATGTTTCCTATGTTCTAGGTACAACGAAATGGTGAAAAGTTCATTGAATGTAGAGTTCCTATGCAACGATTCAACTATTTTGCTACCTCCAACGGGGACGCCTCTAACGGGTATAGGCTTCACCCGGCGTTTACCATGTGGTGAAGTAGAAAAGGCACGACGGGCGATTCGAGTGTTTTTCTTACTTAGACGAACGTGTCAAAGTATTACGGGTGAGCGAGAAATGTTACTCCCTCTTACCAACCTAAGTCAATGCGTTCAGGTGGAAAATGCACTAGATTTGAGTAAGATATATTTTTATACGCACAAAAAATGCTATTTCATATCTAATCATTGTAGACAATAGTGACCTAATAGCTTGCACTGTGGTGATGCGCGATGGTACCAAATATCGTCGTTTTCTGGTAATGGATATTCTTCAACTTATTCTAGTTGAACCCGATAGTAAACGGTTAGGATGGGGCGTTGCCAAATTTGTCGGTTTTTTGCAAGATGTTGAAGTAAATGGTGATAAAGAAGACTCCAGAAGTTTACATCTAACCATTCATCGAGGTGGAGTTACAAACAACCGTACTCCTATTTTATCAGCAAAGTTTACGTTTGACGATCATATTCGTTGCATGGCTGCAAAACAACGTTTAACTAAAGGGCGCAGCAAAGCACGCCAGAAAAAAATGTTTCAAATCGCTCAACTGTTGGAAATTCCTGGTCAATTGAATGATCCATCGTTTCCTTTTCTTGCCACTGCTGGACCATCGATGCCGCGATCTCTCCTGAGATCAACTGCTGGACGACAACCAAGGGAGCATCGCCCTCTCTTCTCAACTTCAAATCGAGTGCCCGGTTTGGCAACAGCCCTTAGACGAGAAAGTATGCCTTCAGGAAGTGTGAGTCGAGTACAGATTAATTCCAGTCGTTCCATCGACGGGTAATGCTATTGATATAAGCCTTTCCAAACTGATGATAATCAGCCAATTGTAAATTTTACAGTGAAACCAATGGGGCCCGCAGAAAAACTAATCATCCATCGCGCCGAGAAAGTAGTCAACCAATAACTGTCACCACAACAAAACCACGCGATGCTTCCCATAATCGATCGAGCACTCCAAGATCGCGTGAATCCAGCCCTCGCGTTCCAAGACCGCGTTCGGAGGAAATTCCTTTAGAAGATTTTCGTAATTCTCAAAATTCCAGTCCAGTCTCGCGCGGTTCATCGAATGCAGCTTCTCGCTCCCATACACCATCGCGTTTAGGTGTTGAACCAGCATTTTCTATGACGTCAACCAATAATGGACAAAATAGCGGAAATATCAACGTCGCTTCAAAAGAACCTGTTATTCCCTCGGTGATAGCTTCGAATTCAAATCCAGCATCCATTTCTATTCCTGCCGAACTGAGCCCCACTTCGGAGGAAACTTCTTTTATAGCAAACGAAGAGCGACAAAAGAAACGAGGGGCTATCGAGACCGTTTAACCTTTGCCGCATCTTCATATCTTTAATTGCTTCACCAAATCAGCTATCGTTTTATTTTAGGATCACAAGAAATTTTATGTTCTGGTTGCAGATTAGAATTTATGTAGTGAAATAATCGTGATGTTTTTTTTTTCATCTATAGTTTATTTGACACGGCACAAATACAACCCAATGTTTAACGGCGCCAATTATATCTGGTAGCTTACTTTCTAAAGTATCTTAATAACTAAAAGCAAATTTTTTATCCTCGCTGCCGACTACGAGCTGAAACTAAATATAACTTAAAGCTAGAATATTTTGCATTAAAAGCACAGGTTTGCTGTTTGATGGTTTTCATTGCCATAGGTAAGCAGCATATTAAATTTGTTCCGCTGCTGGGCCAAGATATTACGGACTGGCATATTGGGTTGTTTCCATCGGGCCTTGAGAGTATCGTGCGGGTCTGATTGCTGTTTCCGGATCCGGGGTCTTAACGTGTTCTTGTCGTTTGGTTGGATGTAGGCGGAAGGGGATAGGACTAAACTGGGGCGTGGATGGATTTCAGGAAAACGTATATAAGGGACATGTAGGATAGGTCACGGCTCGCCAAGACATCACGAACAGGAACAGTATCGTGATGTTATCCATGTTAATTTAAAAGCGAATTTTTGACCTGGAAGCGCACTAACTGCTGTCAAAACCCGTCTTTATTCGGTCGATATTGACCCAGTTTTGTCCTGGCGTGCTGCCCGAAGCGCACTGTAAAATATAAAATTTGTCAGCTTTAACCCACCACCGCACGTGCTTAGTTCGTAATCAATTATCTGGCATCTCTTTCTTACTTGCGTCGTAAATCGAGATGCCGTTTTTGATTGCTCGGCAGATTTGCCCTGACGCAGTGGAATAAAGAAATTCGCTATAAGATTTGCCTCTTGGTCTGTTGAACGTAAAGCTTCTTGACAAAGTTTCCAGTAACCTCCTTTCTCCATCAATTTATTGATGTTTAACGATTGATAAATTTACTTAACACTTTTGTATTTAAGGATAAAGTTTGTATATTTTCGTGAATCTTATTAAAGAATTCTTTTGCTTCAATTCGGAAAAATAAAATCAATTCAGCAGTTAACTGGTTTAACTAAACGAAAGTTTTTTGTTGGTGAATTTGACATGGATTAAGGTGGCTAAACCTCAACGCTGATCTAGTTCAAACAGAAGTAGCTTAAACTTAGTTTTCCATCAATCCAAAAATTAAGTAATTATTTCAATCAATAATAGCCTTACATCAAGGCTGGGGTCGTGTTTTGAACACCATCGGACTTCAAAGTCACACCCATGGGGCCATTTTAGAAAATAAAATAAAATAATGCAAATGAGAAGATACGGTAAAAACATACATTTACTAATCAGTTTAAATTCTAAGAAATAAGTTTCAGAAATTTCTTAATAAATTTAAAAGATGATGACACTACTTTTTGTTCTGCCTTGTTCACCACATTACATCTCTGTAATAGGCTCTAAGTCCATCAAATCCAACAACGTTGAGAGAACTTTATGCACCGATTTCAATAAATATATTCTTGCAAACATAACAGGTAATAGATGGTCACGATTTTCCTGCAAATATAATGGCGTTTGAAAAATAACAAAAATATTAACTACAGATTGAAACAATACCGTTAGAATTCGTATTCGTCGGTAATATTTGCTGAGACTAATTACTAATCCACAAGCAAAATTTAGTACCAGATGTGGTGCTATTCTTGTTAGTTGACCCCCACCAGAGGCCTGTTGAATAATTGCAGGAAACCCAGCTACATAAACCCAAAAAAGGTGCCATTCATCTTCTTCCGTAAGTAAGCTATAATCAACATCAGTTGCCGGTGGTGATGGTGGGTAATATTTATTATGCTGTTTTTCGGCGAAATTCTTGAAGAGAACTGATAAACGGGCGTAGTTGTATAAGATGAATGCGGCACCTGAATAAAACAATAGTTTTATAACCAAGTATGTAGCAAAAAAATGTTCAACAAATTTAACACCTTTGCTGGATTTATTTTTTTCTTGCTTCATATTTATTTGACTGTTTGCTTTTGATTCCAACATGTCCACAATTGCTGCTGAGCGGCCTAGACTAGCGATTGAAGCTTGAAAACGTTGTTGATCTTTAACTCGAATTCCGTATTTGTGCTGGGCAATTAATTGCATATCATTTGAACGTTTCCTGAAATAAACTACTTGACTAGAAACGAATAGTTATGAACATTAAAGAGTACCTTAAATAATCATTAGCAGTCATGCCGTTTGTTATAACTGGGGAACATATGAGATATGTAACATCACCTAATTTCATAGAACGGGTTTTCCCCACAACGATTTGCGGCACCGTCTTATTTAAACTCGAGCTGTCCAGAATTTGATAACCATTAAATTCTAATATATTACTAACTACTTTGAAAACCGCACGAATTCTAAAATCTGTCATAGACAGATCTTCGTCAGTTGCGACATCACAAATCAAACATATTTGCTGGTTCTTATAAACAGGAACCAGTCCATTTTTAATGATTTGTGTAATCAAAATTCGATAAGCAATTTCTCTGTTCAGAAACAAACTAACTGAATTGTTGATATATTGGCACTCGTTTAACACCAGGTTCCACTTTTTGCTCTCTGTGATCAGGTCATTCACTTCAAACTTTACTTTGCTGTTATCCTCTTGTTTGATTGACTTCAAAACAATATCCCCAGTTTGGGTTAGAAAACTATTTTGGTATTTTAATGAGAACTGATTTTTACTAAACTTTTGAAAATAATCTTGCAACCGTTTATTCCATTCGTCTAAAATATCCATTACTCGTATTGTAGGATTGTATCATTATTGACAACGATAACAAAAAGAAACACGTTACATAGCGTTACTACCAAAACCTAGAGCGGGTAAAGCGGATTCTAGAAGTAACACATTTTTGGTAGTTTTGTTTGACGTTTAGCGGACGCGCATTGCAGCATTCTGAATGCAAACATTTCCAAGTAGAGCAAAGCAACGACGAAAGATAAGAAATTGAAGATAGCAGTAATCTGCAAGCCATATTTTTGTTCTCATTTTTCGTGGCTTCTGGCACGTAAATTAAATTAACAAATAATAAGCAGAAGTTCTGAATGCTTGTTGCAGTGAAACGAACAGTGAATTCGGCATGTATTAAACTAACTTCAAATTCTCGCAAAGAAAAAGTTTGAGCTCTTATCTTTGTGTCAAGAAATTGCAATTTATAATAACTAGCGCGTTAACTTTGTGAAGATGAATTTTACCTTCAACCAAACCATTATCTCGCTGGGAACTGTTCTAAAATCCACACAAAAACCCATATTAGAAGAGGCAATCCCATCTAATGCCAAAGAATCTGGCGCCGGACAATCGGAGAGCCTAAATTTCTTGTTCATTCCACTGGCAGTGCTTATTACGGTGATGTTACTCTCGGTGATGGTAAGCTTTCGTGTTGGTGTAAGGTAAATAAAAAATTATATCTACTTTGAAATTTTTTTTTATATTATAGGTTTACTTAATGGCACGAAGAAAAGATAAAATTTTTACCAAGCGCTCGTACGTCCCCAGCTTTTCATTCGATTCGTCTGACCTCGATGATAATGACGATTTGGAAACAGAACATTTACTAAAAGGTAAACTTCGGCTGGATGATCCTTATTTAAAGGGCATCAATAGTAGCAAAGTTTACTCAGGCAATAACGAGTTATACGCTTGATCAGATCAAGGTGTCAATTTGCCTTGCATTTTTTGTTAAGTTTGTTGAATAAGTGTGCTAGTATTATGAATGATAAATTCACAAATATCTTTCAAATGTTACATATGTGATAGTTTTTTTCGGGTAGAATATTCATTTCTATTTTCACTAGCTTAACCTACATACTAAATATAGTTTAGACTGATTAGACAGTTTAAATTGATTCATCCGAATTTAGTAACCTTGAAGTAAGGTCATAAAACCCAAAAAAAAAGGCACCTCCCAGAGTGATCCATAAAACACGCGGCACAAACCCGGCAAACATTCTAGAAAAAAAATCAATTATAACCATAACATTAGTTTCTATAAAATAATGGTCTTACCCTTTAATTCCTCGCTCTCGCAGAATTCCACGTAAAATGGTTGAAACACTCGACCTGTTCGCAGTATGTTCGTCCGCAAGCATAATTCGCGTTTTTGCAACATCTAAAGGCGTGGTTAAACCGGCCGCTATACCGCCGGCAATCGCTCCACAAACGGCAACTGAAAGAGGTGTTAGAGACGTCCCTGTAACCGCGCTCCAATTCAGCTTAAAATATTCCCACAACGGAAACTGAATAAATGAAAAAGGCACTTCACGCATAATTGTTGTACCAAATCCTCGGTACAACCCTCGACGGATTCCTTCTGATTTCACAGCGTGGTACCAAATTTCTAATGAGGAAGCGCCGTGTTTCATTGACAGAGCTTGCCTCCGTTGCTTGGCAATTTCAATAGGTACACGAATAAGACATGCAACCACTTCGGCTCCAGCAGCTGAAACCATGTGTACATATGGTTGCTGACTCTGACTTACCCATCGACCTAGGTGTGATTTAAGCCCGTCATAAGTACAAAAGAACAGAGCTGCTGTTGGAGCACTACCGGCTGCTGCTGGTGCAAGACCCTTATAAATACCTTGGAATCCACCGGATCTAACGAAGCCTCGTTCGCTTTGTAGTCGTGTTTTGATTGTATCAATTGGGAATAGAACAATGTCTACCACTAACCCAGCCACTCCACCAGACTGCGAAACGAAATGTTGTTACCAATAGATAATGATCAAATGAAACACATGCGTACATACAATCAGAGAAGACCAATATACAAAGGAATTTGATGAAATCGATCTATTATCCAACGACATTGCTTTATGTCATAAGAGCAGATTATAAAAATTACGAAAATTACCTGGTACTTAAGTTTCGGAATTTAAAAATACAAACAAATTATAACTTGACAATCGGCATAGTGCTCGAAATTGAGAATCTCGATTTCGAGCACTATATCATTGTCATATTTGTTTATATGTATCAATGAGCATAAAAGAGAGGTGAGGAGGAGAGTGCATTTTCCTAGTATTAGTAAATGCTTCAAATGTAAACAACTTAGCAATGGGCGATATTGTATCGGTATCGGAAATATCGATACTTTTGAGACGATATTTCGATTTTTTGGATCGATACACAAGCGTCCGATACTCGACCGTATCGATACTGAAAACCGCGATATTTGTATCGGACCAGCTAGCTGACATCGCGCTATGTTTCAAGGGCTAACATCTCAATGTGTACACGAGATCACCGCCACTTTTCATACGCTATGTTATGCTGTCTGTCAGTGTCAGTGGAGCCCACACATCGTAGAACCGCTGCGATGTTGGCTGCGATAAAGCAAAGCAAATCGGATAGAGATGCCAGCTAGTTGATACGAGCTGGAACCACTGAAAAGCTGCCACTGTCAGTATAAATAGCGCACAAGTCTATTTGCACTAGCAAAACTTAAGCCTGTATAACACTCTTTGACCAAGCGTCTAATATTTGGCACTTTTTGACAGATAAAAATTTGGTCGAAGATAATTGTTTGTCACTCTCCAATTTTAACATGAGGCAAACACGGGCAAACAACAACCATGATGTCAAATAAATTTGACCATTATGTCAGAAGGTCAAAAATTTGACCATTAGACAAAGAGTGTACTACAGGCTTTAGATGGAGAAATAGATAGAGAGAATGTTGTGAGCCAAACGAACTGTCAAAATCTGAGCCAAACGCAGCATAGGGCCAAATTCGAAATTTGTTTTACTTAAGCCACACATTTAAAGCCAAAAAGGAGTGCTCAATAATAACGTGTTCTCAAATACTTTCAAAAATAGGCATAGCTCTACGTTGCATTATTAAGCCACAAAACTTATATTGTTTCTCTGACAATTGATTAAAATATTGTTTGTTTACATTTATACTCAGCTTCATTTGTTTTTATTTCAATTAATTCTACTTCTCTATTTCTGCGTTGAAATGCATCCACAAACCCCTCAAACGAAATTCAACGTTATCAGAAATGATGTTTGGCTTCGATTTAGTTGGGCCATAACCCAACGAGCGGGAGCCCAACTAAAACGTAGCCCAACTAAACATAGCCCAACGAGCGAAACTTGACTGTATTTTAAAAACAAATATAAGTTTTCTGGTTACACTGTTCAGATCGAATATTTGCAAGCGGAAACTAACGCATTCGGGTTATTCGCGTTGAAAGAGATTTCGAAGGCTGTTCGCACCTACGTGAACTCTCATATGCAATTGTCAAAATGTGCGTGATGACAAAAGCAAAAATATTTCCTTCCTTCTTTTTCGCATGC
This sequence comes from Wyeomyia smithii, assembly GCF_029784165.1. Classification (NCBI taxonomy): domain Eukaryota; kingdom Metazoa; phylum Arthropoda; class Insecta; order Diptera; family Culicidae; genus Wyeomyia; species Wyeomyia smithii. The sequence continues at coordinate 175,023,137 of NC_073696.1, read as the reverse complement.
AAAAACCAAACAAATATCAGCAACACCGTCAACGCGAATGCTTTCCGTCGACACAAGTTAGAGTACAAGTGAAAAAAAAAATTGCAATATTTATTAGTTAGAAAAATTCAGCGGTAGACTTCACTATCTTATTTTCGCTGACATATCTAACTTTTTTATGTCATCAATTTCCTCTTAAATTAATATGGAAGTGTGTCAATAATTTATACAAATAAAACGGGAGCTTCACAGCCCATTGGGCCAGTGAATACAAATCTTGAAGATATAAGTTGTTTAATTCATTTGTTTGCCAAAGCTCAGAATTTCTGCATTGCCTGTATGTATTTGTTTGTGAAGTCTTTTGATTCATGCTGCTCTAGAGAATGCGGATAGATACCAGAAAAACAACAAAAAGTCGGCACATCAAATTTTCATTGCTGGAAACCAGCAAAATTTTGCTGATTTTTCGTGTGCTGTGCTTCCAGCAATCTGTTCAGCAAAATGAAATTTTCTAATTATTCAGTAGTGCTCAATTGCATAAAAGTGACAAGTCGTTTGCTGCATGTTCGGTAAAACAAAATACAACTTGCTGGTTGTCAGCTATGAAAATTTGCTGTTCGTTCAGCAAAGCATAAATCAATTTGCTGGTTACCCGTTTATTCAATGTTTCCGTCAGGCACCAGATTCCATCCGCCAATCGGATCATAGGCAAATTACTGTTGAACTAGAGATGTATATGATTATCATTTCAACTTTTAAGTTCATCTAGCCCAACAAGGACTTAGCTATGGTCCCATATTCGCTATCAGGAGCTTAGCGATGATCCCGTACCAGCTGCACAGCGATTTGGCGTGTTTTACTAATGACGGCTTGACGTAAATTTTTTGACATATCAATTCTTTTGCTGGATTCCTGCAAACATTCATTTACTGTTTTCTGTTCAGCAAATAGTTTTGCTGTATTTTCGCGAATCACTGAATCGATTACTGGTTTTCAGTAAATTCAGGGTGGCCACTCAATATCAATTTTCAATTTCCCGGTTTTTCCCGGTTTTCCCGATGATATTTAGTGAAATTTCCCGGTGTTTTATTTTTAAAACATATGAGAAAAAAATCAATTTTCACATGCTTATTTGTGCCTTGCAAAAATAGTGTTACAAAACTTTGAAAATCATTCCTCCTTCATCGTGTTTAGCTGTTTGTCGACTTTAGCAAGTACCTTCATGGTGATCTGCTGCACAATTTTCGCCCTCTTTATCTCCAAATCGTTGACAATCTTTGCCTTCTCGCGCTTTTTTGCTTCCTTCTGCATCTTTCTCTGTCAACCTTCTCTCGAGCTTGCAGTGCTTCTGTATCAGGATGCCAATGAAATGCGTGGGATAAATTCAAGAGTTGGGGCATAGAGTTTTTGTTTTCTAGAAAAATGTCCTCAGGCAAAACTTCAAGCGGACTTTGGGAAGAAGAGCCTCAGAGTGACCAATGAAAAAAATGCACATGAACTGTCATGATGCATTTTGCAAAATCACGATCTGTTATTTCAAAACAATTTTTTTTTTCGAAAAACTTCGATCCTGGGATTTTAAAATTTTCGAGCTGGGGTCAATGTATTGTATAAGAAATTTTCTCATGGTCCGTAAAATAAATTCAACTGACACTCTGAATAAACAATTTGAAAAAAAAAATTATTTAGCTACTGTTTGTTTTTGATATAGAAAAAAAAACTGAGAAATCTTTAACAAATAGCTCTTCAAGGTGGCGTCTTTCCCCAACAAAATCAAGTAGTCAAAAGGTCCAACACAGAATGAAAAAATTTGTTTTGCTGCTTTTTGCTGCTTGTGGTTAAAATCATACCAAAAATCGGGACGTACAAACCGGGTAGCTCCGTTCCGGTCCGGTTCGAAATAAAATCGAGACTCGAAGTTTCCGGTCCTATTTGACTTTTGACCGGATTCTCCCCGATGCGATGTCGAACACTATTCACAAGAAGTTTCAATACGCCTCCCGCGACGCTGATAACTTTTTGACTTCTTTAAAATCTGACAATATATGTTACGGAACAGTAAATTTATCCACCTGATCAAGCCTGATTTTATTTGACGCAGATCTTGCTGCGAAGCCGCTGTCGACTTTAACTGAAACCAACAACCAGCTTTCCCCTAGCCGGCAGAATCATGCCAGTTAGGTAAACATGAAAAAAAAACAGGGTCTCATGTTGACATTTCAGCTCTTCAAGGTAGCGTCTTTCCCCAACAAAATCAAGTAGTCAAAAGGTCCAACACAGAATGAAAAAATTTGTTTTGCTGCTTTTTGCTGCTCGTGGTTAAAATCATACCAAAAATCGGGACGTACAAACCGGGTAGCTCCGTTCCGGTCCGGTTCGAAATAAAATCGAGACTCGAAGTTTCCGGTCCTATTTGACTTTTGACCGGATTCTCCCCGATGCGATGTCGAACACTATTCACAAGAAGTTTCAATACGCCTCCCGCGACGCTGATAACTTTTTGACTTCTTTAAAATCTGACAATATATGTTACGGAACAGTAAATTTATCCACCTGATCAAGCCTGATTTCATTTGACGCAGATCTTGCTGCGAAGCCGCTGTCGACTTTAACTGAAACCAACAACCAGCTTTCCCCTAGCCGGCAGAATCATGCCAGTTAGGTAAACATGAAAAAAAAACAGGGTCTCATGTTGACATTTCCTCATAAACTGTTGAACGAATAAAGCGGCAGACATGAAGAAGGATGATTTTCCCGGCGTGAAGCCTAATTTCCCGGTTTTCCCGTATTTTTTTCCCGGTGATTTGAAATTCCCGGCTTTTTCCCGCTTTTCCCGTTTTTCCCGGTAGAGTAGCCACCCTGAGTAAATGTATTTATCAAACATTCAAAAAATGATCTCAACTATAGTATCGATACTTCTGGTATCGATACTTTTCGACCGATATTTTGAGTATCTCGATACTTTTGGTCCTTCGGGTATCGATACTGAAGTATCGATACTCTCCGTCGTATCGCCCAATGCTAAAACAACTAGACGAACTCAATGGTAAACTCAAATAGCTACGTCACTATTTGGCATCATCTCTGGGCAGAAGGGGGCAAGCAGAGGGGCGTGTGCAAGTGTTAGTAGGTTTTCTCCTCACCTCTCTTTTATACTCATTGTATATGTATGTCATAAAGTGTTCTAGCGTAAAAAAAGATCTCGATTTCGAGCACTATATCATTGTCATATTTGTTTATATGTATGTCATAAAGTGTTCTACACTATAAAAAAATGTCACGATTACTTCAAGTGTTTTTGCACTTTACTCAATTCGTCACATCACACTGCAAGTTGAAGTGATTTAGTGTTGATTTCTCGATGATTAACACTTTCCAATGAAATGATTTTGCGTTGAAAACTGGTTAATGGAAATCACCATCGTACTATAATGAATATCTCTTGTATTATCACTACTGTTTAAATCAATTGAATTACAGCTGCAATTCAAATTGACAAACGTCAAAACCATAAAGCGAAATAAAAATAGTGACAATGGCGAACGGTGCAAGCAGCTCATTTATCCAGAGATCGGAAATTTATTTGAGCGTAAGTTTTATTGAATGTTTTAAGTTAAAATAACAATAAAACGACTCGTTTACAGATCCTGAAATCAATTGCATCGATACAGTAACAGGGAACATTTCTAGGATCATTTTGTTATTAAATTAAAAATCTAAAATAAAATAAAATTAAAAATCTAAAATAAAAAGAAGTCTCTTGAATTTATTGCAAATTTATATAATTATCCAACTGACCGACATTCCGTGTCTCAAACATAAGCACATCAACAAAGTTATGTTCAACAACAGAAAATAAAGTGATTCGCTGTTGATTTCATCGTTCTTTGCATTAATATATTTCGAAAGATTTTCATTCAACTCTGAAATGTTAGGCAAGTAGTGCGAATTCAATAGCAAATCACTTTACTTCGACGTGATTTTTATTTACAGTGTAGCGTAAAAAAAGAAATGTATATCTTTTGTAACTATCGTAACGCTTGAATTTTAGAACATCCACGGGGATGGCATCGCTGTCAGCTACCATACATTTGACGCGTTACCAACATCACTGGCACTGGCACCCGAAAAATGGTCAGTTCACCCTTTTCTTATGTCGATTCGGGCAAACCGGTTAAATGTTGACTGCAATTATTGATAGCATATCAGACAGTTTTGAGCAATTTCTCAAGGTTTTTATTTAGTTTATTAATTGTGCCCCAAAACAAAGTGAAGCAAACTGTGACAGCAGAGAAAGTAGTTTTGGGATAAACTGTACAGAAATAGATGTTAGTAACGCTTGAAGGCTACCATACCATTCCCTTGATAACATCTCGCTTTCAGGACGTCACATTATGTTATTGATAACGGTTAGTGGCGAGTGGTGTTATGCGTTTTGACAGGTTTTGACGGAGTTCAAAAAGAATTTGGGAAGTTTGGAAACTATTCGCACTTATGCGAACTCTCATTCCTATACTGCCCATAACCGCATAATTGTAACATTTGCAAAATTGGTTGTTCAAGCAAATGACACTTTTATGTTTTGACCTAAAATGCATTGTTCCCAATATATTTTTGCAAATAGACAGTTCAACTAAACTTAGTATCACGAACAAAGCACTACTTTACACTATGTAAACGTTGACCACTACTTTTGAAGTCAAATTGGTTGAAATTTTTGCAATGATACTTTTATGCCGTTACTTTCAAGCTACTTTTGGAATATATTACAGTGGAAATGAAGTTTTTCTTGTAATCAACAAGCATGAGCTGAACATCAGAAACGGATCACCGGTAGTTGGCTACCGGACCAGAATAACTTCCGAGTTTCAAAGGATGCAGAAGTGGATTTGGATGGAAGCTTTTATGACAAAAAAGTTGAAAAGGTTAGGTAGTGTTACAATTATGCGGTTATTTACGCTATGTGACAAAACAACTTGGTATTTTTTACGACTTTTTTCAAACAAACATTAGCATATTTTTTCAAATGTAAAAAGTACATACTATTTTAAGCATGTCCCAATAAAAAACGCAAAATCTATAAAATGTCGAATGTTACAGTTATGCGATCACAGGCAGTATATGATTGTCCACATGTGCATGATGACAAAATCAAAAATAATTCTTCTTTTTCTTCTTTCTCTCATGCAAAAACTAAAATATCAGCAACGCCGTTAAAGCGAATTGTATCATATGCTCAAATGTGACTTCCGTGGAGAATTATTAAGACGTAGTTTTCATGTGAAGGTTTGCTAACTTTTACAAAGGAACCAAGCTGTTGACTGTATTCTTTCTAAAGGCCCAAAGTCAAAACACAATTGATACGTTGCGGCTGCGTTTGTGCCAATTTGATAGTTTGCTGGGGTCTAAATTTTAAGTTGATAGCGTTTTACTTATTCAAGTTCAATCGGTTGACTTTAAAATATCTACTTCGACCCCATCAGCATAACCTAGCAACACTGATTATCGGCCATTTTTGTAACTAAGTTACGTATGTTACATACTGTGACGTGCTTCAGAGAGCTAAAACTTGATAAAATTTAGCTGTATACAGGTCTTGGCTTAGATGAGTCACAAACGTCATATGGGAAAGTTTACAGTGTACTAGACTGTGTATTGTGTTTTCGTAAGAATACTGTCTATATATTTCACTCATCACTTTAAATCAGTTACTTCGTAAGTACAACTATTATTTTCTAGAATTGAATTATTATTTTCTAGAATTGTACCTATATACTATTAAATACGCCAACAGAAATACAACAAAAATGTCCGGTATGCCAGACCAACAGTTCTTATGGAATATTTTTCAAAAAGTGGATAGAGACCGGAGTGGCTTTATTTCGGCAGATGAACTACAGCAAGCCTTATCAAATGGTACTTGGAATCCTTTCAATCCAGAAACCGTTCGACTTATGATAGGAATGTTCGATAGGTCGAATCGAGGCTGTGTAAGCTTTCAGGATTTTGGTGCGTTATGGAAATATGTCACTGACTGGCAGAATTGCTTTCGCTCATTTGATACAGACAACTCCGGGAATATCGACAAAAATGAATTGAAGTCGGCACTGACTGCGTTCGGATATCGTCTTTCCGATGGTCTGTACGATATATTAATTAGGAAATTCGATCGTTACGGAAAAGGTACTATTCTGTTTGATGACTTTATCCAGTGCTGTGTGATACTGTATACACTCACGTCAGCGTTTAGACAGTATGATACAGATCAGGATGGTGTAATAACCATCCACTATGAACAATTCCTCAACATGGTATTCAGTCTAAAAATCTAAACATGTGTATTCAATGTACCATCATACATTGTTGATTCGAAAAATAACCAACTTTTCCTATAAATGAGTCGTCCGAGCTTTGCCTTCGAATGGTGAAAAAACTAAATGATACTGTCTATTTTTAGTCATATAGGAGGCAATGCGATGTTCTATTTTAAACTATTGTTACTGACTATACCACAAATAATGTCATCAAATACCGATTCAAAACTGAGCAGAATGCATAAATTGGTGTCAACTACAATATAATTCTAATGTTACAAACCGCAGATACTGGAGATGAATTCTAAGCTGTACATTTTTAAATAATTCATCGCATACAACAACAATGTCTGGTCGTGTCGTTTTCCGATTAGCAGTTGATGTAATCATATCAATACCAGCAAAGGCACGGGCGTTGATCAAAGTTTTATACATAAAATTTAATATAAAAAGTTATTCCCACTTTTCGTTTTATGCGTAGTTCAAATAAGCGATTGCAAGATAATCTGAAGTCTGCTAGCCACCAGAGGTGCCGTCGTCGTGCAACAAACGATGATACCAAACACTGTTGCCAAGTTATTACATATACATTGAAGCCGAAAGATCGTTTTGCTCTTTACTACAACATAGTTTATATTATTTGAATACAGGCTGTTTCCTTATTATATTTGTGTTATTGTTTCTTAACATATCCCTCATCATTTTAAGCCATGATCTAGTTTATGTTGAGCTCAGTCTTCAACGTTAAAATGCTGCTATCCTCAACACTGTTTCCTAAACTTTGAACTTTAATAAAATTTCAGACATATTCTGCATAATCAGAACGATACACCTACATTTTATAATATCAGGAAAGCTAGCAAACTGATACCCCTGATACCACAAGTACTGGTTATCAAAGTAGACTTCTCTCGACCACGTATTTCAAATGAGACGAGTTGCTTGTCGAATGCTGAGTCATATTCCACTCGTATTAGATGTAAAGAGAAAACGATTTATCAATATGTAATTTAACTTTACATCGAAAATAAGTTTATAGTTTTCCGGATAAAATAATTTAAGTAAACTTAATAACTGCAGTAGTTATTAGGAGTTACTCATTTGAATATGGAAATCATATCATTTTTTCATGACTTGTTAGCATGTCATTTAGGTTGCAATATAAAGCTGCCTACCAATAAGTTTAAGTTTTTTTTATTGCTTTGTACAAATGTTTTTTCTGGATACTGGTTGACTGGTGTAAATAATGTTTGAATATTGTTAAAAATGCCTCAAAAGACAATAAAATAACGAAATAATGTATATATTCGTTTTGTTTTTAAAGTTCTTCGTAGCGTGGACGTGTTTTAAGGAAGACATATACCACTATACACAGGAAGATCACTCCACAGGTGGGAAGTACGATTGTTTTGAGCTGCTGTTGAATTTTAACATTTTCCCCACGACGTTCCTGTTTTTGCTTCCGCGTTTCACGAGTTTGTCCACCTCTTAGTTTTCTCATATTTGTGGTAGATAAATGGCTAAGTATGGGACACAAAGTAGAAAAAAATCCAAACATTTCATTAAAACACGATACAGTGAACAACTAATGCCACGTAGGAAAATGGCTTTCTACGTGTCCTTATTTAACTTTAGCTGAGCTTTACCGACCTTTTGTAAACTTTTATATAGTGGGTTAAGATACGGTTTAGTTCAAATTATATATTTTTTTAATATCACAACTGTAGTCTTGTTTTACTGTAGGTATGCATATGACGTGTCTGATAAAAAAAAAACAAGTTAAAAACCGGTTATGGGTCTTCGGCATAACATAATAATAACGGTGAAATCAGCTAGAAGCTAAGACAAGACGCGACAGCTGGCTTCTTATTTTTCTTTTCGTAACGGCCGGCATCCCCGTCGAAATTTTTTTGAACGTTCCACACCGTTGATGCCAGAATGATTATTTTTAACAACTTTTGCAGGTCAATGAAAATAAAACAAATTTAAAATGTAATATATATAGGCGAATAATACTCAATTTTTATTAATTATTTTATGTTCAATAAAACATACTTCTTCTATCAATTTTTTTCTTCCTAAGTTTCTTGGTACCCAAATTTTTTCTTCCTAAGTTTCTTGAAATTCAACCGAAATAGTAAAGAACGATAAATCAATGCATTTTTAAAGTTATAAGGTCTTAGGCTAAGACAAGACGCGATAGCTGGCTTCTTATTTTTCTTTTCGTAACGGCCGGCATCCCCTTCGAAATTTTTTTGAACGTTCCACACCGTTGATGCCAGAATGATTATTTTTAACAACTTTTGCAGGTCAATGAAAATAAAACAAATTTTAAATGTAATATATATATAGGCGAATAATACTCAATTTTTATTTATTATTTTATGTTCAATAAAGCATACTTCTTCTATCAATTTTTTTCTTCCTAAGTTTCTTGGTACCCAAATTTTCTCTTCCTAAGTTTCTTGGACTTCAACCGAAATAGCAAAGAACGATTAATCAATGCATTTTTAAAGTTATAACAGTGAAATACATTATTCGGTAATATCATGTACCTTGCATTCTTTTGCATCATTATTTATGAAAAATTATAACAGCTAAATTATGACTCTCCAGCAACACTGCTTTACAGTGAAAAATAACCTCGTTGTATTTTCTACGTGACGATTGCGTTATCGGATTTAGCCAATCAGCAGCCGGTTCAAATTGGTTGAATGTAACGGTGACCAGCTGTCACGTCTTCTTAGGTCTTAGGCTAAGACAAGACGCGACAGCTGGCTTCTTATTTTTCTTTTCGTAACGGCCGTCATCCCCGTCGAAATTTTTTTGAACGTTCCATACCGTTGATGCCAGAATGATTATTTTTAACAACTTTTGCAGGTCAATGAAAATAAAACAAATTAAAATTGCAATATATAGGCGAATAATACTCAATTCTTATTTATTATTTTATGTTCAATAAAGCATACTTCTATTATCAAATTTTTTCTTCCTAAGTTTCTTGGACTTCAACCGAAATAGTAATAAACGATTAATCAATGCATTTTTAAAGTTATAACAGTGAAATACATTACTCGTTAATATCATGTACCTTGCATACTTTTGCATCATTATTTATGAACAATTATAATAGCTAAATTATAACTCTCCAGCATCACTGCTTTACAGTGAAAAGTAACCTCGTTGTATTTTCTACGTGACGATTGCGTTATCGAATTCAGCCAATCAGCAGCCGGTTCAAATTGGTTGAATGTAATGGTGACCAGCTGTCACGTCTTGTCTTAGGTCTTAGGTATAAACGAAAACTGTAACACTTGGTAACGTTGCTGTTCTCTCACCGTTGTACGTTATACATAAGCGACACAGAGAAATAATATTTTGCATCTATTAAATATTCATTGTTAATTTGACCGCCAGACAGAGAGTTTGATTCGTGTTGTTGATAGAATCCATAGATCCTAACCTAATAGACTAAACTAGCAGTACAAACTAACAAACAGACGTAACAATGGAACCCCTAGCAGGTTGACGATATAACCACAGAGAACAGACATTCATGTTCATATAAAAAAAATTAAAAATCGTGTGCAAAAATTTGAATCAAAATTCGATAATACACTAACGACATCTGTCTTGTTGTGCCCCAGTTGCACTGCATAAATATTGCCGTATCGATATTTTATCGATATCAGTGCTTGGTTTGTCAATAACGCCCCATAGCGGGAGCATTACCACTTACTGTTAAATGACGGTTGCAAGTTTTTACACATCCTTTGAAAATAAGATCAACGTCTGATCTCTGTGATAAAACCATCCATTAGCAGTAGCATCCTTAAATGTTTCCCATTCACATGCCTCCCCTCTAGAAAAAATTTAAGATGTATTTTGCGGTGAGAACAGTAAACGGACAATGTTTTATGCCTTTCTCCTAGAAAGGTATAGCCACAGACTAACAGACGTAACACTGGAACCTAGCTCCATCGCCACAAAAAAACGTTCATTTCAAATTTTCATTCAAATAACAGTCATCGCGCGAAAACGTCGTCTGGGGCGCTGTCATGCAATATCATGCATATTTTGTAGTTCCCCATTTGACACATGCAGTAACGCTGGCGCTGATGTCGAAATACATGACGCAACGCGAACACGACAGCAGATGGTGCTAGTGTTACTAACGTAAAGTACTGGAATCATCCAAACGATGATTTTATTGAAAATTTGTTCGACGTGTCATGTCTGTTAGTCTGTGCTTTCCGGTTTCTTAACCTGTCTACGATATCTATCTAGTTCTTCAATTATCGGATCACTGACTCTATCCTTATTACCTGCGATTATATCTCTATCAGTCACCATATCATTTCCTGGGTTTTCCTAATTTCCATTGTCTTCCTCCGTTACATCTTCTTCACTGGTTTGTAGCTTTTTTAGATGAGCACTGTTCCTAAAATAGGTTTTTCCCGATACCTTGGACCTGACAGTTATCATACTTCCATTGACCTCGGCAATATTAAACTCTTCTGCTGCAAACGTCGGTTGCAAAGATCCTATCTGCTGAATGTGCATAATAACCGTATCACCTTCTTTTAATTGATGAGATGTCGCGTGACGCCGTTCGTCTGATTGTTTCTTGGGGTGTGGCATGCATGGCATGCATGTATCATGATCAGTGCTGATAAAAGTCATTTTCCCCAGCAAAATTCTTCGAAAATTACAGCCAATCCTTTTTCAATTTTCACTTCCAATGATCGCTGCACTCTTTCAGATACACTAGATTTTCGTCCTAGTAACGTGCTGTTATACTCAGATGAAATAGATCGCGCTCATCGTTCACGGTTACGGAATAAAATTTGACGACAAATCCAACCAAATGATCTTCACTTCAAGGCGAAAAAGAAAAACAAACAGTCCACTTAACCAAAATGAACCTTACCGAAACACTTTTTCACTGACACTGACCGATGCCTTGACAATCTTCGTTAACTGATAAACTGATTTTGTTGTCTTGCTTTCATCGCATGAAATATAATGAGGTGTTTTGACAGTTCACTTCCATGCAAAAAGCGGGAAGGGAGAACTCTGAAAGGATTGTAAGAAAATAACGTTTATGGATGCTTTTTTTCACTTTCACTCAAGAGTGTCAACAAATATCAACCCTGATCATGATACATGAGCAGGTAACTCATTAAATCATGTTCCCAATCTGTTCCTTGAATTGTGCTGATTTTGATTCTTCGTCCGATGTTCCTCATTTGTCTTTCCACCGCTCCATTTTGTTCTGGCCAATACGGGATGGAAAGATTCAAATGTATGCCATAACTGGTGCAAAACTGTTTAAGCTCCGATGACCTAAACTGAGGACCGTTATCCGCTGTGATCGAACGTGGTAAGCCAAATAACGCGAACATTCTCAAAAGCGCACTGATCACTTTTTGGGTAGTAGCTGGTTTCATGGCTTCAACTTGAATGAACCTGCTTGTGTAACACACCACCACGAGTAAAGATTTCCCCAACGGTAAACCTTTCTTGAAATCCATTGCGAGATCTTGCCACGGCTGTGTAGGAAAACGACGAATGATCGGGTTTAAGCTTTCGGGAATAGACGTCATCTGACAGGGTTTTTATCTTTTTACCACTTGTTCTACTAGTTTATCCATCCCTGGAAACCAAACTTTGGATCTCAGAAGAGCTTTGATCTCTGTGCTGCCCTGGTGCCCAAAGTGAGCTAGTTGTACAACTTTTTCTCTTATTGATGAAGGAATAACATTCCTATCACCCCTACACCGCCAAGTCATTTTTGATTGTTGAGACTGCGTACTGCAAGGAAATGCCATCCCAATCTCCTGTCTCGATGGCCTCTCTTACCTTGCAAAGTTCTTCGTCTTCAGTTGTCGCTTTACAAATATCTTCAACACGTATAGTAACAGCACAGACTAACAGACGTAACACTGGAATCTAGCTCCATCGTCACGAGAAAACGATCATTTCAAATTCCCAATCCTATAGCAGTCTTCGCGCGACAACGCCGCTTGAGGCGCTGTCATGCAATCTCATACATATTTTGTGGTTCCTCATTTGACACATGCCGTAACGCTAGCGCTGATGTCGAAATACATGACGCAGCGCGAACACGGCAGCAGATGGTGCTAGTGTTACTATCGTAAAGCACTGGAATCGTCCGAACGATGATTCTATTTAAAATTTGTTCGAAGTGTTATGTCTGTTTGTCTGTGGTGACAGGTTTCGATTCTTGTACTATCCATTGTACGATATCTCCTTCTACATCTGTTATTTCAGCAGGTTTTTGTCTCCAGGTTCATATCTAACCTCAAAATCGAAAGAATGTAGTCTCAGGATCCATCTTTCTGTTCCAGCTGATGGTTTCGATTGTACACGGTTGAACAAATATTGCAACGGCTTGCAGTCGGTAATCAGAGTGAAATGGTGTCCATAGAAATACATATAAAACTTTTCCATAGCCCATACCATCGCGTAGCACTTTTTCTCTGTCTGACAATACTTTTTTTCGTGAATAGATAGACTCTTAGAGGCACAGTATATTGTTCTTGATATACCGTCTTTGACCTGTACCATGATGGCTCCAACCCCAACAGGACTAGCATCTGTAATGAGTAATGTCTCGTCAACAGGGTTGAAAAATCCAAGTGACTCGACCTTCCCTAGTGTAGCCTTTATCTCCATAAGCTCTTGATCGTGTTTATCCCGCCAAACGAACGGTGTATCCTTAATGAGAAGCTCTCTCATGCAGGCTGTCATTGGTGCTAAGTTGGGAATAAATTTACCGACAAAGTTTATCGTTCCCATCAAAGATTTAAGCTCTGTCATACAGCTTGGAGGCTGTAAATCCAAAATTGCCTGTATCTTGTCATGTGTTGGTCTAATTCCATGCACCGAAACTACATGTCCCAAAAAATTGCCTCTTCAACACCAAAAACTGACTTTGCCTTGTTAATCTTCAAATTATTTGCTTCTGCTCGTTTCATAAACTCATCCAGCCTTTCGTAATGTTCTTTCTCTGTACCGCCGTGAATAAGAGCATCATCGAGAAAAACGATAAGACCATCGATTCCGCGTAACAAGTTCTCCATTTCTCGCTGGAATAGTTCTGGTGCCGATTTGATACCGAACATCAATCGTCGAAATCGATATACACCACTCCGAGATGCGAATGTAGTTATTTTTCTACTATCAGGTTCCAACACAGGATGGTAATACGCAGACTCTAGATCAACTTTGGATAGTTTGGCAACTTTGGGGATCGATGCCATCGCGGAATCTATGTTTGGCATAGGATAATGTTCTCGAATAACCGCTTGATTAGCTACACGCATATCAATACAAACTCGTATTTTGCAATCACTCTTTCTAACAGGAATTATTGGTGAAACCCATGACTGGGGGCCTTCAACACGCTCAATGATCTTCTTGTCGATAAAATCGCGAATAATTTCTTCTACTGCAGCTTCCATTGCGATAGGAAGTCTCCTTGGAGCTTGAATTACTGGCCTGACTGATTCATCAATATGAATTTTGAGTGCGACTCCGGGAATCTTAGGAAACTCAGTCTCCGTATTTTTTGTATTGGAAGTACCAGTAATCATATTGACACTCAGGGCCGGATTTAGACGGTGGGGGGCCCGGGGCAAATTTGTTTGAGGCCCTTTTTTCTTAAAACATTTAGAGGTAACGTTCTGGAAGGTGACGAGCAAAAAAAAAACAGGAGGGTTGTGTGCAAAGCCACGACCGCAAGGTTGAAGTAGAATACTTTTACAAGAAAGATAAGCCGGCTGCTTGCGTGTCAGCCATTTTTTCTAGTAAATAAACATTGACTAATCGAATCAATCGAATTTGGCACTTCAACAAGGATTGACCATTTTCAATAATATAGTAAGTGGCCATCCACATACCACGTGGACAGCTTTGGGGGGGGGGGTTGTGTAATGTCCACGGTCCATACAAAATTTTCAGAATTAATATGAGCGGCAGTCCAAGGGGGAGGGGGGGGGGGGTTTGAAATTGTTTAAAATCTGCCACATGGTATGTGGATGGCCCCTAAGTTGCTTGTCATGGTTGGGGCTTGACAATTTTTAAATTTTGAGATGAAATTTTTTCGGATGTCGTGCTCATGACTAAAGAAAAATATAATTCAGTACGTTTTGAGACACGGAGATGAAGTAAAATTTATAACTTTTACAAATTTAAAAATGTGAATTAACTCATTAGGAAAAATTAACTCTTCAATCAAGTTTTTATTTCATCCTGAAAAGGACAATTTGTTGTTCATTTTAGTATCGGATAAGATGCTGATCACATCTTTGCGTTATCACTGACAGTGTGAATGAAATATTCCCTGTGATAAAATAAACAGTGAAAAACTGATTTAACACTCAAAACTAGACGGCTCACGTGTTGTCAAAATGAATCAACTTTTCATTGAATGCATTTACTAGTGCCCACTATCGCACAGAGCCTGCATTTCACTAGAGTGCCTCACTGCATCAGCCGCTATCGATGCTGAGATCCGCTGCAACTAGTTCGCTATCCATAGCCATGCCACAGTTGTGGCCGCTATACGCTGCCATGCGTATCCACTGTTCCTGCATCAGCTGCTATCGTTGCTGGAATCCGCTGCAACTAGTGCGCTATCCATTGCTACGCCACAGCTGTGGCCGCTTTCGCCATCGCTGGTATCCACTGCACTGCTAGTGCCGCTAAGGGAGGACGACTGCTGTTGTCGCTGTCTAGAACTATTATGAGCGGCTTCGGCTGAAACAGGCTCTTATATAGGCCAAATAGCATGTTTTAAGTTGCAAGGTACATGATTCTGTCGACCGTGCTTGGGAAGCAATCATATAACGACCAATCAGAGGTCGAATTTTTCGTTTTGATAAGGCTTGACTATTTTCAATAGTACAATTGTGTGAATAATAAAATTACAATTATCTTCCTTTGGGAAGAATCTTAGAAGATTTTCCAATCTGTTGCTGCAAGAACGAAAGAAATCCATCGAATACTAACCGATTCATTAGCATTTGAAATTGGACATATTTTTCACTTTTTTCGGTTTTAGATTTTCATTTCACATCCCTATGTAGCCGAACTTCCTGAGAGAAGTATTCTACTTCAAAAAAAGGTCGCCCCAGGACTAGGGGGGGGGGGGGGCCTCGAATCGGGAGGCCCGGGGCATTTGCCTCCTTCGCTCCCCCTTCAAATCCGGGCTTGTTGACACTATATTCAATTCGTAAAACTCCAAGTGCAAATGCAGTTGCTTTGCTTAGCAAATCAGTTTGACCTTTAGGTGCAACGAGAAAATGAGCCCAGATCCTATTTTTCTCTTCTGGTGTTCTGATTTCTGCTTCAAAGGCCATACTGAACTGATTTTTTTCGTTCGACGCAAAAGCTTCCAAGCTTAACGTTTTATCTGCTTTCCGTTCGTTGACAATTTTTGCTCCACTTCGTTGAAGTTTTTGATACGTACTCTCTCGAATTATATTCGCTGGTGATCCAGAGTCAACTACCAACGAAACTGGTACATCCCCGACGATAAATTTCAAAATTTCAGAAGGACCGTTATCATTCACGAAGGAAACACCGTTTCCTGCTTTATCATCATTGGATTCGATAACTGCATAGACCCTCTTCTTATTTTCATTTCGTAAAGAAGGTTCTTCCGCTTTCCTTTTACGACAACAGACTTTGAAGTGTCCCTTGTTTCCGCAGTTGAAACATGTAACGTTTCTAGCGACGCACTTAGAAATATCCTTCGCAATATGGCCGACCCGATTACAATTGTAGCACTTCCGATTATTTCTACCTGTCATCAGGTTTCCCGAAATTTTATTCACATTTCCTTGTATTGCTACACTCGAATTCCTATATTCCATTGTGTGTTTCTGTACTTCTTCAATGGTCTTGCCCAACTGCATTATTTATTTATTTATTGTCCAGGAAAATATAGGCTATAAGCCCGTTATCCACACTTAAGATTAAAATACAATAAATTCAAAAACAACAATACAAACAATTAACAGTCACGAAGTTGTCCTCTTAAATATAAACTTAATCTATTTTTTAAAACTGTTGGAGACATGTCGATATTAATAATGTGCTGTAATTCATTAAAAGATCAACTATCATATCATCAGGGTCAATAAATTTGCAGCGACTAGCCTGTCCTTTTAATCGAAAAACAAAATCTTCGAAAGTTTCGCTTTGTTATTGCTTCAACGCACGGAATTGATGCCTTTCAAACCGTTTGTTCAACTGCGGAGCAAAATGAGTGGCCAAAGCGTATATCGCTGACTCATATTTTAAAATTTGCAAATTGGCCTTATCACCTTCGATAGGGACTCCAATCTGAGCTTTATCAACTTTATCAAAATAACTCTGCAACTCAATTCCACCAATCACTAGCAACAGGTTATATTTTTCCTCATCATCAGTTACTCCGTTGGCGGCAATGAATCTCTCAAAAGCTTTTTTCCACCTCATCTAATCGTTCCTCGGATCGGATCCGACCGCGAACGCGGGCATTACAGCTGCATCTAATAAAATTAAGCAAAATAAAAAAAATACGATAAACTCTACCATAAACTAGGAAAACAGTCACCGACATCATCTATCCCATGTGAATATACATTTTCGACACTTTTGAACCAGAACAAACTCTGAACCATAAAATTCTCCAAATTTACGATCAAATTGCCCCTTTTTGCACGTAGCACGTTCCCTTCTCCATAGCACGAAGCATCTACTCTCATAGCATAAAGCAGTTTATCTCTTAGCACGAAGCATGTAGTCTCATAGCACGATGCTCTTGCATTTCGCATCATAGCACACAGCTCACTTCTCCACGTCGATTTTATTTTGTTCCCACCTCTACTAACGCAACCGAACTGACTAGCATTACGATCCCCCGTAGCACCGAGCACTACTACTTCCAGTTTCTCTCATTCGCATACTCAGCTATCGCGTTAGTCACTCGCCATCTTTCTTAAAAAACGCCAAGAGAAGAAAAAACGGTCACATGATTTTTTTTCTGTCTGCTCTGCGCCATCTTTAAAAATAATTATTACAAGTTTTCAACAATTGTCTCCCCAGAATTACATCAATTCATTTTGGTATTTCTCATCAGTACCTTCCTCGCTCCAAACACAAAAATTGCTTTTCACAAATGTAATGGGCATTACTCCAATAAAACCCACATACCTATTTTCATCCTCGTCGCCATTTGTATCGTTTTAGGGATTGTTTCCAACAGAACGTATCGCTAGACCAACTGGTTGTTTCCGTGTCCGAACTAATACTGAGCTCTCCCCGCAGTACGACATCCGAACCTCATCATCGCGAACACTAGTAATGGGAAAGTTATCGATATTTATCGTTAATATCGATAATTGGGTCCTAAAGCTATACAAGTTTTTATATATCATTTAAAAAAGCCGCGTTTTCTGAGCAAAACTGTTTATCGTTTTCCTTCAATTTTTAAATGAAGAGTAAAACAACTGCTCGAAAGGTCTTAGTTGACGTTTCGCCCATATACGGTATATGAGAGAACTGTCATTTAAGGCATTTCGAGCAGTTTTGGTATTATTTATTAAAAAATCGAAGGAAAACGATAAACATTTTTCAAAAATCACGTTTGGGATCATTCAAATAATACATAACGCTCTAGGGGGTGGGGGGGGGGGGGTATTCAGCGGAGCGTTATATTGCATGTGGCAAACATGTAAAATTGCGTTACATGGGGGTGGGGGGGGTATTGAAAATTGCCAGATTCCGCGTTATGTAATATTTGAATGGTTCCTTTTGCTCAGAAAATTGCACTCTTTCAGCTGATATATAAAAATCAGAAAACAGTTTTAAACTTTAGGACCCAATTGCTCCATGTCGATAATATCGTTAAATTCCAGCGCTAACGATAATTATCGATAATTTGCAGGTGGCAGTTTAGGCACCGACAAACTGACATGAAACTAGATTCTGAAATTTGATCAAAAATCCAAAACCGTCATTTTAAAATGCAGCGATCGCGTATGTCAAAACTGGCTGTCAACCGACGCGACGTTTGATATGACGCTGATATGAATGCTGATCAGTCATCTACAGGGATGCCAGGTCATTTTTTCAAATGTCATCACGCATCACGAAACATGTCATCACGCATTATTAATAAGTGAATACATCTCTACTAAAATTTTTACAGTTACCAAACATCATAGTAAACACACTAAATTGTGTTCAACTAAACTGCCGACTATTAGGCTTTCACGTCTTCATACGACCTCAAATGTCTTCCAAATAGAGACAAGCCTTCACATCTGGCATCTCTGGTCATCTGTAGTACGGTAGAGTTGTTGCGCGAACCCAAGTATGTGTGGCGCTAGTGTTGTAACATATTTAGATTTGAATTTTTGAGCAGAATAATCGTACATTTTTGTTCGAGGATTCATGTCAGTTTGTCGGTGGTTTAGGTGGCACAAAGTATGCGGATTATTTCTTGCACTTGCAAAATATCATATACAGCACTCGTTCGCTAATTGCACGCGATTTAGTTGCACTGCGTTTTAATTGCACGTCCGCTAGTTGCACGAAAGTGCAATTAAAAAGCAGTTTTGCGTCAAACTACACGTGGTTTTTAAAGCTAACGTCTCTCTGTCAAGTTTTGCGAGGGGATATTGAATGCACGAAATATTTAATTAATTGGAAAAAAATAATATCTTTTAATTTTGTTATTTTAGATCTTGATCGTATGTACTAAATAACAAATATACATAATCATATTGCACGTTTGTCCCATTTGTTTTCAATTATAGTCGATAAAATTGATTTCAATTTGATCACTTGTATCGGCTCCTGACTGAAATGTCGCATTAAGCTGTCCACACACTGAACAGCTTCTGAAAACGTGGGATTCTCTGAAATACAGTAATGTTCGTTACACTTCAACTAAGTTGCAATGCATGAAAAAATCTGACTGGCTCAAAATTGGTTCGTAAACAGATACACGAAAACAAAACATTAGCGCACCCCTTAAAAATTTTTGACAGTTTTGAGTTCATGCAATTAAAAAGCCCATCCGCTAATCGCACTGCAACTTTCGTGCAATTAGCGCACGAGTGCTGTAGTAGTTATCCCAAATAGCCAATTTTTGTTCCCAATTCTCTACTGGCCGAATAGACTTTGGTGAAATTGACAAGTGAACAAACATTATCCTTGCTTTTGCGACCTCACGCCACCACCGAAAATTATCGATAATCTATCGATAATATCGATAAAAGCTTGGAAACTATCGATGTTATCGTTAACGATTTATCTTAGAAACTACACAACCGATCTGAACAATGTTGATATCAGATGAACAGGCTAGTTAAAAGTTAACTGATGAATTATGATTGAACACGTGGTTTTAAAGTTTGGCTGCCCTATACGTTCCCTTTTTTTTTTTGATTATAATCGAACTTAAGCAACCGTTATGTATTAAATTGTTAAAACAACGAAAGTCTATTATCTCAAAGATTACACGACTCATTTGAACATAACTAGTGTCATATAAACGAGCCATCTCTCAAACATACAAATAACAAACTTCATAACAATTTGATAAAGTTATGGAAAGGATAGAAATTCAAAGACTATTTAAAACAATACCTGCTTTGATCAATTTATGTGGCCTCAACATAATTTAAATGTGGTATCGTACTATTTGAACGTTCCCGGTATCGCTCGTGATGAAATTGTAAGAAATTCATAGTCATTATTTTTATTTCGCTATTTCTTAAGCACTAAGAGCAAGCGCACCGGTGAGTTGCCATTTGAGTTGCTACTTTCACAACGCTGGCCGTTGCTATTTTGGATAGCAACCGATTTTCGCACCGGTCGTTGCTAATGGGGATTACCAATTCCACTATTTCTTTTTCACACCGGCAGTTGCCAATTTCTGAAGACCGTCACTAGCCAGCGTTGGCAAAATGTTTGTTTGTGATGTATTTCGCATATTTTTTGCGTATCTAGTAATAACCAACCTATCCGTCAGTCAATCTTTTCCGGAATGATCTACGTTCTTTCTGCTTCATAAAATGTTCCCTCCATTTCACGCAACTTTGTTTTAACTTTGTTTCCGTTTTCCCAAGTTATCGATAACATAATTCTTTTGCAGGTTTTTTTACTTGTGCGTACATGGATTTTTTCATCCTTACATGTTTATTTAAAGTAATTTCGTAAAAGTGGGCACGTCCCGCAACGTTGGCTTAAACGACTATTCTACTGAAAGCTGGCGAACTTTCATTAGTTGTATTCTGTATTCTATGATGTCTTGGTTCCCACAGTTTGCTATTAATATTTGAAAATTTGCCACCAAAAAAAGAAACTTGAATATAGAACGCGGAAATTGTTTTCGAGTATTTGGTTGATTCTAGTGATGAAGAAAGTGATTTCGCCAAACAAATTTCCTTATACGCGATTAAGAAAAGGGTTTTTGGAAAGATTCGGGGCGGCTCTCAGCCTAGTAAATAGCCAAACATTGACCGCCATACGGAGGAAGGTGCCATCCAGCGTTTTAACAATGTTTTCATGGGAAACACCGGTCAATACAGATGACCATTTCCAACGCCGCTTTCGAACGCAGGAGAAATATGGTTTTTTTATACAACGACCGAACTAAACGGGAATATAGTTGGTAATACTCCCGAGCAGATTTGCCTAAACCTTCCAGGTATATTGAATAATATTGGCCAATATTGTGAGGATTTGCGCTTTCCGCATCGTGTAGGTTGCACACCAAAATGTCAACCAACCAAATTGAGTTCACGCCGACACTTGCGTTCTACGACGTGTTTAACAAGCGAGGCAAAACATCTCGTCTTCCGTGGCCGACCAATTGAGGCCGCATTCGAAACACTCATCATCTTCGTAATATTATTACGAACATTCACTATCGAGCACAAAAAAAACAACAGTTTGACATTTCATCAAATAGCAACGATTCGGCTCTGGCATCACTGATTTGCCGGCAACGATTCGGCTCGTTGCTATCGCGTTGCCAAATTTAATAACTCGCTATTACCCGAGATTGGGATTGCTATTTCCCAAACCAACATAGCAACGCCCGGTGCGGTTGCCGTGTTATGGTGGGAGTTGCCAAACTAGCTTTAGAAACTTCAATTTAGCCACTAGTGGGCTTGCTCTAACATTACGTCAAATTTCATATTTTATACTTCTACTAGCTGACCCGGCAAACTTTGTCTCGCCTATTTTAGTGTTTAATTTAATAATTTTGAACATTTCAAATTCATTGATTCCATGCGATTTGTTTATATCGTTTGAAATTATTGGTTTTATCGGAATGACTTTTTCGACTTTTGGCTCTGTACAAACTTTGTACAAATATATTGGGTGCATGTAAGGTATTTTCGTTGTTTTCAAAAAACAAAGTGAACATCTTCGAATTCAAAATGGTGTCCAGGGTCAATGCTTGGCTTCTTTACATCATTTCGATTACGGACATATCCATATGTAATAGTATTCGGTGATTTACGGCTGTTTCCCAGAAGTTGCCATTTTACAATTCAAACTGGCGTCTGAGGTCAATTTTTAGCTCTAGCATCATTCTGGTTCCGGAGATACTCATATTGGGTGGTATCTGGTCACTTTAGGCTGTTTTCCGGACACCGGAAGTCGCCATCTTACAATTCGAAATGTTGTCTAAGGTCGATTTGTGGTTTCAGTGCATCATAACAATTTCGGAAATACCCATATTGGGTGGTATTTGGTAATTTGCCACTATTATTCAGAAACCGGAAGTTGCCATCTTGGATTTCAAAATGGCATTTGGGAACAATTTCTGGCCTTAAAGCGTAAATCTGCTTAGAGAAACACTCTTATTGGGTGGTGTTTTGTCATTTGTGGCTGTTTTCCAGAAGTCGTCATCTTACAATTCAAAATGTTGTCTGAGGTAGATAGGTCGATTTGTGGCGTCAGTGCATCATATTAATTCCGGAAACACCCATATTGGGTGGTATTTGGTCATTTGCCGCTGTTTTTCAGGAAGCGGAAGTCGCCATCTTGGATTTCAAAATGGCATTAGGAGACAGTTTTTGGCCTCTGAGCGTCATCCTGGTTAAAAAAACACTCATATTGGGTGGTATTTGGTAATTTTCGGCTGTTTTCCAGACACCAGAAGTCGCCATCTTACAAAAAATGTTGTCTGAGGTCGATTCGTGGCTTCAGTGCATCATAACAATCCCGGAAATACCCATATTAGGTGGTATTTGGTCATTTGCCGCTGTTTTCCAGAAACCGGAAGTCGCCATCTTACAATTCAAAATAATATCTGAGGTCGATTTGTGGCTTCAGTGCATCATAATAATTCCGGAAATACCCATATTGCTATTTGGTCATTTGCCGCTGTTTCTCAGAAACCGGAAGTCGCCATCTTGGATTTCGAAATGGTATTTGGAGACATGCCAGAAGAAGGAAGTGTGTCGAAATATTATGGACATGCTTGTTGCACCTAAAAAAATCAACTTGCCAAGTTTGGTTATATTTGCTTGACTGGTTCTCGAGCTGTGCGAAATTTGAGTTTCATTTGTATGGGACCCTTCCCTTATAGAAGAGGGAGGGGTGTCAGACCATTATGGATATATTTGTTACCCCTAAAAATATTCACCTGCTGAATTTGGTTCCATTTAGTTGGTTAGTTCTCGAGATAAGCAGAAATTTGTGTTTCATTTGTTTGAAACCCCTTCCTCAAAGAGAGGGAGGGGAGTTGAAATATTATGGACATATTTGTTACCTCTAAAAACATTAACATACCAAATTTGGTTGATTGGTTCTCGAGCTGTGCGAAATTCGTGTTTTATTTGTATGGGACCCCTCCCTCATAGAAGAGGGAGGGGTGTCAAACCATTATGGATATATTAAATTTTGTTACCCCTAGAAACATCCAACTACCAAATTTGGTTCTATTTACTTGGTTAGTTCTCGAGATGTGCAGAAATTTGAGTTTCATTTGTATGGAACCCCTCCCTTCCAGAATAGGGAGGGGTCTCAAACCATCATAGGAACCTTTCTCGGCCCCTAGAACTCGTTCATACAAATTTTCACGTCGATCAGTTCAGTAGTTTCCGAGCCTATATGGATCAGACAGACAGACCGGACTGCATTTTTATAGGTATAGAAGATAGATAGAAGCGTTTATGAAAATCTATTTTTACAAATAATAAGTTTGAATGAGAAAGGTTGGGTCTGACCGCTAGGTGGATTAATTAAGGTTTTATTATAACCATAAGAACATGTAAGCTTGCAAACGATTTTTGCCATTACCATGTTTCAACAACGTTTTTCGTTGTTGCATCTGCCACCGACAATATTTTTACCATGAAAACATCGTCAGTGACTTCTAAATGTATGGAAAAAATGCTTGGAAAAATGCTGTTAAGATATATAACAGCCCCCCTTTTTCATGGTAAAAATGACAAAAACATTTTTTATTGTTCTGGACAATGATATTTACACCCAAGCACTTGGCACATGAACAAAATACAGAGAAATACAGTTTTTTTTCAATGGGTGCATACAGATTTTTCAAAATAAAATCTGGCAGCTCTGCTACACTATTTATTAAAATTTCAGTTCAATATTTACAAATTCTTTGCTCGTGGTAGCTATTTCGCATTATCCAAGAAATCTTTTGCCTCATTTATTTTAGCAGCTAAATATGGTGAACCTCCACGATCTGGATGATTTAGTAACATAATTTTTTTATGAGCATCTTTGATCTAAAATTTCCGTTCGATAAAATAATGTTGCATCATTAGCAATAATTACGTACCTTCAGCTTTGATGCCGACGGGCTAATACCTAGTATAAGAGCGGCCTCTCTTTTATTCATTTTTGGATCAAAGCCTCCGCGATAGTATTTGGAATTAGCCATCGATTTAGCGTCAAATTTAGGCAAACTTTGAAGCGCTTCCTGCATTTTGCTTGCCGCATTAGGCATTTGACGCAGCAAAGCCCGGCCACCGAAACCAATTGCGGCTAGTCCCAACCCTGCTAGAATTACGGATGTCGACTATACATAAACACCATTTTGAATATAAGGTCATTGTCAATCATTAATAAAATTAGATATACCATTTTTGATGAATAAAGCACCCACAAAAATATATTTCAGCTGACTTTTGATTGTAAACAAACAGAACAGTGGAACACTGTCAATCAGTCGGAAGTGAATTTACGTGCGTTACCAAAAAAATGATAGCTGTATGTTTGACAGCTGCGTTGTACTGAAATTTCAGTTCAGCGGAAATTCAGCGTCAAACTGTCAATCGAGAGCTGTTTCCGTTCTTTTTGATCGTGAAGTGTAATCATGGCGGTCGGCAAAAATAAAGGCACCTCGAAAGGAGGCAAAAAAGGGTCGAAAAAGAAGGTTGTGGACCCGTTCACTCGCAAGGATTGGTACGATGTGAAAGCCCCAAACATGTTTTCAATTCGCCAGGTTGGTAAAACCTTGGTAAATCGTACTCAGGGCACTCGAATCGCTTCCGATGGTTTGAAGGGCCGCGTGTTTGAGGTTTCGCTAGCTGATTTGCAGAATGACAGTGATGCAGAGAGGTCCTTCCGTAAGTTCAAGCTAATAGCTGAGGATGTGCACGGTCGGAATGTCCTGTGCAATTTCCACGGAATGGATTTGACCACGGATAAACTGAGGTAAGCGTAACGAGCGTTTGATTATATGCTATTGTTGACAATTGATACTCAGTAGAATTGTGTTGACGCGTTGAATTTTAATGTATTCCAGATCCATGGTCAAAAAATGGCAAACGCTGATTGAATGTTCAGTCGATTGCAAGACTACCGACGGTTATCTGTTGCGTGTTTTCTGTATTGGTTTCACCATCAAGGATTCGGCATCTCAGCGTAAGACTTGTTACGCTCAGCATTCTCAAATCAAGGAAATTCGAAAGAAGATGACTACTATTATCACACGCGATGTGACGAGTTCCGATCTCAAAGAGGTCGTTATCAAGTTGTTACCGGACTCGATCGCTAAGGATATTGAGAAGGCGTGCCAGGGGGTATACCCGCTACATGATGTCTACATTCGAAAGGTAAGTGATCCGTATCTTCCGAAGACGTTTTTATACCCAAAAACTTACTAAAGCATGCTGGAGAATAGCGTGCATTTTCTTAAAATTATTTTATTTGTTCGAGATATGTATATGTCAAGTGTTAAACTTTATTCAATGTTAATTAAGTAAGAAATTCATATTTCTTTTGGTGTTGGAACGCTGCTTCGCGCGATAATTTTATTAAAAATGCTAAACAAGTACGTGTCTTTCATGGCCACTAACAACAGATTTAATTTTTTTTTCGTCGATTTCTTTACACTTGTACAGGTAAAAGTCCTCAAGAAACCTCGTTTCGATCTGGCTAACTTGCTTGAGCTACATGGCGATGGTGGTGGCAAAGGTGCCGAAGTTTCGACTGGAACCGCTGAAGGTGGCGTTACAATCGATCGCCCAGAAGGCTATGAACCGCCAGTACAGGAATCGGTTTAAACAGCATTAGCATTATAAATGAATAATTTCCGCTTTGAAACCAGCAAGTGAAGCGTAGGGTGCGTTAATGTGGGAGAAAAGTTCGTAAATACAACTTACATCTGTTGTACATGGAAAAAATTGTTGTTATTCTTAAATGTTCCCCTTAGTGTTGTCTTGATAGCGTTAATGGCAGTAAGTATCGTTGAAATTTACATTTTGTTAACTAGTTTTAATTGCAATTTCTTTACAGATTACATTAAGCAAACATCTCTTAAGAATAAAAGGTAAATAACTGATATTGTTTATTGTTGCATTTAAATTCAATGATGAATCAATCTTAAATTAGTTATTTCTCGTCTCTGACTATTCGAATGTGAAAGAGATAAACGATATCGACTGAAAATTAAGTTAAGCAGTCTATCTGCGTCATTTAGTTGAAATAACTCGATTTAAAAAAGATTTTTTTCAGAGACCTGCGAAATGTGAAGAGCTGACAATTAAATTATGAGCCAGTACAAATAAAGAAATTAGCACCTTGGTCTACTAACAAAACGGTAAGGTTAAACATTTTATTAGATTATTATTTCAATGCATGCTTCCCGAAACTAACATGTTTTATTGGTAAATTATTTACAAAAAAAAAATCCAGAACCTTTATTTAATACGGAACAATTTATACTTTTACTAATACATCTGTCGATTTCAAGATGAACTAAATTAAACACTAATAACAATTTTTTTTTTCAGAGACCGCTGACTGAAAAAACATTTTTGCAAAAGGTAAGTAAACGTTCGCCTCTACTTTATTAATTTATTTGGGGGACTTGTTAACCCTGGAAAGATAGTCATATTGTGATGTGCGTATAAGATAATCATAAGTCAAATTGATTCACAACTTTCAAATCATTGAAAATGCAAGTTTTTCTTCATAATTCTTCCTTTCATAACGAACATTAGATTTTGTTTTTTTTTATTTTACTGATTAAGAAAAAACAACGCGCTGTTAGAAACGAGTGGGCAAAATTGCTGAAAGTGGAGAGTCAAATTTACGCAGACTATCTTTCCAGTGTTAAAATGACATATCAATGATGATCACCAACTCAGCTCGCTATGATAGAAACATGAAGAAAACTTGTTCCTATAATTCCTACGCATTAAATTTTCACTGATGACAACAGATTTAAACCGAAGTAAAAGCGTTAATTTCCGATGATTATATGATGATTTTTTTGCAGAAACTCATTTGGATAAATATGGATAAACATTTATGAGATTTTGTTTCGCAAACACGGGTAAGAAAATTGTAAATAGGTAACACTAAAATAATTTCTAAGCAACGTGAACACATGTACATGTACATTAGACTGGGACACGGTTATATGGGAAAAAAGCGATGCTGTTATTTTTTCGCTTCCATGCACTTTTCGTATTCCTTATGGGTCCTAAAACAACCGTGTAACTTTTCAGATCGATTGGTGTAACTATATTTTTGCGCCCGATTTTTAAAGTTTTCATACGATTTTATATGGGAAAATCCACTTTTTCAAAACTTATTCTCTAGAGATGTCCAGTTGGCTCCTAAAAATATATCGATAAATGATATTTGTAGATAATTTTCCTGGGAAAAACTCTTCTGAAGACCGTAAGACGCTACGATGCTTGTAGAAAAAGTTATTCACCTCAAACTGATTGAATGTCTGACGAACGGCTCACAATTAAATTTTTCCAGCAATACTGCTACAGCATGCTGCTATTGCAAACTTGCTTAAGGATGAGAAATAATTTCACGTGGAAGTAAGCTTTAAAGTGTAATTTTTGCTCATAGTATCTTCGAAGAAGCCTCTAAGATAAATTTTACACGAGATCATTTCTTATCACATGATTGAATTTGCAACAGCAGCATCCTGCAGCAGTATTACTAGTAAAATTGAATAGTGAGCCGTTCGTCAGACATTCAATCAGTTTGAGGTGAATAACTTTTTTTACAAGCATCGTAGCGTCTTACGGTCTTCAGAAGAGTTTTCCCAGGAAAATTTTCTACAAATATCATGTATTGATATATTTTTAGGAGCCAACTGGACATCTCTAGAGAATAAGTTTTTGAAAAAGTGGATTTTTCCAAATAAAATCGTAAGGAAACTTTAAAAATCGGGCGCAAAAATATAGTTACACCGATCGATCTGAAAAGTTACACAGTTGTTATAGGACCCATAGGGGCCGTTCCTAAACCACGTGGTCATATTTTGATGACTTTTTATACCCCTCGTACCCCGTGGTCTTTTGGCCAACCCCGCCCCCCTTTCCGGCTTTAACCACGTGGTCTTTTCATTTGTCAAGTGCCAAAAATGCACTTTGCTCCATGGTAGGTAAATTTTTAATTTTTGGTATTAAATTTCTAGT
The DNA here is from genome assembly GCF_029784165.1 of Wyeomyia smithii. Taxonomy (NCBI): domain Eukaryota; kingdom Metazoa; phylum Arthropoda; class Insecta; order Diptera; family Culicidae; genus Wyeomyia; species Wyeomyia smithii. Next base: position 174,994,885 of record NC_073696.1, on the reverse strand, counting down.
ACATTCTATATTTCGGAGTAAAAGATGCAAAAGCTTCATTCTTGACTTGGTGGCAAAAATAAATTATAAGTCAGGAAAAAAGACCACGTGGTCATTTCGTTAACCCCCCCACCCACGTGCGTGGTCTTTCGTGGTCTTTTGACAGCCCCCCCCGTCACCCCTTTTATTGACCACGTGGTTTAGGAACGAACCCATAAGGAACTTGAAAAGTGCATGGGAGCTAGAAATTATTTTTTGTCCCACCCTAATGTACAAATTGCAAATACCATAGATTAATCTCTAGAGGAACTCGTTTTATGACGTTATCTTGAACAGTGTCCATTATCGACAAAGCTGCTTTTGAAGTTGAAAGACACTGATTGCTCATTTTACATTAAATGGTTTTGTTGTAGTAACCAAGACTAGAATATTTCAATTATTGGTTGGCGTTATTTTTCTTAAAAACTAAGCAGAAGCAAATAGGAATCGTGAAAAAAAAGAAGCGGTTCTTTCAATAAAATAAATATTTTAAAAGCTCATTTTAAGATTTATTTTGAGTTTTCGCATCAAAAAGTATCATACGTGTTACTTTTGTTACAAACGAAGATATGCCATTTAATATGTAAATCGTGTTACTAATGTTTATTTTTTTACAGGTGGTGATTCAACAAATCAACATTTTGATCAGTCTTCATATAAAAGTAAGTGTCCTAAAATACAATATCAACTTAATCGCTTTAATAACGTGATGATTACATACTCAGCTCGCTATGATAGAAACATGAAGAAAGATTGTTCCTATAATTCCTACGCATTAGAATTTTTCTGAGTTTTTTTCAAGAAATTTATAATTTAACGTGAGCGCATATTTTATTCACATGATTTTTTATGTTCACTTTTACAGAAATCACAGAAACCGTAAAAAAATTTAAGTTGGAAAAAAAACGTATCGTCCAAAAAGATTATAAGGTAGGTAAATTTAACAACAATTGGCCTTTTTTTTATTACACTGCTCACACTGTCAAAGTTTATTTGAGTTTTATTTAATTGAAAATGTGTGTAGTTTCTAATGATGATACCGATGACGAGACTTAACCCAAATCAAATGATGTCCAACGTTTTTGTCTTTTACAAAAACGCGATATTACGGTCCGGGTAAAGATTATACTGGCGACTGAATCGTTGAATTTAGTTAGATGAACACAAGAAATAATATTGGTCATATAAATTGATTATATATAGAACTATTATTTTTTACAGGTGTGGATTCAACGTTTGTACGCATGGATTACTCATCAACAAAAGTAAGTATTCGGAGATACGGCATCAACTCAGTTACTTAATCAACGTGATGATTACCAACTCAGCTCGCTATGATAGAAACATGAAGAAAACTTGTTCCTATAATTCTTACGCATTAGAATTTAACTGAGTCTAATCGTTGAAATCGCATACGAAAGTACTTCAATACTTTTGCTTATATGATTATGTTTATATTTTCAGAAATTACGATGGAAGTAGCTTACAATATGTATCCTGCATGTAGATGATAAGGTAATTGTTCAATGATATCATAAATGCATTAAAACTGGTTTATTTTCGACGTCGTGTTGAATGAATGAGTAAAATGATAGTAGTAGTTGAGTTAAAAATGTAGTTCGCCAAATTATTTTCTATAGATTCAAAGTTTAAAAGACTCATATTTTTACATTATGTATTATCGATTTAAAATCGAAATTGAATCAACTTAAATTTCATGTTAATATGGTATAAGAGCAGTGCAAGGTGAAATAAAACTTGTTATTTCCAATGTTGATACCGATGACGAGACCTAACCCAATTAAATGATATCCAACGTTTTCGTCTTCTACAAAAACGGGATGTTACGGTTCGGGTGAAGATTATACTGGCGACTGAATTGATTTATTTCGGATATAAAGAATGTCAGCCATATGAATTGATGATTTTCTAAGTATTTTTTGTTTTCTTTTACAGATTCACGGTTAAATATAGTGGTTACTCTTTTTATAAAAGTAAGTATTCGAAAACACTATGTAGTCAGTAAAACTTATATCGTGATGATTTCAACTCAGCTCGCTATGATAGAAACATGAAGAAAACTTGTTCCTACAATTCCTACGCATTTCAATTTTACTGAATCAAAATTATGAAATGTAAAGAGGATGTCGCATTGATTTACAAAGTATATAACAAAGTACTTTTTTATTGAATGTTTTCAGAACATACTAACAGACGTACAAGGCGAAATTCTCACTGTATGAACAGTCATGCTAGAGTAAAGGTACGTAATTTTAATCAATATTTCGAAACATTTGCTCTTTATTGATGATACCGATGACGAGACTGAATTGATATTTGGTATCTGATATATTCGTGTTTTACGAAAATAAGATATAAAAAACTCAATCAAGATTATACTGGCAGCTGAATCCATTTTATTTTATTATTGCTCAGCACCTGAAAATAAACTAAAATTTAACATAGGATTTTTTTCAGATTTTCAGTATTGATATTGAATTGTTAACAGTGGAAACGACAACAGCAAGGCTTGTTAAACCCGTAATGATATGATCAGCGAGGTGATTTGTCAGAATGACAAAATAAACATACGTTAATGGAATATTCGACTGTGTTAATAGGTTCGTTAATATGGAGCAAGTGTAATATTGAACGATTGAAAAACATTTTATATAGTTGATAGCTATTCTTCTTAAATATAAAATATATTCGCGAATACGAAGTTAGTTTATGAATCAAACCGTGATGATATTGTCCAGTAAGGTCGAATGGGTGAACATCTCGATTAGATCCGATTTGAACAATAATTTCGATACGAAATATTCATTAGTACCGTTCGACCTCCATTTACTGCTCACTTTTTACTTCAAAAAATTTTTTCAAGAGAAATGTAATGTTACATTACTCTACGTCCATTACATCAACCGATCGTGTGGAACGTTTGTTGTAAATCTCGTGTCTAAATATAGCGGCATAAAAACCAAAGAAGTGAATCAAAAGAAAATTGCTGACAAGGTTTAACGAAATGTCAAATTTTTATTATTATTGACATCGCCGTCAACATTTTCGCGTTTGTTTGTTATTAATAGCGATCCCAGGGCCTCTTTTTTGCATCGTAAATCGCAATATCGTTTCTCTGTTCTGCATAGGTTGGCCTGACCCACTGGAATAAAGATATTTGCTTTAAAAGTTTTGGCTATGAATTGTTGCTGATTTTTTTTTTTGCAAATCATCAAAATCAACAATTCAGAATTCAGATGAGTCAGATCATTCAATTTATGCTAAAAATAGAAAAATAAAGCCTTGGTTCTATATTCCGATTTTGAACTCGACCTTCTGTTTATTAACCCTACCCCCGCGGAGAAAAATCAGTTTTTACATCGAAAAATGATAGTCAAACCTGTTTTTGTGCGACTCGTTTTTGTGCGAAATTTATTTTGTGCGTCTTTTTTTATGCGATTTTTTTTTTTTTTGAGCGAATTTTTTTTTGTGCGGCATATGAAAAAGGACCTCTTCCGACAACATTTTCAGCCATTTAGTTTTTCCGATTCTTGGAATGAATTCCAAATTCCAAGTGTTGCGTCCAAAAATTACTATTTGAGCCAGTTTTACGTAGGAAAAGTCACGAATTGCTTGCCTACGAAGGAAAGCGGTTGAAAGGATTAGTATGTTTAAAAAAGTTTCGTTTATCAATCCGATGTTTTAAAATTGTTCTTATAGGTGTTCTAAATCAGAATCAAAAACTTTCGAGTTTTTTTCAACTGAAAATTTTTTTCATGCGGTCCCTATCCACCGCATAAAAAAAGTTTTTTTTTTCAATAATGCTGTGGAAATATTATTTTGTATCTGCACGTGGAGTTTCAAATGATTTTTTTATGCGATTTTTTTGTGCGGTCCCTATCCCTCGCACAAAAACAGGTTTGACTGTATTCAAACTCTTATTACTCAGCAACCGCATGCATAATTGGCACAAACAATATTGCATATTGAAGATCAATCTGGTTCTATATTCCGAGCCGAGACTCGAACCTACGACGAATGGCTTGTTAGGCCAGCATCGTACCTCAGGACCAGCGGGGAGAGCTAAAAATGCTAAAAATATGGGTTTCAAATGGACTGACAACGAAAAACGAGCTAAACTTAACTAAAATTGCAAGAAATAAGAAGAAAATAGAGAGCTTAAACTGAAATCGCATAAATGAAGCACTTCTCTTCGATTTGATAAAAAGTTTTTCACTAGAAAATGCTACTAAATTTTAAATGAATAAGCTGAACAATTCGAAATACCATTTGATGTTATTTTATATCGTTTAAAACCATGTAAACTTTCAACTAGATCTTATTAAATCGTGAGCGGTAAAGGGAGCCTGGTGAGCGGTGAACGGACTCATATGTATTTTATTAGCGGTGAAAGGGGCCCCTGGAAGTAAATACGTTTCAACTTATTCACAAAGAGTTTTCCGTTAATTAATTTGGTCGGTATTCTTTTGTGAAAAATACGTTTAACTGTACTAGCATTTGAAACAGGCTAAAATATTTTTGATAAATCGACATATCTGAATCAAGTTGAAAGTTTTCGAAGAATGCATTAGAAAAGTGTCTAAACTTGCATTGAGAACTATTGACAAAATTAAATTTGAGATTGTACACTAAAAAAAATCATTTTAAAATTTTATTTAGGAAAAAATCGGTCAGCAGATTTTTTTTTTAAATAAGTTTTTTTAAATAGAAAATTTTGTTGCCTGAAATTCTTCTTAACTAATCACAGTTGGCTCGAAATTCTTAACAAATCACAGTTCCTAACAAAAACATTTTTATATTAAACGTAGTTTCGAAAAAAGTAGGAGATTGTACCCAAGACACGACCGCATACTGACGTACTATACAAACTCTTAACAAATACTTTGTTAAGAGTGTTGCATTAATGAGTCATAAAGTGTTGGCAACTTCGATAGTGAATATCACAAAACCCACCGACACACCCCTGTCGGTATTTAACAACATTTGCTGCATGGGAGGGCCGTGTAGTGACAATCAACAACACACGGCAGAGCTGTCATCATCACCAGTGCATCATCGAGGTCAATATCCGAAAGCTAACAGCGGCCGAGTTTCGCGATGTTTCACCTGAGGAGGAGCGGAGTTCGTTGGCGCCGGTGGCGTCTTATGCAGAACAAAACCAACGAGACGACGGAGAAAGAAGCCATTACAACCCACTACTTGCACCAGGAAACAGCTAGGATGCTGAATACCCAAAATTTGAATTATTAGAAAATATGTAATTTAGTTAGTTGAATAAAAGTTTTTTGCTTATGTAAAGACTGTGCTTAAATAAAATTGTAGTTTTCGGATAGTGAAGTGACATTCATTTTGGTAGCGAAAACCCCCAAGAGAAGCAACGGTGCTTCTAGCAGAAATAAAGTGAAATTGCCGCCAGAAGAAATTGTTCACGTTTACGGTTTTCGGATACAGTCCACCTTAAGGAAACAGAACCAACCCCGGGAATCTTTGGAGTTGTTCCCAAACATTTTGGTCCTTCGAACCGGATCCTAGGGAGGATTTCGGAGGAATTAAGGCGATTAAAATACCGCGCAAGGGCGCCATCGTTATTTTCGCACAATTGGAGGTATAAGGTGAACAATTACCCGCCATCGTGATTGCATTGGAGCAAGGAAGCGTCCTTTACTTGGCGACAAAAGTTAACTTTGAAGGAGTTCGGATTACACTACCAGCAACTAACGCAATTATTCAACGAGCAGCGTGAAGTGGCTGTTCTGTTTCTGTTCTGTTTATTCACACTTCACTTTACGCTACGGATCTGCAGCGACAGGAAACCTACTCGGAACGGGCTTGTTGTCCTGGTTTGTCCAGGTATTTAAAACCCAACATATATGTCCTGCCGTTGCTAGGCTTTCTGCAAAGTCTACACAAGTATTTTCCTCTATATTACATACGTTTGCCGCAACCCAATATTCGACGGGTGCCGACGGCACGAGTGGTAAAAACGCAAGGTGTATAGTTTACCACCATAAGCTAAAAGGAAAGGATACAACGAATCAAATTCACCTTACTATCCCAGTAAGTAATTTGGACTTACCTGCGTACAATCACTTAGCTGCGACGGCGACTCTGCTGATTGAATTCGACACTACCAAGCTACGGTTGTCACTGCATCGATCAGCTGTTCTACACAAAGGCGAGCAGCAGCACACAGCGCGCACTGAGAGATTGATTGGTATCGTCTCGACAGCTGTTTTCTCAGGTCAGTTTTTTATTACACCAATCGTATATGTCTAGTCGAGGCTAGTTGTCTGTTTACTACAACCATACTTTTATCGGCACGGTTGGGTTGACTGTATCAATGTATTGGATGATGTCGATCTCACTGTTATCTGAGTGATTTTGAATTGGATATTAAGTGCGACCACTGATAGACTTGGAGCATTTTTTTGGAAATAAGCTGCAATTACTGCTTGTTAAGGTCAGTTAAGCCGGTATATGTCCGGCCGAGGTCGGACTTTATATTGTTACTACATATAATATTTCTTTCGACACTGTTTGGATGGGAATTATCGTCGCGCAATTGGAGTGAGTGACTGCATTACATTAATCGCAATTTAGGCGTTAGGAAAATTGACTCACAATAAGGCAGGTGCAATAGCGGAAGATTGATCGCACTGGGTTTCGCTAAATTAAAATCGTTTTCCCGTTGGAGTATTTTGTAGAGATCGCAACAAATCCTGTTTCGTCAGGTAAATATAGAATAGCTCTACAGTATATGTTCAGCCGAAGTTGAGACTCTGCAGATTACTGCATCCAATTTACCGTTTTTAAATCCCTCTGTTAAAACCGTTGCAATGCCGTCGACGACATCGTCCAATTCTAAAAAATCTCCAGCGCTTAAGACGCTTCAAACAAAATTGAAATCGTATCTCCACATGTTTAAAGATATCGGTGAGTTTGCGCAAGCGTTTAGTGTTGAAACTACTGCTAGCCAGGTGACGGTGCGACTCGAGAAGCTAGAAGAGTTGTGGGAGAAGGTGAATGACGTCATCATTGAAATTGAAATTCACGAAGACTTTACGGCAGAGGATGAAACATATATACAGCAGCGGTCGGAGTTTGGTAATGAGTATTATAAGGTAAAATCGGTACTGTTGGACAAGCTTAAAGAATTGGAGGCCATTAATGCTTCCCTTCGCGCCAATGATACGACGCAGCAACCTACCGTTGAGCATGTCCGTCTCCCACAAATCAAGTTACAAACTTTTGATGGAAATATTGATGAGTGGTTGAGCTTTCGGGATCTGTACACTTCGTTAATTCATTGGAAGGCTGATTTACCCGATGTTGAGAAGTTTCATTATTTAAGGGATGTTTGGCTGGCGAGGCGAAGGCGCTGATAGACCCACTTTCTATAACTAGGGCAAATTATCAAATTGCATGGGATACGATTACGAAGCGGTATAATGACAGCAAATTTCTCAAACGAAGGCAGGTGCAAGCACTTTTTGAGCTACCATCGTTAACGAGGGAATCTTCCGCCGAGTTGCAAGCCTTGTTGGAAGGGTTTGAACAGGTCGTACAGACATTGGATCAGCTTATTCAACCAGTAGATTACAAAGATATGCTGCTGTTGGACATTTTATCCACACGATTAGACAATGCAACGAGACGGGCCTGGGAAGGATATTCCTCAACGAAGGAGAATGACACGGTGAAAGATTTAACTGAGTTTCTGCAAAGAAGAGTACGAGTCCTTGGTGCATTACACACGAAGCCCACGGAAACTAAGGCAGAGTTTTCGCGGCAGTTCAGGAAGGTTTTGAATCCACCTCGTCATAGCCACAACGTAACTCAAAATACGACTGAGAAATGTGTGGCGTGCTCAGAGTCTCATCTGTTGTATCAATGCTCAGCGTTTCAGCGGCTAACGGTTTCCGTTCGGGATAAATTAATTCGTACGCACTCTCTGTGTAGAAATTGTTTTAAAAGAGGGCATAGGGCCCTGGATTGTCCATCAAAATACGTATGCCGCACCTGCAAGGAAAGGCATCACACCTTGGTGTGTTTCAGAGCTGAGAGCAATCATGCTGCTAAGGAAAGAGTGGGCAAGGATAGTGGTACTACTAAGGAGGCTAGTACATCGGTTACTCAAGTGTCTGCTAATGTATCGGGTCATCGAATATCGTCCGTGCTGCTAGCTACAGCGGTCGTTTTGGTGGAAGACGACCAAGGCTTTCGTTTTCCAGCACGAGCCTTGCTGGATTCCGGTTCCGAATGCAATTTTATGACAGTAGGTTTGGCGCAGAAAATGAAACTCAAATGTCGAAGGTTCGACGTGGCAGTATGTGGAATTGGCGAATCTACTTCTAGGGTAAAACAAACGACAAATACTACCATCAAGTCTCGAGTATCAGAATTCTCGCGTAGGATGGAATTCCTACTGTTACCGAAGGTCACAGCAAATCTCCCAACAACAAATGTGAATTTGGCTGGATGGAAAATCCCGACAGGTGTCGAACTAGCGAACCCAGCCTTTTTCGTATCGAAGGCGGTCGACTTGGTGCTTGGCATACAGCATTTTTTTGCATTTTTTAATACCGGAAATGAGGTTCGGTTGGGTGAAAACCTCCCGATGCTTACTGAGCCAGTCCTTGGATGGGTAGTTTCCGGGGCGGTGGATAATTTCCAGCATAGTTCGGTTACTTCCTGCAATATGGCGGTCGGTCTGGAAGAATTATTAAGTCGGTTTTGGTCCTGTGATGAGATTGGGTCTCCCACAAATTATACTCCGGAAGAGTTACGCTGCGAGGAGCAGTTTGCTCAAACTGTGTAACGAGGATCCGATGGTCGGTACACAGTTTCCCTACCCAAGGTTGAAGGCGCATTGGCAAAGATTGGCGAGTCAAGGGACATCGCATTTCGGCGACTGCTGGGATTGGAACGTAGGTTACTGAAGGACACAGAGCTGCGGCAGCAATACGATCAGTTTATGGAGGAATACCTACAACTGGGACATATGCGTAAGGTAGAAACGCGTTCCCTAGAGCAAGTAACTCGCTGCTATTTACCACATCATCCGGTGGTTAAGCAAGAGAGTACTACTACTAAGGTTAGGGTAGTATTCGACGCGTCCTGTAAAACGGCAACCGGAGTGTCGCTAAATGATGTACTACTGACGGGGCCGGTAGTACAGGAGGATCTTCGATCGATTATTTTGCGGAGTCGAACGAAGCAACTCATGTTAGTTTCTGATGTCGAGAAAATGTTCAGGCAAATTGAAATTAACGCAGCGGATAGGCCGCTTCAAAGCATTCGGTGGCATACAGATAGCAGCAAGAATGCCGAAACCTATGAGCTAACCACGGTGACGTACGGGACCAGGCCCGCACCGTTTCTAGCAACCAGGACTTTCAAACAACTCGCTATGGATGAGCAAACACATTTTCCTCTCGCAGCAAGGGCTGTGGAGCAAGACGTGTATATGGACGACGTTTTGACTGGGGTCGATAATGAGGAAACAGCATTAAATTTAGGAATGCAGTTAGAGGAAATGCTAGAGAAAGGCGGTTTCCGATTGAGGAAATGGGCCTCAAATTGTCCCTCAGCCTTGCAAGGCATGTCAGAGGACAATCTAGCACTGATAAAAACTGAAGGATACCAATTAGATCCCGATCCAGCGGTGAGAACGTTAGTGCTCATCTGGCATCCAAACACGGACGTTTTAAAATTTCGGTTCAAGATACCCGATCTAATTAAAGGCGAAACATTAACTAAACGAAAGGTCCTATCGACCATCGCTACACTTTTTGATCCGCTTGGCTTGATTGGAGCGGTGATAACAACTGCTAAGGTGTTTATGCAGTTGCTGTGGTGCTTGAAGGATGAAAAGGATAACCGATTGGGGTGGGATCACCCCCTACCAATGAAAGTTCAAGGTGATTGGAGATATTTTCACGGTCAGCTACTATCGTTGAACGAGCTGGTGATAAGTCGTTGTGTGATTCGACCAAAAGCAGTCTCTGTGAAGCTGCACGTGTTTTCAGACGCGTCCGAGCGTGCGTATGGAGCGTGTGCGTATGTAAGAAGTATAGATACAGGAGGAAATGTTTCAGTCGCACTACTCACTTCCAAATCTAAGGTGGCACTGCTGCAATGCCAATCCATACCAAGGTTGGAATTGTGCGGGGCACGCATGGCGGCATAACTGTCGAACCAAGTGGTTGAGGCTATAAAAATGGACGTGGAAATGACCTTTTGGACAGATTCCACCTGCGTCCTACAATGGATCAAAGCTGCGCCGTCAACATGGTCAAATTTTGTGGCTAATCGGGTAGCAAAAATCCAAGCGCTTACCGAAAACAAGACATGGCGGCACGTTCCAGGATTAGACAATCCTGCCGATCTCATCTCTCGGGGAATTAATCCGAATCAAGCTCGAAACAACGAATTATGGTGGGAAGGCCCGGCATGGCTCAAGGCAGAAAGGGATCATTGGCAGCCAGCCGAGTCAATCGCAGAGGATGTAAGCAGAGAGGCTCGTCGTACGGTAGGGCATAGCACAAGTCAGCAGGTTGCATTTAGCTCTTGGTATGTGCGGAAATTTTCGACTTTCACGGCGCTTGTGAGATGTACCGCATACTTCTGTAGACGTTTGAATCGTTCCAAAGGAGTTGAGCGAAATGAGCAGAGTGGCTTCTTAAAGGCATCGGAGCTAAAATTGGCAGAACAGGTGTTAATGCGTTGCGTGCAGAGGTTTTTGTGGACGAATGGAAGGCACTCAAGTGGTTCAGTCGTACAACGAAACTCGCCGTTACGCTGGTTTAATCCAGTGATGTCAGAGGAAGGGTTGATTCGAGTTGGAGGACGGCTAGCTAATGCATCGAAAAGCGAGGACACTAAACATCCTGTAGTGCTACCAGCAAGACATCCATTCACGAGGTTGCTCCTCGAATATTATCATCATAAACTACTACCTGCAGGTCCGCAGTTACTGCTTGGTGCAGTTAGATTGAAATACTGGCCATTCGGTGGTCGTACCGTAGCACGACAAATTATACACAATTGTCAACGATGTTTCAGAGTGAAACCAAAACCAATTCAGCAGTTTATGGGAGAATTGCCAGCAGCACGCGTGACCGCTGCCCGACCATTTTCCAAAACTGGAGTGGATTATTCTGGGCCTATTCATGTTCGCCCGGGGCCTCGCCGCACAGCTGTTAAGGGATACGTCGCAGTGTTTATTTGTATGTGTACAAAGGCAGTACATTTGGAGTTGGTGACTGACCTTTCACCGGAATGTTTTTGAAACCATTGCGCAGGTTTATCGCGAGGAGAGGTAGATGTTCGGGAATATTCCCTGATAATGGTACGAATTTTATTGGAGCCCGAAACCAGCTAAAATTATTGTTCGAGCTGTTATCGCAATAAGGAACATCAAGAGCGCGTGACTAAGGAATGCGGTAACGAGGGAATTTACTGGCACTTCAACCCACCTAGTGCCCCTCATTTAGGCGGTTTATGGGAAGCGGCAGTCAGATCGGCTAAATTTCATTTAGTGCGTGTTCTCGGAGAGCATGCTGCATCAATCGAAGACATGTGCACTCTTCTGGCTCAGGTTGAAGGTTGTCTTAATTCGAGACCGCTGACACCCATGTCTGATGACCCTAACGATTTTGAACCGCTGACTCCAGGGCATTTCCTAATTGGAACGTCTCTACAGCAACTCCCAGACCCAGATTATGCCACTATACCCATTAACCGACTTAGGCATTGGCAGGTTATTCAAAAGTAGCTGCAGGAGTTTTGGAAGAGGTGGCACTTGGAGTACCTAGCCCAGCTGCAAGGAAGAACCAAGCGTTGGCGGCCGGCAGTTTTAATTACCGAAGGGCAGTTGGTCGTGATACGGGAGGAAAACCTACCACCGATTAAGTCGAAGCTTGGTAGAATACAACAGGTACATCCTGGAGACGATGGAGTTGTGACAGTTGTCACATTAAAGACTGCAGCTGGATTATTGGAAAGACACGTCGAGAAAATATGTTTACTTCCCTCATCAACAGCAGTAGAGGACAACGCCCAATAGTGTTGACGCAGCATAGCCCGTTCACCTGGTGCGCAAAAGGTTTTCTTTTTTCTTTCAGAACACACGGTAGAGCTGTCATCATCACCAGTGCATCATCGAGGTCAATATCCGAAAGCTAACAGCGGCCGAGTTTCGCAATGTTTCACCTGAGGAGGAGCGGAGTTCGTTGGCGCCGGTGGCGTCTGATGCAGAACAAAACCAACGAGACGACGGAGAAAGAAGCCATTACAACCCACTACTTGCACCAGGAAACAGCTAGGATGCTGAATACTTAAAGTTTGAATTATTAGAAAATATATTATTTAGTTAGTTGAATAACAGTTGTTTGCTCATGTAAAGACTGTGCTTAAATAAAATTGTGGTTTTCGGATAGTGAAGTGGCATTTTGGTAGCGAAAAACCCCAAGAGAAGCAACGGAAAATTGCCGCCAGGAGAAATTGTTCACGTTTACGGTTTTCGGATACAGTCCACCTTAAGGAAACAGAACCAACCCCGGGAATCTTTGGAGTTGTTCCCAAACAAAGTCTACTATTACTTGCTCAAATCAAGAAACCCTTAACTAAATGAACGCTGGAAATCTACTGTACAACAATAAGTTGCAGTGTTTCATTGTCCCAACGACTGGAAGAAGAATACATTCATTTTCTGAGTCCTTCATGAAATCTGCATGGCGTTGATTAAAGTCTCCATAAATATGGATTTTAGCTTCAGGAGGAAGTTGTGACAAAATTTGTTCAGTAATTTGGAAGAAGGTTTCATAAGTGGTTTTGTGAGCCTGGTCAGGAGGAAAATACACTGAGGCAAACACGTGTATTTCACCTGCTATGTGGGATTTAACCCACACATGCTCAAATTCCTTAACTTTTGTTGTTTTGATAGTTTCGGAACGATAGTTAGACGAAACAGCTATCAATACTCCGCCGCCTGACTTCTTTTGGGACTCAACAAAATTCCTATCATCTCTGAATACATTATAGGCGCTACCACAAATTTCTTCACTTTTTATACTTTCATCCCAGCTGGTTTCAGTAGCCAGAATAATAGAAAAGGATGCGCTAAGTAAATTTTTATAAATTTCCTTCATTTTTGCAGGGCTTCTCATGCGATTGAAATTTTGACAATAAATCAAAATTTCATTCGCATTCTGTTTCAGTGAAGAAATTTTGGGAAGTAGGTCGATTGACTGAGAATAACACACCACTTCAATGTAATATGGTCCTACTTGGAGTAAGAGAACATTGGCACGTTTTGTGCTATGCTGGAGTATCAAATATATGTCTGTGATCGGGAACCTCTCAACCTATTTTAACTAAGCAACATCCCGAATCGTCACGATGACATCAATCCCTATACTCACATGATAAGCTAGCGTCCTACCATCTGAGCTACATACACGACGTTAGAAAAGGTTTTTGTTATTGGCGTAGCAAATATTGCTAAACATGAATGAGAATAACAATAATGAACATTCAAAGAATAAACATGCAGCGATGCTACATATTCGGATTTTTGTGCAAACGAGCTGTTGAGGTGCTATCGGTTTTTTTTTCGCACACCAAAAAACGATATCACTCTCTGAACAGAATGAGAAAGCTTTTCCAAAGTCTAGCGATTGAGGCCTTTAAAAAATCACAAGGGTTGTATGCAAAGCCACGATCGCAAGGTTGACGCAGAACTACATAAGGTTGTTTGTTGCATTACTTTCATTAAATATGTTTAAAATTTTGTGCAAAAGAGAAGTTGAAATGCTACCGAATTTTAGTTTGCACATACAACACTAAACAGGAATGAAAAAAACACTATACAACGCAAACAACTTTCAACAGTCAAAGTGCATGCAGATTAAAATAACATTTTGCTTTTAATTCCAACGCAAAACGAGAAAATAATAAATCTTCAATAATTTGTTTGTTGTCCTTATAAGGAGTGTTGTTCAATCTATATCGGATTTAATGTTGATCGCATCTGTGTGTTACCCCAACAGAGGAGATTATGGCATTTTTCTGATAACACAGTTGATAGCTCTTCTGACTCTGAAAATTCGACACCCCATTTACTTTGAAAGACAGCATTCCAAAACGTTTGTGTGTTGTCAAAAAACGGCAACTTTTCTTTAGCGGAAGTGCCGGGTAATGTACTACTGATGCTGCTCGCTACTGCACAAAGGCAGCTTTTACTAGACCGCTGCACCAGCTGGACCAAATATCGCTGCTGATGCTATCCGCTGCCACAGCTGCTGCTGTTAAGTAAGGATTGTTTTGGTCGCTGTCTAGAATTAATATGAGCAGTTTCGGCTGAAACAGGCTCTTATATAGGCCAAATTGTACATTCCGAATTACTAGGTCTATAATTATGTCAACCGTGCTTGAAAAGCAATCATATAACGACCAATCAGAGGTCGAATTTTTCGTTTTGACAAGGCTTGACAATTTTCAATAGTACAACAGTAAGAATAATAAAATTACAATTTTCCGCATTTAGGAAGATTCTTAGGAGATTTTCCAATCTATTGCTGCAAGAACGAAGGAAATCCATCGAAAACTAACCGATTTATCAGCATTTGAAATTGGACATATTTTTCACTTTTTCCGGTTTTAGATTTTTATTTTACATCCCTATGTAGCCGAATTTTATGAGAGACGTAGTTCTTCCACAGACTAACAGACGTAACACTGGAACCTAGCTCCATCGCCACAAAAAACGGTCATTACAAATTTTCAATCGAATAACAGTCATCGCGAAAACGTCGTCATGCAGTAACGCTGGCGCTGATGTCGAAATACATGACGCAGCGCGAACACGACAGCAGATGGTGCTAGTGTTACTAACGTAAAGTACTGGAACCATCCAAACGATGATTTTATTGAAAATTTGTTCGTCGTGTTATGTCTGTTAGTCTGTGGTTCTACGTTAAAAAATGGATGATTTTCTATTGCTTGTTTAGTTGCCATAGGAAAAGCAGTTTACTGTTAAAAATCGGATATGATGCTGACCGCAACCTCTGTGCTACCCTGACAGTAGGGGAACAAGACACTCTGACGACACACTGAAAAAGCTGTTTTTCCTTTTGAAAATTTAGACGGCCGCAGCAGATTTCGAATATCAGGATCCAGCACAGAATGCTTGCTTGTGTTGTTTCCAAAATAAAGCAAAGCTTCATTGCTGAGCAAAGTCCTCGGCCTCGATATGTGACCTGAGATATTCTGTCGACCGTTTTCGGAAAAGCCGGCAAGCGACCAATCAGAGGACGAAATTTACGTTCCAACAAGGCTTGACAATTTTAAATAGTACAATAGTTCGCATAGTAAAGCGACAATTTTCTGCATTTGAGCGGATGTGCGTATGATTTTCTAATCGATTGCTGCAAGAGTGAAGGAAACCGGTTGAAAACAAACCGACTTACAAGCATTAAAATGGGACAAATTTCGTCTCCTTTCCGTCATAGATTTTCATTTTAAACCCCTATGTAGCAGACTAAAAAAGTCGTCACAAAATTGTAAGAAATCAACTTTCGGAGAGTTTTTTAGTTCGATAACTTTCTGGTTTCCAGAAAGTCGATTTGAAAAAAGCAAAAGCTAAGTTAATCTTTCAGGCCTTTGCCAGGGACCTGTTATACATAAGTCTCTATTCATGCAGAGAAAATAACGATCGTCTGGGAGTCCTCCTGCTGCACTTGCAATACCAGTGAGGAAGCAGAGTGATCATATTTTGGTGTGATAAAATTATTTTACTATGTGGTAAAATGTATTGTATTGTATGTATTGAGAGGTAAAATGCGCAATATTTCAAACTATATAACGTTGCATAGAATGTTTGTCGGTTTGTGAGAATGGAATTTTGTGCCTATCAGGTTATGAAAAAAATTGCTGCAGAAATGAGCTGGAATTTTACATCGGGACTTTTTTCGAGGAGACCTACTGTTAAACGAAATTCGAAAAGTCGATTTCCATTGGCATCCTAGTGTTTATGCTATGCGATGCACAACAAGTCAAATGTTGGTTTGTTTAAATAGCATGTGCGTTGCGCGGTAAGCGGCATTGCTAATGATAGCAGGAAAAAAATTCATATTTTACATTGTCCTCTCCTATTACTCATGTCACTACTACAATGCATGTATTGAGAGTGAGTGACAAAAGCACGCCAAATAACTGTTTTTTAATCCCGTTTTACAACATGACAGTCATTGATTTATCAATGTCCATCTCCCAGATGGTCTCGAGGTACGATGCTGGCCTAACAAGCCAGTCGTCGTAGGTTCGAGTCTCGGCTCGGGAGAGACTGTTAGTGTCAGTAGGATCGTAGCGCCTAGCTCCGCAATGGCTGTGAAGTCTGTGTATAACAAACAGAAGGTCGAGTTCCGAATCGGAATGTAGCACCAAGGCTTTGCTTTTTAGTCATTGATTTTTTAATTTACTTTCCTTATGTCTCTCTCTCTCTCCCTCTATCTCTCTCTCTCTCTCTCTCTTTCTTTCTCTTTCAACCCGCTAATTTTTTCTACAACATTCTCCAAATTTTTTTTTCTAAAATATACAATAATATTTGCCAAATCTTTATACAGTCTTGTCTCGATATCTAAGACAAGACGCGACAGCTGGTCACCGTTACATGCAACCAACCAACCAGGCAGTTGATTGGCTGAATCCGATAACGCAATCGTCACGTAGAAAATACAACGAGATTACTTTTCACTGTAACGCAGTGTTGCTGGAGAGTCATAATCTAGGTATTATAATTGTTCATAAATGATGATGCGAAAGTATGCAAGGTAGGTACAGAATATTACGAGTAATGTATTTCACTGTTCTAACTTTAAAAATGCACTTTAAAAATTAATCGTTTTTTACTATTTCGGTTGGAGTCAGGGGTACCAAGAAACTTAGGAAGAACAAAACTGATAGTATGCTTTATTGAACATAAAAAAAGCAAAGCCTTGGTGCTACATTCCGATTCGGAACTTGACCTTCTGTTTATTCATACACAGACTTCGCAGCCGACTGTTTAATGTACAGGACAATTGCGAGGCTAGGCGCTACGATCCTTTTGATACTAACAGTCTCTCCCGAGACGAGACTCGAACCTACGACGACTGGTTGGTTAGGCCAGCATCGTACCTCGAGACCATCTGGGAGATCCCTATTGAACATAAAATCTACTATATAAAAATGGAATTCCGTAACGCTTGATCTTATTGATATTATTCCCTCAGTCTCTGTGGTGTACAGTATTCATCATCATTTTGAATCGTTCTAAATCAAAAATAATAAGCGGTGACATGTAGGTTTTTTAACATGAAAATGTTCGCTGATGTTCAGAAAAGACATTAGTTATAAAAAAATAGTTATCTAATTACTAAAACTTGAGATATTATTCACAAAACTACGTAAAACATGCAAAATTATGACTTTCTGTGCTAAATTTGCCTCTAAATCAAAATTCAAAGCGATGACATATGATTCTTTTTTCACTAAAATGTTTGTTGATGTTCAGGAAAGACATTCGAGGAAAAATAATTAGTATCTGATTACTAAAACTTGAGATTTTATTCACAAAACTACGTAAAACATGTAAAATTATGACTTTTTATACTTAATTCGTCTCCAAATCAAAATTCAAAGCGATGACATGTGATTCTTTTTTCATTAAAATGTTCGTTGATGTTTAAGAAAGATATTTGAGAAAAAATAATAGGTATCTAATTACTAAAACTTGAGATATTATTCACGAAACTACGTAAAACAAGCAAAATTATGACTTTCTGTGCTAAATTTGCCTCTAAATCAAAATTCAAAGCGTTCACATATGATTTTTTACACTAAAATGTTTGTTTATGTTCAGGAAAGACATTTGAGGAAAAATAATTAGTATCTGATTACTAAAACTTGAGATATCATTCACAAAACTACATAAAACAAGCAAAAATATGCTGAATTTGCCTCTAAATCAAAATTTGAAGCGATGACATGTGTTTTTTTCTACATTAAAATGTTTGTAAACGTTTAGGAAAGACATTTGAAGGAAAGTACCGAGTATCTGTTTACTAAAACTTGAGATTTTATTCACAAAACTACGTAAAACTTGCAAAAATATGACTTTTTATGCTGAATTTGCCTCTAAAACAAAATTTGAAGCCATGACATGTGATTCTTTTTTCATTAAAACGTTTGTTAATGTTCAGGAAAGACATTTGAGGAAAAATAAATAGTATATGATTACTAAAACTTGAGATATTATTCACAAAACTACGTGAAACATGCAACTTTATGACTTTTTATGCTGAATTTGCCTCTAAGTCAAAATTTAAAGCGATGACATGTGATTTTTTTACATTAAAATGTTTGTTAACGTTTAGGAAAGACATTTGGAGAAAGGTAACAAGTATCTGTTTACTAAAACTAAACTTGAGATTTTATTCACAAAACTACGTAAAACAAGCAAAATTATGACTTTTTGTGCTGAATTAGCCTCTAAATCTAATTTCAAAGCGATGACATGTGATTCTTTTTTCATTAAAATGTTTGTCAACGTTCAGGAAAGATATGTAAGGAAAAATAATTAGTATCTGATTACTAAAACTTGAGATATTATTCACGAAACTACCGAAAACACGCAAAATTATGGCTTTCTGTGCTAAATTTGCCTCTAAATCAAAATTCAAAGCGTTGACATATGATTTTTTTCACTAAAATGTTTGTTAACGTTCAGGAAAGACATTTGAGGAAAAATAAAGTGTATATGATTACTAAAACTTGAGATATTATTCACAAAACGGCGTGAAACATGCAAAATTATGACTTTTTATGCTGGATTTGCCTCTAAATCAAAATTCAAAGCGATGACATGTGATTATTTTTTCATTAAAATGTTTGTTTATGTTAAAATATAAAATGTATGTTTGAAGATGATTTTCTGTATACAGCACAACAATATTGCAGCCTTCTAATAGCGCTCTCGATCAACCAGATTAGATGAGAAAATTCGTTATCGATATTGTTTTAGCACATTTTGCATGTTGTAGGATAAGAACAACGATATACCGTGCCCCAGAGCTGAGTCGAGAAAAATTGCAGTTCGAAAAAATTCTCGACCTGATCGGGGATCGAACCCGATATCACAACCGTGTGGGAGCCAATCGACATCGCTAACCACAGAGCCACGAGGACCACATACAGCATACAGAATACAGAAAATCACCGAAAAATATTTTATTTTAATTTATACGTTTTTATACGATTACATGCGAAACTTTGACTTTTTATGCGCAATTCGCCTCTGAATCAAAATTCAATGATTTGTTTTTTTTTTGCAATAAAATGTTCGTTGTTCTTTCATCTACAATTTTTTTGCAGAATAACCCATGTCTCGAGCATGAACATTTTACATTTCTGATGTTTTCGTAGTTTTGTGAATAGTTACATTTTACGGCATTCGATTTACTTTTGTACTTTTGAATTTGAATTTGATTTTTATCAGAGAGCTTTTAACCAGAAGGTCATTCAGCTCTTAATCTTACTGTTTTACTTTTTTTGCGTTAATCCAAACTAAAACTCACATTTAGCTGCAGGAATGGTTACGATCCATTTGTTTGAATATCGACTAAGAGGCAGCTTAAGCATTAAAAATCTTTTATTTTCTTATTTACTACAAAGTTTTGTGGATTAAAAATGGCAACTTCCGGTTCCAGGAAAATAACCTAAAGTTATATATGGCCAACAATTTCAATACTTCCGAAAGTGGACCTCCATACGTCATTTTATAGCGATGACACAATTTTTTTTCATTAAAATGTTTGTTAACGTTGAGAAGACCATTTGAAGAAAAATAACAAGTATCTGATTACTAAATTTGATATATTATTCACAAAACTACATGAAACATGCAAATTTATGACTTCTAAAGTGATATTTGGCCAACAATTTCAATACTTTCGAAAGTGGAACTCCATACGTCATTTTGAAATCCAAAATGGTGACTTCCAGTTTCTGTAAATCAGCCCAAAATCACAAAAAACAATTCAAAAGGGTATTTCCGTTCTGCGCGTTCTGAGAATATTGAAGTAGGGTATCGAACGTCTTAGTCAGTGGTTTTCTTCGGTAGTTTTACTGGCGCAATCTTATGCAAAAATGGTCCGAAGAAAACCACTGACGAAGACGTTCGACACCCTACTTAAAGTGATGATGGAAGTATAAGATGTAAATTATATTTTTGAAGTGAGTTGAGCTAATGCAGCAATGAAATATAAAAAAAATCTGTCTTTGAAGCCTTTGATCCCGAGCATCGCCGGGAATGTTCAACTAGTAATAAATAAAAATTGAGTATTATTCGCCTATTATGAGCCGTTGCGGAACAGAGTGGTCTATGTGCCATCGAGCAAATTGTTCAGGAGAAGCAATTTTCGAAAAATCTCTGAATAAAATTCTGTTCAACGGATTCTTTCAAACAAAATGTTTTTATATATAGGTTATGAAATGTTTTAACATGGGGATACATAAAATTAACAGTTTCTCTGCGAAATCGGTGATTTTAGCTCACCAATGTACATAGACCACTCTGACTACATATATATATTCACTGGAATCCTCGAATCGTTTCGAAACAGAGTGGTCTATGTACACAAACCTGGTAAATGACAAAGAAAATGACGGTAACTCGTATAAAATGGCTAGTGTCACATGTTATATGGTACATATAGCATGTCACATGTAAGGTGTAACGTTTAACATTACATGTAACACAAGATGTTACATATTACATAATATATTACATGTTACATTTTTCGTGTTAAATTACGTGTAACATGTTACATATTACGTGTGACATGTACAGAACAAGTGACATGTTACTTATCACATGTAATTTGCTACATGTTACGTGTTACATGATAGTATTACACCGATTTATGTACATAGACCACTCTGTTCCGAAACAGAATGGCCATTCTGTTTCGGACGAAATTTCAACACGGTATAAATTAGCTTTAAGGTTTGATTTTTCAAAATTTTCTTAATCTCCCAACTTCAGTTGCTTAAGTAGATGCGGTTTATGCAAAAAACTCATTTTCGAAAAAATGGTCTTTAGACCACTCTGTTCCCCAACGGCTCATATATTACATTTTGAATTTGTTTTATTTTCATTGACCTGCAAAAGTTGTTAAAAATAATCATTCTGGCCTCAGCGGTATGGAACGTTCAAAAAAATTCAACAGGGATGACGGCCGTTACGAAATGAAAAATAAGAAGCCAGCTGTCGCGTCTTGTCTTAGCTCGATCTAAGGCAACTTTATTTTTTCGTTACGTTATATCGGAGCACGTAAAATGCAAAATTCTTGATGGTTGCTCAAAAGTGCGCAAAAACTCATTTCCCTTCTAGCAGTATATATAAAGCCAATGAGTATAAAAGAGAGGTGAGGAGGAAACTTACTAACACAGTGGTTCCCAACCGGGGGTCCGCGGCCGGCAAGGGGTCCGCGAGACTTATCTAGGGGGGCCGCGAAGCTCTTGGCAAATTTGACAGATAACTAAATTTTTTTTTCTAGATACCTCTGTGAAGGCGGATTTTCAATTGTTTTGCGTATCAGGACTAAAACATGAAACAAATTAGACTTGCAGAACTTGTATCTGAAATTTTTCTGAGGGGCCGCGAAGCTCTTTTAGCTTCGCATAGGGGGCCGCGGAGCTCTTGTCTTTAGCAAAAGGTGCCGCGGAGCCAAAAAGGTTGGGAACCACTGTACTAACACTTGCACGCGCCCCTCTACTCGCCCCCCTCTGTCCATAGTTGATACCAAATAGTGGCGTAGCTATTTGGGTTTCCCATTGAGTTCGTCTTGTTGTTTACATTTGAAGCATTTACTAATACTAGAAAAATTCACTCTCCTCCTCACCTCTCTTTTATGCTCATTGATATAAAGCTATCTTGTCCCTTTAGGACAATTTTTGTAGACAACATAACCAGTCACAAAACATTGAAAAAAAATCAATTTTACGGTACTTATTGGTTTCCAAACTGACTAAAAACATTTATTCGGAACATTATACGCCTCAAAAATAATTGTTGTACTTTAATTTTAGGATATTCAAAAAAGTTACATTATATCGAGGTAAAGGTATGTTATATCCAATCCGTTGGCATCACTGACGTTTATGTACAACATAAGTGAAGCCAGCATTAGCTGGATCACTGGATCAATTTTACATGCAATTTGACAGCTGATTCATCCAAACACGAAAAAAGCAGTGTTCACACGTGCATACAGTATCGGTGTTCAGCGGCAGTGTGTTTATGTGTTGTTCTCGGGTGATGTATTTATTGCACATAACGTCGAGTCCTTTGCTTGATGAAACAAAAAATGAACGCGTTGCATTATTATAGAATGTACACAACATTTATTATTGCCGATTTCGAACGGCGGTGTTTCTTGCAGGCGTCTGACATCGCGCGATGATTTAATGATTAACATCTCAACGTATGTGTAAATGAGATAAAATATCAACGCTACTTTTGAACATTTACAAAGCTAAGCTGACCTTTTTTTTAAAATGATTGAATTGATTCTAGCGCATAACTCTGTACAACATATATTATGCTTCGTTCGTCATGCTTACACTTCTGTTTGAACAAACCTTCAAAAACATAGATGAGACTAGCGCCACTGTCTTTCACGGCAGCTTGAGGAAACAAGGCCGATGCCACTGGGTTGGTTATATCGAGATTGCCTTATATCAAGGTATGACTGTATATGGTGCAGATTTCGTTGACATTCCTGTGAGTTCGACGACTGTTGTGAAAAGTTTTGTTTGTCAATGCAGCAATTAAAAACGTGGCTTTGTAAGGCTCAGCTCGTAGGTTCGATTATCTTCACTGTGCTAAAAGATGTTGGCGTTGATGCTGTGGTTAAGATTTTCATTCGTGTGCCCCGTTTTTTTCTCAATTATTTTACCAATGAAAAGTGAAGAATAGCCTCCCCCCCTTTTCTATAGTAGGACCCTTGAATATTACACAGCAGCAAAATTTTCCAGAATTAAGGGTTTCCAAAAGCGCGCATGCTGTTTGAAAAAGGCTTTATTGAAAGCATTGTAAATTGGAAACCTTGGTTACATAGGAAAACAGTCTGAAAATGATTTGTAGGAAACTGATGCCTAGTAAATTCAACGGTTTACCTACAAACGGCCGAAACACGAACGGCCGAATATCAAACGGCCGAATCTATCAAACGGCCGAACCACAAAAGGCCGAATCATTCGAAAGGCCGAAAAATCATTGATAATTAATGTTGATTCAAATGAAACCCGAAATTATCCACCTAGCGGTGAAACCCAGCCTCTTTCATTCGAATTTATTATTTGTTAATAGATTTACACGATTTCTATAATTTCGGGTGAAATTCTTTTTCACTCTAAGTAACAAATTTTTGGTAGCCAACAGCACAAATATACCGAACATTCAAAACTTTACATTCACACACATATGAACTTATATTAACACATACACACAAAAATAACATGTAATAAATAAGAAATTGATCTTGGTATATTCGAAACGTCACTGTACTTATTTATAGGTCAGAATCGATTATATATAGACTCGATTATATATGGACTCGATTATGTACCATTTAAGGTTCGATTACTTATAGTAGGAATTTTTTTATTTATTTTAAATATGACTTATCTAGAGCTGAAATGTTGTAAGAAAACGTTCATAAAATACGTAATCCTTGAGGACAATTTTGGCTATTTGATTCGATAAAGTATTACCACCCATGCGAAAAATTCTGAGAATTTATACAAAAAAGATGGTTTCGAAAATATTTATTTTGTTCCCTTGTTCATTGTTTCCGTTCTCTAATTGTTTCATAGAATGAAAAAAATTGAAAATTGATTTTGTTAAAAATTTAATGCAACACACTCGTGGCCTTCGGCCAACTCGATTGTCCGGGGCGCACGCTGTCCTTACTCGCTACCGCTCGTTCAGACGTAAACTAGGGGATTGCCCCTATGCTTCAGTAATCCGGGCAATCCAGTAGATCAGTTGTTTGCATGCGAGAGGCCGCCGCTTCCGACGTTTAATGTTTTATTCATTTTTTGATGTTGCTTTAAAAGTATGCAGTATGAAATAGCTGTAATATGAAAAATGACAAATCAAAATAAAATTCGGCCTTTCGTGATTCGGCCGATCGAAATTTCGGCCTTTCGTTAGTATTGATAAAATTCGGCCGTTTGAGATTCGGCCATTTGTGTTTCGGCCGTTTGGAGCTATCCCAATTCAACATACCCCGAAAAGAATATTCATAAAAATATTTTCACAACTAAATCTAAATAATCAAAAAGCAAAGCCTTGGGTGCTACATTCCGATTCGGAACTCGACCTTCTGTTTATTATACACAGACTTCGCAGCCATTTTTTAAATGTACAAAGCAATTGCGGGGCTAGCGCTACGATCCTACTGACACAAAAAGTCTCTCCCGAGCCGAGATTCGAACCTACGATGACTGGCTTGTTAGGACAGTATCGTACCTCGAGGCCAGCTGGGAGGGTAATCTAAATAATCACTTAATATTAAATGAAAAATGAGTTGAATTTTGTCTATTTTTTCGATGAAAAGGTCTAGGATGCAGAAATGAAAGACAATTTTTTTCTTGGAAGTGATGTTTTCGTACAGTAAGTGCTAAAGTTTTTTAATATAAGCATTTTTAAGAATAATCATTCCAATGATACAGTATGATTTTAAAAGTAATTTTAAATTATAAAGCTATTGGCGTCTAACTCTCTAATGGCATTCGTTTTCATGGTACCTACTTCAAATTAACTTTGGAAATGTTTGGGATCATTCTGGCTAAAAACGCTTACATGCTAAAGACCTGGTAAACAAGTATGCGAGCAGAACTACAGAATACTCCTGTATTTATTACTTCTCCATTTACATTCCCCTTAGTTGTAGGTAATTTCTTATAATTTTTTTATGTGAGGTAATTTCATGCGTCTTAATTGAAATTGCGGGGTGATCACGTGGCTTTTCATGACATGCTTTCTTCCATAGAATTTAAATACAAACCGCGTAAATTCCCGAATCCGCGTAAAAAACCGCGTTAATTCCGGAATCCGCGTAAAAAAACCATCGTTAATTTTGCATTCCGAGTGAAGGGAAACCGAAATCTGGCAACAAAATACCGCGTAAATTCCGGAATCCGCGTAAAAAAAACCGCGTACATTCCGGAATCCGCGTAAAAAACCGCGTAAAAAGCGACCTTAGTGTATTGTTTCCCAAATATTAGGATTTCGGAACAAACCACGAATAATTAGAAATATAATTTTATATTCTTTTTATTCTAGTTTTTTCAAGTTGTACAAAGTTAAAGAAACGTCAGTTACAAGTATTCATAAAATAATTTACCTCATCGCTAAGTATGATTAAAACCAAAAAAGTATATCGTTATCCTACCTGATAAATAGTACCTTAGAAGAAAATAAAATGATTCGTATTTACAAAAATGGTCTTTTTCCAAACCTTGTTACATTCCAAAAATGCATCAACCTATATTGGAATAATTTATGTTATAATTTAATTAAGGATCTGCTGCTTTAAATATTTATTGCTATTCTTAATATGTTCCACACTTTGTTGCATCCTAAGGAATTGTTCGTTACAGTAGTATGTTGTGCACTTTCAGTGCAATCAAGTATATGTAAAAGTTTCTAATTAATTTGATTATTATTGTAAAACTATGAAGGAAGCTGATTAAGGCGTTTATTGCATTGCGAATGATAATTTTCTTTAGTCTTTTTCGGTTTTACGTTTTTTCACATTTTTATTATTTCTAACTGAAACCTGTTATTTAAAGAGCGGCCAGCATTATTTATAAATCCGTGATTTCATCCACCGGTTCGCCAATTGAGCGACTGCTGTGAGTTGAACCAGACCTAATTTCGGTGCCGCCCATGGCCAATGGTTCTGCGTTGCTTGTTCGCGATATTGCATTCATGTGACGCTTTTGCAGATCACTATGCAGGCGTGTTAGTGTTTCTCGAATTTCTAATGAGGCGGAGTGGCATTTGGTCAATGCAGTTCCAGCATCTTTCAGTGCTTCACTGAAATTTCCGTATTCCATTGAAGCCTTCGACCTAGCATAGTAACCATCGTAAGCATTAGGTTTGATTTCAACAGCTTGTGTTGCGAGTTCGATAGCTTCCATTGCATCCTACAATTTAAAAACAATATGCACACTTAAACATTGTTATATAACGATAAAAAATGTGTAAGCTTACATTCATTTTTCTCTTACAACGTGAGAGGTTGAGTAAGAAATTGAATTTAAGTTGTTTGAATGTTGCACTATTGGATGCATTGTTGTTCGTATCAGGTTCCACTTTATTTACATTATTACTGCTTATATGGAGAGTATGCGATGCGGGAATTTTCTTCAGAGCATACTGATAGCGATGAGAAGCCTCTTGCAAACGATTTTTACGATACAACGTGTTACCATCTTCAAGGAGTTTATTCAGTAATATCAGCCTGAAAAGATAATTTTCGATTAGTATAATTTTGTTTATATTCTAGCAAATCAAAATATACAATTATTTTATCGGCATACTTATACTTACATTATTTCCGATTTACCATTAGCCATGGCCCATGTTGCGGGTCCCAACTTGGCACCACGTTTCAGAAAGACTTGTACTACTTGAACATTTCGACAAGCTATTGCGCGGTCCAAAGGGCGCATCCCATTTACATCCACGTGCTCTATTTGTGCTCCATGATCCAGTAACATTTGAACCAACGCGGCAGATCCCTGATAGGCAGCTAGATCGAGTGGTGTTCTGCCCGTGCTATCGACATGTTGTTTATCGGCGTTCCTTTCTAACAGGCATTTGGCAGCTTGCTGTTTCCCGCGGAGACATGCCCAACTGAGGGCTGTTAAACCATCCTTATCTAAAGTGGTTAGTGATGCTCCTGAAAAAAAAAAAAACATGTTATAATTATCCATCTTTTTCACACTAGTCCCAATTTACCTCTATTGAGTAGTAGTTCTATGATCCCAACATGACCTTCTTCTGCTGCTACCATCAATGCTGTCTTGCCATTGGAATCCGTCTGTTCAACATCTGTTTGATTCTGCAGTAACCGCTCCACTATTGCCCAATGCCCCTCCTTGACTGCTATTAGTAATGGAGATAGATCTTTTCTGTTTCTGATATCTGTTGTAGCACCTCGACTTAGCAAAATAGTTGCCGTTTCAGTATGCCCATTCAAGCAAGCGGTCGTTAGCGCTGTTTCTCCCGTTATAACATCCAATCGATTCACTTGTACCTCGCCCATATCTAGAAAATCTTCTACTATTTCCGTGTTGCCCTGACCGGACGCAGCAATCAGCGCTTGCTGTGCTGCTTGTTCCAGCGTTACGTCGTTACTATCAGCCCTTACGTTCCAGTCACATGCAACTAAATATTTGACCACTTTTAGTTTTCCTGTTATAGCTGCGTGCACCAACGCACACCGTTGAGAGGTATCGGTTTGGCCCAGAGCACTACCGGCAGCCACTAATTGTCGTACAACATCGCAATGACCTTTCGCAGATGCCAAAATTAATGGAGTACATCCTTGACTGTTCGTTTTTTCAACGTTAGCTCCAAACTCCAACAAGAGGTTTACCATTGGCACTATTCCCTCGTGAGAGGCTATACATAGGGCGGTAGCATTTCCAAGAAAACCGGTGACATGATCTGGTGATGCTCCAGCTAGCAGAAGTAGCCGCGATACCTTAATGTTAGGATTATAGACATTTCTCAATGTGCATAGCGCAGATGAAACACAGGATGATACCGAGGCAACCCAGTAAGATTGTAGATCTCTTGGCGATTGATGCTGTGGAGCAGCACGGTAAAGGTGGGCTTTTAAAACGTGATGACCGAGCTCCAAGGTTTGTTCTGCGTCAAGAGGAACTTGTAAACGTGAGAGGCGTAGTGCTATACCAGCGTGGCCGTTCCTAAGATCGCAGAGGAATTTTATGCTTTCTCCATCATCACGTCTAATCAACCATTCCCTGAATGATGGATGAAAGAACATATACGTATTGTCTATTCTTTTTATTAGAAACCCGGTAAGGGTTTTAAATCGACATAGAAACTCGCCCCAATCAATGAGCTCACCGCCTTCGCCTTCAACGGTCAATGCGTTGACTGAATAGAAAATTTCTGTCAGCGTTAGAGGATACAGAGCCGCTAGGCACACACTCAGTATGCTGGAGATCCTGTCGTATGCGGTTGATGTTGGAAACCGGAGGTTAAAATTAAGTAGAAATATTTGCGCCAAGGAAACTGGCAACACCTTAAAACTGCTCGACTTAATAACCAAGTTACCACGCTCGATCAGATCTAACGTGAGCTTAGCGTACAGGAAGGAACCTTTTGTTAACGTGAGCAAATGATGAGCGAACTTAAAATGCAAGCTGGTATTGATAATCTCCTTTCCTCCGGCAATATTATGCTGAATACTGGAACTTTGATTGATACGGAATGTGATGTACTCGAGAATGTCTTTCTGCAGGCCTTCGTTACTGTTCCAGTTATCGAGTGTCATTTTCGTGTACGCCAGTCCCCGCGTGAACTCTAACATTTGCGTTCGTATGGTAGCGATCACCTTGAGCCACGAAGGAAAATGTTCGGTCATTTTCTGTAGAAAAGATGCAATTGTGTCGCCGTGGTCTGGCCGATGATATTCAGCTTCACATAAAGCGTCAATTAAGATGACACAATTTTTCGGGGGTAGTTTCCCTACTCTTCTAAGAGCAGAAAGAGGTTCTAAAATACCCATTACCATTGCCCGCTCTGGATCTGCTATACATTCCTTGACGCTAAGAACATTCTGGAGAGCCTGCTCCCCAAGCAAGAACTCATGATAGGCGGTCAATTGAGGTGCTTGGCACAACTGGGCTGCTAACGAGTGGATAAAATCCGGTATAAGGCAAGTAGAATTATTGTCAGCTTGGCAGAAATGATAAGCAACCACATGGGAAGCAAGACTACGTAATCGATCATGTGCTACATTGATTTGGCAGTATATACCATCATTTTCCTGAATAGGTATTTCTTTCCTTCTTCCAAAGCAGGAATACTCAACCAACTGCAGCAGAAGAGCTGTTTTGCCTGTTCCCAAATTACCACTGAGTAAAATTCCCGGCGAATCAGTTGACTGAACAGCATTGGCCAATTCTCGCACCAACCAGTGTCGACCGACAAATAGAGGATCAGGCTCTTGTGTGGGTACTTCAAAGAACAGTGGTTTGAGTGTTAATTGCTGCTGTTGGCGGTATTGAGCAAAGCGGATTTTAGGATCAATAGGTCCTTTGATTTGACCAGATCGAGCTGAACGTCGGGCCGTAGTTTTTCGGGTCTTAAAAAGTGTAAGATCATCAATGTGGCCACCGCTTTGAGACGCTGCAAGAAAATTTTTGTTTGTCCTTGATTCTATCGCAAAGTTGATGGATACTTACTGGTTACTGAATGTCTCCTGCTCAATGGACTCGATGATGCGTTGCTTTGTTCTGAAATCGACACCGACATCATAGAACCAATGGATTCACAACCAGCAGCGTAGTGGTTTGATTCTTGTAGCTGCAAATTGCGCGAAACATCAGCCTCCGATGATCCCGTCAGGGTTGACACAGGACTGGTGTTTGTAGAGGTGAGTGAGCTACATGACTGAATCGGGGCACGTATATTGTGACGGGGGTTATTCTCAAGAAAAAGTCCGAGCCGAACCTGTAGCTCGTCCTGCGACGACTTGGACTTGGTATTGAGCAACATAGGTTTTACGTTGCCTCCTTCGTCATCTGCAAAAATACAAGCAGATTTTGTAATTTTTGGTATTTACTGAAAAAAATGCATACTCAAGATACAGAAACATGCAAATTTGCACATGAGTCAAGTGCAAAGATCTGACACTGAGCTAAGTAGCATGCCAAAGAAACATAGTGTTGCGAATGTAAAGTTTGAGTTTTGTTCGGAGGTTAATGATATTATTGTACAATTTAAATGCAATTTGTAATGTGTTTTCAGGTAAAATAAAAAATGTGCCATTCTCTATGGCTACAACAAGGTACTTCTGAAAGTCAATTAAACAATTCAGCCCAAGGGAACAAGTAGAGCTTCAAAAAAACAAGGGTCTTGACACTTATTTTTCGAAATGGAAAACACACAGAGAAATAACCTTGTGCATTTATTTTAAAAAATTCGAGAAAAAAACAAATTGGTGGACTTTTAAACAATCCCATACAACATCATGTAGCTAACAACTTAAACGGAGTGTTGTTCTTACCTATAATACACATGAAAAATAAAACTTCTCCTCCTATTGTCCTGTAGAGTAGTGACAAAAGTTATGAACAATTAAAGTCGCCTTTTTTGTCAAAAATGATTTTTTTTTCCAAACCGTTGCCATTTTGCGAAGAAAAATTCTAAAAATATAATCATGTGTACTTCACTAGCGATACTTATGTAGATAATGAATAAAAATTGTTTTGACTATAGGTGGAGTTGGGCACGACTTCTACTGCTCGCGCGGAAAAAGTTTTGAAAAAAGCAGTTTACGGCAATCGCTGTACAGCCGCGTAGCAATACATTTTTTTCTATTCTCCAAGAGTTGCTTAATCCAACGATATATCATTTGTATACTTTACATCTCAAATGTCCTTTAAAAAAATCATGAAAAACGCCTTGTTGTTTTTAGCATTTGGTGGATAATACCCCTTAAAGGGTGCGAAGCTATTAGGAAAGTTGTGTTTTAAGCTGTTTTGATCTAATTTTCTTAGCTTTGGGAACTATGATTGACCTATTCGAAAACTACAGAAACTCGGAAAATCTATACCGAGCGTCTTAGCAGAGTGATTTATAAAATCAAAAGAAATATTTCTTTTGATTTTACAGAAACTCGAAAACAACAGAGACCAAAAACTCTTGTGTAATTGTGGTTTGTAGGGTGAATATGTTTTGCCCGAAATATTTCGATGTTTGTCATAAAACTCAAATCAGTTGGAAAACCCATTTTGGGGCAAAAGTAGGCATAAACCGCGGAGCAAAAGTACGAACTAAGTAATGAAGTAACCGTAATGAACCGTAATGAAAAAATGTGTTTAAAAAGGATGTTTTTGTACAGAAATTACTCAAGAATAAATTGATATGTGGATATGCTCCGAAACTCCGAGGAGGGTTTTAAGATATTTTTTTTCAATAGAATCTTACATCCATTTAATGGTTTTATTGATATGCTTTAAAAATGGTTCTTCCGGAATAGATTGAGCCTTCTAGAAGCCATAGAAATAATGAAAAAAAAGAAGGTCAAATACAATCCAATATTTATTTTCGCAACCAGGATGATGCCAACAGCTCGGAAAATGACCCAGATGCCATTTTGAAATTGAAGATTGCGACTTCCGATTTCTTGAAAACAATCTAAGATGATAAAAAACACCCCAATATGTAATCGAGATGATGTCCAGAGACTGGATAACGACCCCAGACACCATTTTGGATTCCAAGAGGCGACTTCCGGTTTCTGGAAATCAACAAAATGTGGCCAAATACCAGGTAATATGGGTATTTTCCGGAAATAATAAATTCGTTTCGGGGCACCGCTCTAATGCAGCTAAAAAGAATCAGTGCAAAACTAACAAAAACAATTAACTCTACTGCGTCATTTTGCTTCGCATTTTGTTTGCAATAGTTCTGTTGCAAAAACAATTAAGTGCGTACTTTTGCCCCTCACTACTCTACACTAACAGTAAACCGAAAAGTCTGTGCATAATAAACAGTAGTTCAAGTTCTGATAGCGGAATGTAGCACCAAGGCTGGTAAAATCATGCAGTTTTCTTCAAAAATTTCATATTCATATTTTAGCATATCTTATACTATATCTTATACTACATCTTTATAAATTTTTAAACAAATGCAATTTTGTGTATTTTTGGTAATCCAGTACGCCAATGTGAAACAAAACAGCAATCGCGTGTTTAAGATGTTCACTGTTTACTAACCATACTACTAGTGGTTTGCTAGTTTTCATGTTAGCAAAATTACATTTACTCTTCATTAACTTTTCTTAAAAATTCAAAATATAAAGGTAAAGGTGCAAACTAAGATTTGAACATTAATTTATATTTCAACATCATTACATCATTGCAGTTATTTGAGCAACATTATACTGAAAACATATTTGTGTTAAGTTTCTTATATAAATTTTACAGCGTACTAATGTTTGTAATGTTCGTGCTACTACTAGCATCTACGTC
This sequence comes from Wyeomyia smithii, assembly GCF_029784165.1. Taxonomy (NCBI): domain Eukaryota; kingdom Metazoa; phylum Arthropoda; class Insecta; order Diptera; family Culicidae; genus Wyeomyia; species Wyeomyia smithii. The sequence continues at coordinate 174,962,497 of NC_073696.1, read as the reverse complement.
TACGTCTTCGCTGTGATACAAAGGTAAGATATAATCTTATTTTATATTATTTGGTTAAGACTTTAGTAGTTTCAAAATTTTGTCTCAGTTGAGATCTAAACATAGATATGTACCTGAAAGTCAACTGAAAAGAGAAATGAAAATAGAAGAGAAAGTAGAAGTTCGAAAGTCTCAGTAATATACAGTCAAACTGTGCGATTTTTTACAGATAAATTTCATTTTGAACACAAAAGTGAAAGCATGAAATATCGTTCGAATAACACACAGGCGATACAAGTTACTGTCTGAGGGTTCAATACATTGACTAAAGTCAATAAAGCCCTGGAAACAGTTTTTTCCTAATAAAAATGCGTTAAGCGATAATTGTAACATTTAGTATTTTATAGCGATAGTGATTCATCGTCCGCTTAAAAAAAATACAGGAGAAAAACTAGAGAGCTAATTTGAAATAAGTACTTTTGTTTAATAGGAGAGGTGACTCTACCCAGATTCCGTTTGATATTCAGAATAAATCACCCTTGATTGAAATTACCTATCGATGAAGGCTACTGTCGGACTGAAGTAATCACCCGAACATTTTACGATTATTACTCAGTAAAACGTAGAAGTCGTGATTAGTTTTGAATAACAATTACATTTGATTACGTTACACATTGCTTTAGACACTGAATTTCAAAGAATTACCTATCTTTTGACTGGAAAGTATCAAATAACTGAGTGATATGCTTAAACGATTCAACGCTTGCACGTATTATTCTTAGTACAGTTCCAATTTACGTTCGTGATCATTAAATCTATTTCAAATGTTTAGTTCCAAAAATAGGCGCAATTTAAAATGTGTATGGATTTATAGCAAAGGGTTAAGAAATATTTTGTTTATTGAACACAGATTTTACAACCAGCTATTGGTATACACTAGGGTGGTCGGTATAACCGACTTTTCGAAAAACCGGTATTTCGGTATTCATGAAAATAAAAACCGGTAAAACCGGTAAAAAACCGGTATTTTTATATTTTTCGGATTAATACAAACCAGGGGTGACTCGTGGTCTTTAAACCTACTTTTTCAGCTACCAAATTCTTAATATCATAGTTTAGGGAAGTAATGATGATTGTCCGCGAAAAAAAAACGCAAGTCACTCTCTCTGTACTATTTAAAAATAAAACTGAAAAATAAATAAAGGTGAACGTCTCCGGTAGTGGTTTTCTTTGGACGGTTTCCTGCCGCAGTCTCATGCAAAAATCTGCCGAAGTAAGCCACTGCCGAAAACGTTGCCTACATAAATTTGGATTTGAAATTTATTTTTTGCTTTCAGGTTCAGCGTTTCAGGTTGCATCTATGCATGGACGTGTCGCTGAATGATTATGTTTTTGCATTTATGTGTATCTATGCTTCATTACGATCCAGATTTTTTAAGATTAGGACCTCTGAGACTATTGTTTTGATCTCTTGTGGTATACGATCCAGATACAACACTGGATAACAGTGTTTGAAGAACTCCAATGAATGAATCTAGTGATATGATTACGTAGAACATAATTCCAAAACTGATGTAATAACAAAAAAAACATGCAGATTTTTATTTATTATATTTTCTTTCACATCGCAAAGCTTAGTTTCAAATTAGTGAATAACTTCAAAATTCGTAGAAAAACAATATTTTAAACTATTGAGAAGAGTATATGAATGGAGTAAAAAAAAAGAAATCACGATCAGACCAGAATTTACTTTTAACGAATCCGAATGAATATTTAATAATAAATATTTAATGTTGCTTCTGTCTAAATGTATTTTTTATACAGGGTGTTAGGGAGCTCACATAAAATCCTTCGAGGGGCGATAAAGGATCATATTTGATGAAAAAAATCCTTTTACGCATATGACCAAAAGTCAACTACTGCAGAGTTATTCACTATTTTCAGTTTTCGGTTATGTTCGCCTTTAACGAGCCGAAAATTGTGAATTTTTGAGACACTATTGATTACGAAATTTTCTCAGCTCTCCTAGAGAACCAACAGAACTGAGCTAGCTATCATACTTCTTGTGATAGACCTCGTTTAAGGAGAACATAACCGAAAACTGGAAGAAGAGAATAACTCTTCAGTAGTTAAATTTTGACCATATGCGCAGAAAGATTTTTTCATCAAATAGGGTCCTCAATCACCCCTTAAAGGATTTGATTAAAAGTGAGCTAACACCCTGTATACATCATCATGTGATTTGTAACGCCTACCTAAGTGAGTAGCATTTATTAGCCTAACAATGGTTTATGAAAATTGTGAAGTTTTTTTTTTTCAATATAAAGAACAATACCGAAAATACCGGTTTTTTCGCCTCTCCAATACCGGTATTTCGGTACTGAAAAAAATATCGGTTTTACCGGTTTTTGTTTTACCGGTAAACCACCCTAGTATACACCCAGTTTTTCACACAAAGGATGCATACCTCGTAAAAAACCGCGTCCATTCACAAATCGGTGTCAAACACCGAAAAACAGTGTTACTCTACAAATCCGCGTAAAAAAAGCGTAATTTAAAAATATAAAACGCACTTATTCAAAAATTTATCGGAAGGCCACTCCACTGGCAACCTTGGTCCGAGCACTGGTGAAAGGACCTTCAGCGTCAGCGGCGTCAATTTTCAATGAAAGTCCGGTCATTGAAAAAAAATGGGATGTCTGATTTAATATCGAAATTATTTGATTTGAGCCAATGGGGTCCTAAAGTTTTAAACGGTTTTCTGATTTTTTATATCAGCTGGAAGAGTGCAATTTTCTGAGCAAAACGTGATTTGAAAAAAAAATGTTTATCGTTTTCCTTCGATTTTTAAATGAAGATTAAAAAACTGCTCGAAATGCCTTAAATGACAGTTCTCTTATATACCGTACATGGGCGAAACGTCATCTAAGACCTTTCGAGCAATTTTTTTATTCTACATTTAAAAATCGAAGGAAAACGATAAACATTTTTTTAAAATCACGTATTGCTCAGAAAACGCGGCTTTTTCAAATGATATATAAAAACTGGTATAGATTTAGGACCCAATTCATTGCATGAAGTCGATGAACTATATAAGCACAAACAAAAAATACGAATAAAAATCCTGAAAAATCTTCATCCTTGTTCACAACGTTACACTCATGTGCCACCATGAGAGTTTATTGCCTACTAACTTATTTTCGTAAACCGGTTTTTGTCTTTGCTAATGGGTGAGCACGCTTGCTTAAATCAATACAAGTGGTTTTACTAATGGTTTTTGTCTTAGATGACAAATGTGCACACTTGCTTATAGCGACACTGGCGGCATTATTGCCCACTAAGCAAAATTTCAAAATTATCGTTATTTTTCTGGTTGATGAAATCGTCATCGAGTGGCACGTCTGTTTGTCTGTGATATAAGCATCTACATTTTCAACCGCATGAACATCGCTAAAGCAACACAGCGTGTACGAAATCACAGAAATGCTGCTATCACTGTCAACTGATTGGAGCTTAAAGTCGCATTCATTCTCAGCTTGTTCGTTGAAGGTTGAAATTCAAAGATTTCAATTTCAACTGGAAATCCTTTCATGACAGTGAAAGTTTGCAGCACTGCTGGTTAGCGCACTTTTTCAGAAAAAACAGGAATTGGAACACATGATGATAGGAATGTACATTCATAATTAGTACACCCCGATTTTTTCCTTGTTATTTCAAAAGCAATAACCAAAAATTCTCCGTTTTGGAATAGATGTGTTTCTTAAAAAGTGATAAAATACTTCTCCCGTCAAGTAACAACACACATTGTCATGTGTTTTGCACATGGTACGAGCTCATAACTATGTACGTTACAACCACATGTAAAATTGTTACTTGTTTTTTCGTAAGCAATAACGAAAAATGTTCCTCTTTCTTTTTTTTATTATTTAGAAGGTAACAACATTCACCGCCAGTCAACAAAAAAAAAACAACAGTAAGGAAACGATTTTTTTACAGCTTGTAAAAATGGATTATCAAATTTGTTACATAGCCGTTTACCAAAATGGCGGAAAACTCACTATTTAAAAATTTATAAAACATTGAAAAATTCAGATATCGATAAACGGCTATGTAACAAGTTAGATAATTCATTTTTACGAGCTGTAACGAAATTTCAGCCTAATCGGTTCAGTGCTGAGAAAAACGTACCACCAGTTGAAAAAGCATGGTTTCGTGAAAAACTCTGTCAGTAGCGCAATATCCGCTTAAATATAGTTCACGACATGCAAAATACATCTTAAAATATACCTTAATCAATATCCAAAATACCCAAACATTTCACTATCCTCCAAACATCCGAAAAAAAATATCACAACAATTCATTATTTTTCAACTTTCCACAGTAGGGTCCCCCGTTGATTTATTATTTTTATAAAAATACCCGAAAGTTTTTGAATGTATAATTTATTGTTTTCAAGACGATGTTGAGTTCATAAATTCATTTTTCAACAGCAGTATTATTTATATTTGAATCTAAATTTCTAGAAGCATTGCTGTCAGAACTGTATTAGGAACATTGTAAGTTTAAAACACAGAAAAAGATGTTCTATATTATTATTGAAAAAAAAAAAATTCAAATCCTTTCTATATGATAAAGGCCATGGCTCAGCAGCATTGGCGAAGACGTCATTCAGTTTAATAAACAGAGTCGAGTGGTATACAGGTCGGACTCGATTATCCGGAAACTCGATTATCCGGAATTCGATTATCCGGAATTTTAGTCTCGATTATCCGGAATTCTATTTTTTTGGTGTCCATTTTTAATTTTATTCCGAAATTTTGCCTTCGGCATCCTTTCTGGCATATTTGTTACCATTTAAGTCATTTTCGGCATGTTTGGGACATGTTCGAAATAATCATATGTCCAATTTATTTTTTTAAGCTTCTCAAGAAATCACCCCTTTTCGCCTCAGAAATATTTTCTGATTACCCCACCGCATCACACAAGTAAAATAAAAAAAAAGAAATTTTTATTTTATGTTCGTTAATCGCAAAATTTCAGTATTTTTTGAGTGATTCGATAATCCGGAAAACTTGATTATCCGGAATGAAATTTTTTTTTGATGTTCCGGATAATCGAGTCCGACCTGTATAACAGTAAACCCGTTGGGCTTCAGTTAGAACTTCGGCCTTTATAGTGATTGTGATTGCTATACCTTTCAAGGTGAAAATGCACAAACTAACTGATTCTAAATACTATGTTCTTTGTAAATTTCTTCAAAGTATACTTGAAATTTTCAAACATAAAAAAGACTCTAGTAAACGTCTTCCTTGCATTATCACCAGCGATGCCAACCTTTTTTCAAGAAAAACTGGAAGAATTCAAAATAAAAAACTGGAGAACACTGGATACAAAAATTTGAAGCTTCTGCAGGAATTTGTTTAATTTTCGATTCAAAAATGTAAATAAAAAGGTAGAAGAGACAATTCATTGCTATTTTTATTTTTTACTGATGGAGATTATGGTCACTAGGTATAACATCTGGCGTACTCGAAATTTCGAAGATTCAAACGGAAATCGATTTAAACGAGAAAACTAAAGGACATGAATGCACTAAATGTTGAAAAGACCAAACATTTAAAGGGAATGAATTCAATAAATAAGGTTACGAATAGAAAGCTGGATAAAACTGGAACAAATTTCGAAAAACTGGAGATACTCGACCTTTAGCTGTTTCGCTGGCGTGCCCAGAAAAAACTGGAGGTATCCAAGAAAAACTGGAGGTTGGCAACGCTGATTATCACTATCGAGACGCGCCGCAGACGGTTCAATTAAAAAAGTCTGCATTTTACAATGAGTCAGCATCGCAACAACAGACGATAAATTAGTGAACGAGACGATCTGAAGATCGAAGACAAAGCGCATTGATCGGTGCACCACGAACGAAAATTGCTCACCAAACCATTTTGCTCAACCAAGATTCGTGCGTTTAAAGGGTATGGCAATCGGCAATGTTGTGAAAACGAGTGCTGCTGACTTTGCTGAAATCTTCAACGTTCTATAAAACTAAAGGACTGACAACACGAAGGCAATCAAACTGATTCTAGGTCTTCGGAGGCAGCAAATTGGTAATAATTTACTTTTCTCAATATAATACTGACTGGTTGATTTTCAATGTTTCAAGCACGTGAGAACGAAAATAATCATGAAATGGAGTGTAATAACTTATATAGTACCGTCTAACGGTCCAAAAATGTACTCAACATGATTTTGCAGATGCCGTTCGAATGTTAAACAATTGATAACAAACACACACTGCTTGACAGTGTGGCAGCCCGATCAACGCTTAAGTGCGAAGCATAAGAGCAAGAAAAATTGAATACACAACAATGTGCGCTCACGTTAGAGGAACAAAACATTTACCACCAAGCGAAATTAAAAAAACAAAATTAGGTCTTGCGCACTTTCAAAAGAAATAACGTTTTACTTTTATCGCAGGAAAATGAAATGGAACTTAAAATGGAACTCAACACTGCATTACTGTTAAAATTGAAATTTGATAAGAAAAGATCCGTAAAAAATTGATTCGTGGACAATAAACATTTTGCATTAAACGGATAATAATCGGTTCAATGCAAAATCCTAACAAGCTCTAGAATGTTCGTAGTATTTTACGCATAGCTGAAATAAAAAAAGTTTTAGGACACCGAAAGACGTACAACACTTTAGATTCATTACGTTTGACAATGATTATAAAATATTAGTAATCAAACTAATGTCATGCAACGTTTATAACACTCGAAAATTCATCTGCAACATTAAATACTGCGAAAACACACTTGACCATAGGCATTCAATTAGTCCGCATCGGAAGGATAAACAATAAAATGGAAATAAACATATTCCAACAAGGGCGAATGAACACGCAAAAGGTTTATAAAACAATCAATCCAAACAAACGAAAAATAACCGAAAGCGAAACCGGATAAAAAAGTAAATAGAAATCGAATAATCCACGCAACACAAGCTATCGGAAGAACTCGGAACAGTTCGTGCCTGCTAATTGATTCAGTCCGGCGTTGGCCGTTGACGTTTGCGCTGACCAGAGGGATTTAATTTTGCCAAAAACCATCGACGCAGTGCCTAAGCTGAGTCGATGAAATTTATGGCTATCATTAGCGTTTCGTTGCCTTTTGTTGACGGTTGCAGTTGTTGCCGGAGTGATTTCAACGGTGGGTGAGCCAGTCGATGAACGTAAATTGCTGGTTCCTGCGGTTGCTGCCCGATGATAAAATGCCGGATTCAGAAGAGACGCCAAGCCTGTTTCCGGAGCGGCAATGTTTTTGATTTCGTGATAGAGAAAACGGCAAATAAGAGATCGGGAAGATAACATGCGAAAGAAGGTTTGCTAGTGTAAATCTGCATATCGGACTATTTATATCACCTTCCACGGTATAAATGAATGTAAAATGTTGGAAAAAACCCAGCTGGTTTTGGTTAGTTGATTGAGTCGTGAATTGAGACTAGATTTCGAAAGTTCGAACTTACCGGACATTGTTGAGTTATCTGTTGTTGCATTACTTCGGCGGTAACCAAACGGACTTCGTAGATTCTTAGGACTAAAGAGGCGTCTTCTATTTTGCGGTGGAGTAGCGCACGCGCTGGATGAAATCTCACTGCTGCTATTAAGGGCATTTCGTTGTGACATCTTCATGCCGAATCCAAAGGCAGTATTTGAAATGCTAGCGTAGTGTGGTTCTGGCTTTCCGGTGCCAGTTGGACATCGTGGGGGTCGATCCTTCAGTTTGTACACATCCGATGACATGAGATCACTTGGAGTCTGCAAACAAAAATACTTTAAATATGAGCAATGTGTAAACATCCAAACAAAATGCAATACATATATAAAATGTTTATATCCTCTTATCAACAAAAATTCTGAACTTTGTTATGAGAATAAACGGTTAATTTACAAATAAATATTCAGACCAGCAATGTTGTATGCAGTCCCCATCTGGACAAGTTGTTGTACAACCAGGAAAAGATGCTTCAAAGGATTCAGAATGAACTTTTGAAAATGATATTGAAGCGTCCTCGCTGGTTTTGCACGAACGAACTACATAGGTTCACTAATCACTAAATCGTTGCAATCCTCAATTACAACGATTAGATCACTGCATGATTGACGTAGAACTACGATAGTTTGAAATTTGGTTTGGAGACCTGAGTTCAGTACATTTCCGTCATTTATGGTTATTATCAGTATTTATCAGTAAAATCATTCACTTTACATTGACGAATATTGTCACAATTCCAAACTCCCAATTGTTTTATACTTAAGAACAGATCTTGATTGAGTACTTTTGGTAGAAATTAGTTGAGTGCTGTTTATTTGCATGAACAATTATAGAAGTTCATATCAAGTTCAATCGTCTGGAGAAATATGGTTCATTTGTCGATTCTAAAGTAGCATCAGATTTCGAACAATTTTTATTCTTCATTTGAAATAGAAGGACAACGATATTTTTTAAAACACGTTTTAGTCAGAAAATTACACTCCTTTAGCTGATATACAAAAATCAGGACACCTTGTATAGTAGGGATGGGCGATACTGACAAAAGTATCGATACTTTGGTATCGCGATACTTCAATGAACTTCGATACCAGGTATCGGAGTATCGGTCGAAGGAGTATCGATTATCGATGCTTCGATAGTATCGGTATCAGACCTACATTTTTTTTGAAAAGCGTCGTTTAGAAAGTATCGATACCGGTGCTCATTTTGCTCGGCGAGTATCGATGCCAAAATACTCGATGCCGCGACCCCTAGTATCGATACCGGTGGTATCTGTTCTGTTTGAATTTCACCCAATACATTTCGAGTATTTCGTCTCAATACACAGGCGGTTCCTAAAACTGCTTAGAATATGTTCCCTACCCTATTTATAAACATATTGATAGTTTTGAAATCTAATGAAAGATGTTCAGAATTCACAAGCAGGTACAATTGTAAATTTGTAATTGTGCTGGGTCGCAAAAATACAATTATGATAATTGCGACTTTGCATTACCGAGAGCCAATTCCCTATGCTTCGCAGTTTCGAACTCGTATCTTATAGTTAACCAAAAAGGTCTTGACAAAAAGACAAAAAAATATCTATCAATAAATTATCAAATTCGTGGAGAATTTATTCTGGCATGTAGCTTATCTATATTTGGTAAGCAAACAGTTCCAAACCGAGTAATCAAAATAACCATCCATTTGTATAAAATCGTCTGATTCGTGGGAGATGCTTTTCCTATCACGCTATGATATGTACATGTGTAAGTTTGTGAGTTGCAAGTGAGCTTAGTATCTGTTGTCAAAGTACACACCCAGTGTCCAAAAGAAACTCATATCGAACAAAAGTCACATTTTTTGCTTTCCAGTCACGTTTATTTTCGGCTTATCAAATACCCGTTCAGAACAAAAGCGAAAAATGTACCGCAATGTCGGTGATGCCACTGTTTGCGATATGCACAACGCGATAACTGATTTTTTTTACTCGTGTGGGTGAGAATAAATCCTTTTACCAGTCCGTCCGTAACTTTGTTGTATTTGCGGATCTATTTAGGTACCTATTTCAGTTTTTTAATCAATATCATCCAACCAAATAGTAAGCCTCCGTTTCCGTGCGAAAACTCTAGCGCTCATTATTTTGTCTTGCAGGAGGCCAAGCGCTTGCAAAAATATGCCTAGAAATGCCAATGTTCCAGTTTCAACTGAATTCTGATCCAGTCAAATACAAAGCTAACGCAGGGGCAAGATGAATGAATATTTTTTAATATTTTTTTTCCTATAATACAATTTTTCTATAATTTCTTTGTGTAACTGACACTCAATTCAAATAATTCGATGACATTTACAGGAACCCCATTTTAAGCAAAATTTCAAGCACTCAATTAGTCATTATCTCATCAAAATCTTATAAGTTAGCTATTTATTTATTTTATTTATTTATTTACTATTACCAACAGACATAAAATAGATTGTCCTAATGGCTACTAATACAAATATCTCCGGAACAGTGACAAAAATTTAGAACGTATAACTCTATATGATAAATGGAAGACAAGCGACACTCTGTTGAAAGCACGTTGGATACCTGTGATGGCACTGTTTGAGCTATAGTTGGCTCGGCGAAAGGGCAAGTGCAGAGCTGGCATCCTTCGCAGGGTTCTAGTTGGAGCATGTAGGTTGATTTGACGCAAAATGGCAGTGCAGTCGACCCGTGACGCAGGATATCGGAGACGAGCATAGCGCGTGCTGTTTCCCGACGTAGTTGGAGAGTATCGATTTGAAGCAGCTGACATCGGTCCTCATACCTGGTATTACGCATGGGCTGTTGCCAGGGAAGCATTCGAAGGGTATAACGTACAAACCGGCGCTGGATGTTTTCGATTCGGTAGATAGCATTGTTATATTGAGGTACCCAGACTGTAGAACAGTACTCCAATGAAGACCGAACAAGCGAACAGTAGAGCGTGACTAAGCAGTGGATGTTTTTGAAATCACGTGTCATTCGGAAAATAAGTCCTAGTTGTCTAGAGGCCTTCGCTACGATGAAGGATATATGTTGTTTTAAGGTGAGTTTTTCGTCCAGGAGTACTCCAAGATCCTTTATGAAATCGACGCGCTGTACTGGAGAGCCGTTGAGGATGTAGTCAACTTGTAATGGCCTGTGCTTCCTCGTAAATGTTATAACGGAGCATTTGGACGGGTTCAGTACCATACGATTGATCTCGCACCAGGAAGCGAATATGTTGAGTTGTTCCTGAAGAAAAGCGGCGTCGGCAGCCTGTTTAATTTTGTTGAATAGCTTCAAATCGTCGGCAAATGCAAGACGGGGGCATTTTAAAGAATAGTGTACGTCGTTGAAGTAAAGCAGGAACACTAGTGGGCCAAGATGACTGCCTTGCGCAATCCCAGAGAAAGCCGAGAACGATTTCGAGATTATGTCGTTAATTTTCACACTCAGAGTCCGTCCCACTAAATATGACTCTAACCAGCACAGCAAGCTGCCGCTAAAGCCATAACGGCAAGGTTGGCGACGGCAATGCGATGGTTTATTTTGTCGAAAGCGGCTGAGAGGTCCGTATAGATCGTGTCCGTTTGAGATCGGTCAATGAAGCTGTCGATTACGAAACTTGTGAGGCAGAGTAAATTCGTCGTACACGAGCGTTTCGGAAGAAACCCATGTTGTTCGTCAGCAATGTTATTTTGGCAGTGCGCAAAAATTGGTTGCAGTACGATTAGCTCGAACAGTTTCGATATAGCACACAAAGCAGATATGCCACGATAGTTGTCGAATTTTGTACGGTCGCCCTTTTTGTACACCGGGAACAAAAATGCGTGTTTCCAAGTTGTAGGAAATCTTCCTGAGGAAAGCGACAAACGAAACAAGAAATTCAACGGTATAAGAAAATCAGTGATGCACTTTTTTAGCAACGTGGCCGGGAAAAGCTATGTTTCTCTTATATTTGAGATACAGTTTTTCTCAGTTTTATTTGCAGTATTCTTCCAGATTATCCAACAAATTTAACAGCAACCCTGGACATGCCTATAACGAGGCAGCTGCGATTTTAGTTGCGGCCACCTTACAGTGCAAACGCAGTGTTGGAAGTTGGCATTTTCTCGCCGGCTTGTTCTGTTGTGTACGACAAATGGAGAAAATGCGCACATCAGTAGTGCAAACATTGGTATTTCTTCGCTTTAGCAAGTTACCTTGCGGATACAATATTTTTATAATGTATTCATTAATATTTCTGTTGGTTGTGCCTAGCAAGAGAATCACACTACTGCGTTTTTTGAACAAAATTTTTGTATTTTTTTTTTTTTGTATGGATCTCACTGCGACTGTAGTTTTTGATCTTTTGTGGCATTGTCCGGACGTTTGTGCAGTGCTACTTATTGAGAAGTAACCTGCTTCGTGTTATAGTGCTTTTTATTTTCTCCTTCAGACTTTGTAACCTACTTCCTTCCTTATCGACCCTATCATATCCGCCTGCAAACTATCACTCTAACAGCGTATAACGTGCTATAGTCCATGATATTATCGAAGCTTTAGAATAGTGGTTATTATGGTAAGTCTAAGGGAGCTGCGTAGCCGCAAGGTTACAGAGTCCGCTTTGTCAAGCGGATGGTCGTGGGTTCGAATCTTAATAGAACCAGGCCATCCGATGTCAATAAGGACTTGAGCATGGGTTCATTCTCAGGCTCCCCACCAGTTACCCTTCCTTTACGCTGAGATCTACAAATACCTTTGCGTGACTTCCTCTTAACAAAAACTGGCCAGAGGACGCACGACGAAACTTCTCCAGGGAATTATAATTGGTGATGTTTGGCAAGAAGAACGAGTATCGGTATAGTAGAACAGTAAGCAGGGTGGCCACTCAATCGGGAAATGCGGGAAAAAGTCGGGGATTAAATTACATCGGGAAAAATGCGGGAAAAAGTCGGGAATTTTTTTATTTGATCGGGATTTTGTTACCAAGATTTTTTCAAAGTATTGTGTATGATGCAATTACAAATGATGGAGAAGTTGGAAGTGCAGGAATGCAAGTTGGTCCCTTTAAAGTCACATTTTTCTTTAGCAGTCAATTTTTTGACCAAAAAGTCACTAAATTTACTTAGTTTGACCCGCTGACCAGCTGACTACTTTTAGCAGTTCTGCTTTTCAAATGAAATAAATGTTGACACCAAATGTCTTAGAGTAGCATTAAATGTCGAAATCTGGTGTTATCTAGGGTTTGCAATCCCGGGAACGATTTCCCGGGAATTGCCTTTTCCCGGGATTCCCGGATCCCGGGAATAGGAATATTGATTCCCGGGATTCCTGAGCTCCTCGGAAAATTTTCAATACAATATTGCAATAAAACTAAATATCGTATCAAAACACGAAACTTACGTTTAGAAGTGCAGCTTCATAGTGTGCATTATACGAAGCAAATATTTGCTTGAAACGACGATCAATATTTGCCTGCCGTGTAATATCAAATTATTTGCTTAATTTATTTGTCAAAAATATATGCTGTCTTATTCAGTAAACGATAAATTAAGAAATATTTTCTTCGTCTCATGTCTTTTTTTGGTAGTGAGTTTACTACTAAGCGGATAGTTGCTTGGTTTTTTCTTTGTTTATTGACAAAAAATTTTGAAACCTATAAATTGATAAAAAAAAAGTTAAAACACGTAAATCAATGCGACCAGAAATAAAAAATTAATAAAACTCAGTCAGTTTACACTGACTTGGGTCGTGGCTGCGATTTCACATTAATTACGAAGGCATTCAAATGCTTTAAACTCTGGCTGCCAAACACTCAGTTTTATCTTCAACGAACTAAAAGTATTGGACTCTTCAGTTTCTAATTAAATGTAGCAAGAGCTGGAATCGGTGATTTAGAAGTATTTTAGAAATCAGACACCAGCGGTGATTCAGCGATCTTAAGCAAAGTTTTACAGAAGGGAACTACATTATTTGGGCCTAACGAAAAATTGTCAGCGGATCTGAGGCGATTGATAGACGATTGTTCATGAATTTCTGCAGTGAACTAGAATAAATTTTGTTCTTCAATTGATAATTAAATTGTAAACGATAGTTTGAAACTTTTTATTAATAAACTTTATTCGAAATCTCATTTTTGCTTAGGATTTTTTACTTTCCCGGTTTCCGGGAATTCCCGGGAAATGAGATTTTTCATCCCCGTTTCCCGGGAAATCTATTCTCGGGAATATTGCAAACCCTAGTGTTATCCAAAAAAATTGAATGGACTCTGTGGGACTTCTCAAGATGGTAAAGCGAATTGAAACCGGAGTCGAAAATCGGCCCGGAATCTGGGAATGAAAGTTGCCAGTTTGTCGAGAAAACGGTTTTAGTGAGAGAATTAATAATAAATTCTCATATGTACAATAGAAACTGTTTCAATTTCTAAGAGCAATGCAAAATAAGTTTCAGTGTACAGTCTTACTAACATTACCAGTTATTAGTTATTGTTTGAATGAACGAATTGAGGATAAAATTAGCGGCACACAGTTCTGGTTCTCCAGTTTTTCAAATAGATTTTTATTTCAGCTAGTCTTTTAGAAGAAATATTTGGCGAACTTCAGCGAAACTAGCTACCATTTCCGCTTAGCAACTCAATGCTGGTGAAAATTTGGGTTTGGGACGAACTTGCTATGCGGAGCAGTTAATTGAAAAAAAAAAAACAATTAAAACTTACCACAAAATAAAGCAAAAAATATTTTGAAATTTTTTGAAAAACTAATTTTTGTACATATTTCAAACTCGTATTTTTTCTGTAAATTATACAATTTGATTGTAAAAAACTATTTTTGATTTAAATACTCTTAGAAAATAATATTATCGTTTTCGAGATTTTTCAAGAAAACATTTTATTTATTTTATTTGTTTCTTCCTACGACTTTTTACATGCTTTTCGTTTTGTAACTGGCCTTAGAGTACGATGTTGGCCTAACTAGTCAGTCGTCGTAGGTTTGTGTCTCGGCTCGAGAGAGACTGTTAGTGTCTGCAGGATCGTAGCGCTAGCGCTGCAATCGCCCTGTGCACCGCTGCCAAATCTGTGGCCAATAAACAAAAATACTTTAAATGTTTTAAAAGCCAAAATAATTAACTTGGTTGGTGTGATGTTTCCGGCAAAGCTTTAGAAAGTAGCTCTATTGAAAAAAAATATTGAATATCTCAAAAAGCTTTGAATTCTAAGTTACCAAATGTTACAACGTTGATTATTTGAACACGGAAGAAGTTAAAATTTCTGAAAGTTAATTTTTCGAAACCAGAACGATTTGTTTGATTGGTGCAATGTTTTCGGCAAAGTTGTTGGCAGTAGTTGAGTATTAAAAATATTTGAAATTAAACATTTTTTGAAATGTTGGCCCCTAATATCATTTTGACGTAGAACTACGTTTTTCTTTAGCCTACTACATAGGGATGTAAATAGGAAAACTATTACCGAAAAGGGGACGAAATATGTCCCTTTTAAATGCTTATAAATCGGTTTGTTTTCAACCGTTTTCCTTCATTTTTACAGCAATTTTTTGGAAAATTATACACGCATCCACCCAAATGTAGAAAATTTTTGATTGATTATGCAAACTATTGTACTATTGATAATTGTCAAGCCTTGTTTAAACGAAAATTACGTACTCTGATTGGTCGTTATAAGATTGCTTCCCAAGCACGGTCGACAGAATCATATACCTTGCAATTGAAAACATGCTATTTGGCCTATATAAGAGCCTGTTTCAACCGAAGCCGCTCATAATAGTTCTAGACAGCGACAACAGCAGTCGTCCTCCCGCAGCAGCAGCACTAGCCCTCTGGTTAGTCACCATGTCTCAGTAGCAGCGCGGTTCTTCTCAGCGTGCCTCGCCAGACTGCCATTATTCCCCCACTGTTGGGGCAGCATAAAGATCGTCATCACCAAATCCAATGTTGAACAGCAAAATGCCTTTTTTCAAGGCAAATAAACAAGTCATTGAAAGTTAATAATTTTTGACAACGTAAGCAAGCATTCTGAGCGGATTCTAGCAGTTACATCTGTCGCGGCCGTCTAATTTACAGAAGGTGAAATAGCTTCCACAGTGCATGTTGTCCGTGTATCTTACCTCCCCCACTGTTGGGGCAGCACAAAGGTTGCGATCAGCAACCGATTTTGAACAACAAAATGCCAACAAAATTTCGTCGTCTCCCAGCTGCCAAGTTGCAACATGATGCGACACGCAACAACGAGCAAACGAAATCGCTTGATGTTACAAACTGCAATGAAATACGGGTTTTTTTTTCTTCACCTATCGTTTATTTGACACGGCACAAATACAATTTAATGTTTAACGGCGCCAATTATATCTGATGACTTAAATTCTTTAAGCAAATTTTTTATCCTCGCTGCCGACTACGAGCTGAAATTAAGTCTATCTTAAAACTAGCATATATTTTTCAATCAATGTTTTGTAGTTGAATGGTCGTCTGATGATCGTCGAATGGCCATGGATATGCAGCATGTATGGATTTGTTCTGCTAAGCCACGATGTCATGAGCTGGGACAGGGGCATGTAATCCTCGGGGCCTGGAAGTATTGTGCGGGGTTCAGTTGCTGGTTATGGTTCGTTGTTGTTGTTCGCTGTTGTTCAAGCCAAGATATCGCGAAAGGCCTCGGGTTCTCAGGTCCTAGCGGATTCGTGTGGGGTTCAGTTGCTGAATCAGCAACTGAATCGAGGTCTATGACGTGCTCTTGCCGTTTTGTTGAATGTGGATGGAAAGAAATGGGACTAGACTGGGGCGTGGATGGATTTCAGGAAAATGTATATAAGGGACATGTAGGGCAGGTCACGACTCGCCAAGACATCACGAACAGGAACAGCTGGTCCTCTACCCTCGGCCCGGAGGGAAGTTATTAATTTAGACCTGGCGTCACGGTGTACAGGGCATGACCAAACAACGTGCTCTATGTCGTGATAACCTTCACCACAGGCACAGATACCACTTTCCCCGAGCCCAATACGACGGAGATGCGTATCAAATCTATAGTGATTGGACATAAGCCGCGACATCACGCAAATGAAATCTCGACCTACATCCAACCCCTTAAACCACGGGCTCGTCGATACCTTGGGGATAATGGAATGTAACCACCTTCCCAGTTCCCCTCTAGTCCAAGAATTTTGCCAACTGATGATCGTATTCTGACGTACAAGTGCGAAAAACTCATTAAAAGCAATTGGTCTTTCATAAATTTCACCGTTTGTTGCGCCCACCTTAGCCAAAGAGTCCGCTTTCTCATTACCCGGTATCGAGCAGTGAGAAGGGACCCACGCTAATGTAATCTGATACGATTTTTCGGATAACGCACTCAGATGTTCCCGTATTTTCCCCAGGAAATACGGAGAGTGCTTAACATCTTTCATCGATCGGAGAGCCTCAATGGAGCTGAGACTGTCCGTAAAGATGAAATAATGGTCCGTGGGCATTTTTTCGATAATCCCTAGGGTGTACTGAATTGCAGCTAATTCTGCGACGTAAACAGAAGCAGGATTATCGAGTTTATGGGAGACGGTTAAATTGTTATTGAAGATACCGAAGCCAGTGGACCCATCGAGAAGTGATCCGTCAGTGTAGAACATATTGTCGCAGTTGATGTTTCGATATTAATTGGAAAATATTTTGGGGATCTGCTGCACGCGTAAATGATCCGGGATTCCACGAGTTTCTTCTATCATGGATGTATCGAAAAACACAGTAGAATCAGAAGTATTTGATAAGTTGACACGAATTGGAATATTCGAAGAAGGGTTAATATTTTGGGACATGTGATTGAAATACAATGTCATAAAACGGGTTTGAGAATTAAGTTCGATTAACCTCTCAAAATTTTCAATCACAGGACGGTTCAAGACCTCACATTTGATAAGAATACGAGAAGACAGGCTCCAGAAGCGGTTTTTCAATGGTAGAACTCCAGCTAAGACCTCCAAACTCATCGTATGGGTCGATTGCATGCAACCCAAGGCGATACGCAAACAACGATATTGTATTCGCTCCAGTTTGATCAAATGTGATCCCGTACTCAATAACAGACAATATCGTTGTTTGGTAAAGCCTTATAAGGTCTCCTGGATGGGCTCCCCACCATTGTCCGGTTATTGTACGAAGAAAATTCACTCTTTGTTGACATTTTTTCATCAGATACCTCACGTGACAACCCCAGGTGCCTTTAGAGTCGAACCAGACACCAAGATATTTGTGTACCAAAACCTGAGAAATCGTTTTACCCATTAATTGTGTTTGAAGCTGAGCAGGTTCATGCTTCCTAGAAAAAACTACTATCTCAGTCTTCTCCGGAGAGAATTCGATACCTAGCTGTAAAGCCCAAGCAGACAAATTGTCCAAGGTATCTTGCAATGGTCCTTGCAAATCGGCAGCTTTGGCTCCTGTAACAGAAACCACGCTGTCGTCTGCAAGTTGTCTTATCGTGCATGAATTTGCCAGACATTCGTCGATGTCATTTACATAAAAATTGTAAAGAAGGGGGCTTAAACATGAGCCCTGGGGAAGACCCATGTAGCTAATTCGAAAAGTTGCCAAATCGCCATGCGTAAAATGCATATGCTTTTCGGACAACTAATTGTGCAAAAAATTGTTCAAAATTGGCGAAAATCCTTGTCGGTGAAGTTTACCCGAAAGAATGTCAATAGAAACGGAATCAAAAGCCCCCTTAATGTCCAAGAACGCAGACGCCATTTGTTCTTTGCGAGCATACGCCAGCTGAATATCTGTTGAAAGCAACGCAAGACAATCATTCGTCCCTTTGGCACGGCGGAAGCCAAATTGAGTATCTGATAGTAGACCATTTGATTCGACCCAATGGTCTAAACGACGGAGTATCATTTTTTCCATCAATTTCCGGATACAGGATAGCATTGCAATCGGCCTATAAGAGTTGTGATCAGAAGCTGGCTTCCCTGGTTTTTGGATGGCGATCACCTTCACTTGCCTCCAATCCTGCGGTACAATGTTTTGCTCCAGGAACTTATTGAACAAGTTCAACAAGCGATGAAATACGGGTTAAAACCGTTGCGTGTGTGAGAGCACCATCGGTGTTTATTCGCTGTGTACAAAAATCAATAAAACTGAATAAATAACTTGCCCAGTGGTTGGTCACCATATGTCAGGAGCAGCGCGGTTTTTCTCGCTTCTCAGCGTGTGTCGTCAGACTGCCGTTATTGTCCCACTACTGAGGCAGCATAAAGGTTGCCATCAGCAAATCCAACTTTGAGCAGCAAAATGCTTTTCTCAAGGCAAATAAACAAATATTTGAAGGTTAATAATTTTTTGACAACTCAAGCGAGCAATCTGTGCTGGATAGTAGCAATTTAAATCTGTAGCAGCCGTCTAATTTACAGAATGTGAAACAGCTTTTACAGCTCATGTTTTCAGTGTCTTTATTACCCCACTGTTGAGGCAGCACAAAGCAAGCATTAGTAGACTTTATGATTCATTAATGAAACACCTACAACAATGCATTTGTTAATAGTGTGCGTAGTTCTACGTCAGTTATGCGGTCGTGTCTTGGATACAACCTCCTACTTTTTTTATCAGCTTGGCCATTTTGAGCGCTGGATGCAAACAAGTTGAAGATATTGGCAGATAACCAGAGAGATGCCACTTTAATGAACTAGCAAATCAAAATACTGAAAAAGTTGTGAATGCACTTCTGAAATTTTCAGAATCTATGTAATGCGTGATAAACGAAATACAGTTAAATCGCAGTATTTTTCCTAAATGTAAAATAACATCTTTAATTTGAGAAAAAAAAACGCAAATCCATGTCACAAGTTTTGTTCCCTAAATAATCAATTCAATCAAAATATTCATTACTCTTAGGGTAAGTAGTTTCATGTTCACCCATAACTTCCCACGACTTTTCCCGATGATCTGAACAACGAAAAAAAAAAAGTTTTTACGAAAAGTGCTGTTTGGTTTGTTGTTGTTCCCCTCATAGGTTGTTATGCGTTGAAAAAAGGGTGCTTATATTATATTTTCAGGAGACAGATAGACAAACATAATGAGTATAATAAGCGAAATAGCTAACACGATTATTGACTGCTTAATGGAAGATTTGCAAATTTGAGAAAACCGCAAAAATTGTATTTAAATTGTCTACCATGGGAAGGCAAAGGTTGCATTTTATGTAACTAATCAACTGTTTGTGTAGAATGTCCCGAGCGAATTCGGTAGAAATGATATGACTATATGAGCTACTAGTTGAACGTTCCCGGCGATGCTCGGGCTCAAAGGTTTCAAGGATAAATTTTTTTTTTTATATTTCATTGCTGCATTAGCTCAACTCACTTCAAAAATATAATTCACATCTTATACTTCCATCATCACTTTAAGTAGGATATCGAACGTCTTCGTCAATGGTTTTCTTCGGCCCCTTTTTGCATAAGATTGCTGCGAAAAAACTGCCGAAGAAAACCATTGACGAAGACGTTCGATACCCTACTTCAATATTCTGAGAACGCACAGAACGGAAATACCCAGATTAGATTGTTTTTTGTGATTTTGGGCTGCTTTACAGAAACTGAAAGTCACCATTTTGGATTTCAAAATGACGTATGGAGTTCCACTTTCGAAAGTATTGAAATTGTTGGCCGAATATCACTTTAGAAGTCATAAATTTGCATGTTTCACGTTGTTTTGTGAATAATATCTCAAATTTAGTAATCAGAAACTTGTTATTTTTCTTCAAATGTCTTTTCTGAACGTTAACAAACATTGTAATAAAAAAAAAAACACGTGTCATCGCTATAAAATGACGTATGGAGTTCCACTTTCGGAAGTATTGAAATTGTTGGCCAAATATCACTTTAGGTTATTTTCCTGAAACCGAGGTCGCCATTTTTTAATCCACAAAACTTCGTAGAAAATAAGAAAATAAAAGATTTTTTATGCTTAAGCTGCCTCTTAATCGATATTCAAACCAATGAATCGTAACCTGTCCTCCAGCTAAATGTCCCATGAGTTCTAGTTTGGATTAACGTAAAAAAAGTAAAACAGCTTTTACAGCTCATGTTTTCAGTGTCTTTATTACCCCACTGTTGAGGCAGCACAAAGCAAGCATTAGTAGACTTTATGATTCATTAATGAAACACCTACAACAATGCATTTGTTAATAGTGTGCGTAGTTCTACGTCAGTTATGCGGTCGTGTCTTGGATACAACCTCCTACTTTTTTTATCAGCTTGGCCATTTTGAGCGCTGGATGCAAACAAGTTGAAGATATTGGCAGATAACCAGAGAGATGCCACTTTAATGAACTAGCAAATCAAAATACTGAAAAAGTTGTGAATGCACTTCTGAAATTTTCAGAATCTATGTAATGCGTGATAAACGAAATACAGTTAAATCGCAGTATTTTTCCTAAATGTAAAATAACATCTTTAATTTGAGAAAAAAAAAACGCAAATCCATGTCACAAGTTTTGTTCCCTAAATAATCAATTCAATCAAAATATTCATTACTCTTAGGGTAAGTAGTTTCATGTTCACCCATAACTTCCCACGACTTTTCCCGATGATCTGAACAACGAAAAAAAAAATTTTAACGAAAAGTGCTGTTTGGTTTGTTGTTGTTCCCCTCATAGGTTGTTATGCGTTGAAAAAAGGGTGCTTATATTATATTTTCAGGAGACAGATAGACAAACATAATGAGTATAATAAGCGAAATAGCTAACACGATTATTGACTGCTTAATGGAAGATTTGCAAATTTGAGAAAACCGCAAAAATTGTATATAAATTGTCTACCATGGGAAGGCAAAGGTTGCATTTTATGTAACTAATCAACTGTTTGTGTAGAATGTCCCGAGCGAATTCGGTAGAAATGATATGGCTATATGAGCTACTAGTTGAACGTTCCCGGCGATGCTCGGGCTCAAAGGTTTCAAGGATAATTTTTTTTTTTATATTTCATTGCTGCATTAGCTCAACTCACTTCAAAAATATAATTCACATCTTATACTTCCATCATCACTTTAAGTAGGATATCGAACGTCTTCGTCAATGGTTTTCTTCGGCCCCTTTTTGCATAAGATTGCTGCGAAAAAACTGCCGAAGAAAACCATTGACGAAGACGTTCGATACCCTACTTCAATATTCTGAGAACGCACAGAACGGAAATACCCAGATTAGATTGTTTTTTTGTGATTTTGGGCTGCTTTACAGAAACTGAAAGTCACCATTTTGGATTTCAAAATGACGTATGGAGTTCCACTTTCGAAAGTATTGAAATTGTTGGCCGAATATCACTTTAGAAGTCATAAATTTGCATGTTTCACGTTGTTTTGTGAATAATATCTCAAATTTAGTAATCAGAAACTTGTTATTTTTCTTCAAATGTCTTTTCTGAACGTTAACAAACATTGTAATAAAAAAAAACACGTGTCATCGCTATAAAATGACGTATGGAGTTCCACTTTCGGAAGTATTGAAATTGTTGGCCAAATATCACTTTAGGTTATTTTCCTGAAACCGAGGTCGCCATTTTTTAATCCATAAAACTTCGTAGAAAATAAGAAAATAAAAGATTTTTTATGCCTAAGCTGCCTCTTAATCGATATTCAAACCAATGAATCGTAACCTGTCCTCCAGCTAAATGTCCCATGAGTTCTAGTTTGGATTAACGTAAAAAAAGTAAAACAGTAAGGTTAAAAGCTGAATGACCTTCTGGTTAAAGGCTCTCCAATAAAAATCAAATTCAAATTCAAAAGTACAAAAGTAAATCGAATGCCG
Organism: Wyeomyia smithii; assembly: GCF_029784165.1. Taxonomy (NCBI): domain Eukaryota; kingdom Metazoa; phylum Arthropoda; class Insecta; order Diptera; family Culicidae; genus Wyeomyia; species Wyeomyia smithii. Next base: position 174,940,190 of record NC_073696.1, on the reverse strand, counting down.
TAATATGTAACTATTCACAAAACTACGAAAATATCAGAAATGTAAAATGTTTATGCTCGAGACATGGAATCTCCTGCAAAAAAATTGTAGATGTTGAAAGAGCAACGAACATTTAATTGAAAAAAAAAAAAACAAATCATTGAATTTTGATTCAGAGGCGAATTGCGCATAAAAAGTCAAAATTTCGCATGTATACGTATAATACCTATAAATTTAAAAAAAGTATTTTAAGGTGATTTTCTGTATTCTGTATGCTGTCTGTGGTCCTCGTGGCTCTGTGGTTAGCGATATCGATTGGGAGCCAACACACGGTTGTGATATCAGGTTCGATCCCCGATCATGTCGAGAATCTTTTCGAACTGCAATTTTTTTTCGACTCAGCTCTAGGGCACGGTGTATCGTTGTACTTATCCTACAACATGCAAAATGTGCAAAAAACAATATCGGTAATGAATTTTCTCAACTAATCTGGTTGATCGAGAACGCCATTAGAAGGCTTGTTGTGCTGTATACAGAAAATCATCTTCAAACATACATTTTATATTTTAACATAAACAAACATTTTAATGAAAAAAGAATCACATGTCATCGCTTTGAAATTAGATTTAGAGGCGAATTCAGCATAAAAAGTCATAATTTTGCAAGTTTTACGTAGTTTTGTGAATAAAATATCAAGTTTTAGTAAACAGATACTTGTTGCTTTTCTTCAAATGTCTTTCCTGAACGTTGACAAACATTTTTATGTAAAAAAAAATTACATGTCATCGCTTTAAATTTTGATTTAGAGGCAAATTCAGCATAAAAAGTCATAAATTTGCATGTTTCACGTAGTTTTGTGAATAATATCTCAAGTTTTAGTAATCATATACTTTTTATTTTTCCTCACATGTCTTTCCTGAACGTTAACAAACATTTTAATGAATAAAGAATCACATGTCATCGCTTTAAATTTTGATTTAGAGGCAAATTCAGTATAAAAAGTCATATTTTTGCTTGTTTTACGTAGTTTTGTGAATAAAATTTCAAGTTTTAGTAATCAGATATTTTTGATTTTACCCCAAATGTCTGTCCTGAACGTTAACAAACATTTTCATGTAAAAAAAATCACAGGAGGGTTATGTGCAAAGCCACGACCGCAGGGATGAAGGAGAATACTTTTACAAGAAATGCTAATGTTTTGGCCGCTATACGCTGCTATTGGTATTCGCTGTCCATGCATCAGCTGGTCCAGCTGCTATCGATGCTGAGATCCGCTGCAACTAGTGCACTATCCATTGCCATGCCACAGCTGTGGCCGCTCTCCGCATGGTATCCACTGCACTGCTACTGCTGCTACTAAGGGAAGACTGCTGTTGTCGCTGTCTATAACTATTATGAGCGGCTTCGATTGAAACAGGCTCTTATATAGGAATGAAAATCCTATCAATAGTAGTAGGAAATCATCGATAACTATCGATAGCCATTTCAGTCGATAATTCCCATCCCTACTCTTATACAGACAAATAGCAAATTTAAAATGGCAAGGTCTATGATTCTGTCGACCGTGCTTGGGAAGCAATCATATTAACGACTAATCAGATCAGTCAAATTTCGCGCTTCAACAAGGATTGACCATTCTCAATAAGATGGTTGCTTGTCATGATTTGGAATTTAATTTTTAAATTTTGATTATGCGAAAAATTAATTTTTATGCTGATAATGAATGCTTTTTGGATGTTGTGCTCATGAGTCATGACTGAAGGAAAAGATAATTCAGTACGTTCTGAGACACGGAGATGAAGCCAAATATATATGTTCCAATGTTCTTGAAAGTTTAAATTGATTTAAGAGAAAATATTAACTCTTCAATTAGGTTTGTATTTCATCCTGAAAAGGAAGAATTATAATCATCATATCTTGAAATAAAATAGTTTATTGTGCTTACAATTGTTCCATAAACTTTTATATGCTGCCTCAGAGCATCACAGGGCATTTTCTTCAATATACTACAGTTGACAGTAATTTTAGTTAGTCTACATAGTGTTCAGTTTGAATTTTCTCGTGAAGCTATAAATTTTAATGATAAACCTTGTGAGCGTGAGAGGGTTAATTCAATGTCTGATAAGATGCCGATCACATCTTTGCGTTATCACTGGCAGTGCAAATAAAGTATTCTTTGGGGGAAAATAAACACTGAAAAGCTTTCCAGAACGTCCTTTTCATTGGATGCATTTGCTAGTGTGCCTGCTATCGCTCAGAGGCAGCATTTCACTAAAATGCCACACTGCATCAGCTGGCCCTACTTATATTGATACTGAAACCAACGTCAACCGCTGCGCTATCCTCGTTGCCACAGTTGTGGACGCTTCCGTTGCCATTGGTATCCGCTGCCCTGCATCACCTGGTCCTGCTATCGATGCTGAGACGCGCTCCGCTATCCGTTGCCATACCACAGCTGTGGCCGTTATCCGGTGCACTGCTACTGCTGCTGTATCCACTGCTTCTGCTAAGGAAGGACTGCTCCTGTTGCAGTCTAGAATTATAATGAGTGGCTTCGAGTGAAAGAGGCTCTTATATAGGCCAAATATATTTATTTATTTATTAAATTAACGAGGTTTTAACCATGTGTTGGTCATTCGCCTCGATTTAGTTACAGTGTTATATCTTTCCCTCAAACCCTACTTGTTTTATAAATTCAAAGATTTTTTCTTCTCTTTCCTTTTCGTAGCTTAACATTTCACATAAGTTTTGTTCTAACCCTATCTTCTTTCTTACAGATTCATATTCTTGACATTCTACTAGAATGTGTTGAACGGATAAAGCAGTTCCACAGTGTTGACATAATGCCTGCTCCTCCCGTTTAAGAAGCCATTCGTGTGTGAGTTTGGTGTGGCCGATACGAAGACGGGTCAGGATCACTCGTCCTTTGCGTTCTTTTTGGTCCTCCCAGGCTGCTGTAGATGGTTTTATTTTTTTTTTAATTTAGTGAGTCTGTCGCCACGCCATTCTTCCTCTGTTTCAATTTCTGCTTCCTCGTTACCGGTAATTCCTGTGTGTCCGGGGATCCAACAAAGAACCACTTTCTTTTTCTCCATCTCAATCTGAGCTCTCCTGATCCAGGGATGTTTCGTTACGTTTGATGATATTGCCGAGATGCAACTTGCAGAATCAGTGAAGATTATGGCGTTGTCTTCGGTATCGAACATCTCCAGCGCTGTGCATATTGCCTTTGCTTCTGCAGAAAATATAGATCAACCTGTAGGTAATCGGGCGCATTTATTGATGCTTTCGGTAAATAATCCAATGCCCACATTGCCATTTTCGTCTACAGAGCCATCGGTGAACATCTTCTTGTAATTTTGTATTTCTGGTGTACGAGATGGTTGAAAAATGCTTTTGCCTTGCTAGTTGGTTCTCCTACTTTAAACTGAGATTTAACGGTTAAATCTATGGATGCACTTGGTGAGTTCCAGCTTTTCCTCAAGGGCAACGGAAAAGTTCTTTCTTGAACCAAACCTTCAAACGTCTCTTGTGCTCTTAGGGAGATGGGCCAAATGTCTTGAAAATTCGCAAGATCTTTCTTTTCTTCTACTTCCGAGGACTTGGCAACCAGTTTTCGCATGCTAATAGTTCAAAAGGTAGCATCCCTGACTCAGCACAAAGAGCCCGTATTGGGCTGGTTCGAAACGCTCCCGAGGTAATGCGCAAAATATTGTTGTAAATCGGCTCCATCTGCTTTCTAACAGGATTCCCGCCTCTGCTGACCAGTCCCCAACCGTGAAATATATTTGGGAGAATCTTCGCTTTGGCGATGTGCAGAAGGATTTTTCTTGTACCACCGGGAATCCGATGTCCTATAATTCGAAGCAAGTTAACACGGTTCATACATTTATTTTTGATTTCTTTAGCATGTTGAACGAAATTGAAGCGATTGTTGATTGTTATGCCTAGGATACAAGCACTACTCACGGTTGGTATAATTTTTCCATCAAGACAGATTTCACGAAGAGCTGGATGTTTTCTTTTCCTACATAGATGGATATGTTTCGATTTATCTGCTGCAATCGAAAGACCCGTTCCAGTTGCCCATCGCGATATTTGTTTTAGTGTTTTCCGTAGCACTTTTCTAACGGCTTTAATATTTTTTCCGGATATTAGTAGAACGATGTCATCCGCGTAAACAAAAATTTTGGTCGCTTTTGGTAGTTTGTTAAAAATTCCATTCATTCCAATTAAGAAAAGAGTGACCGCTAATATAGAGCCTTGCGGTACCCCATTTGATTGTTGTTTTTTCTCTGAGAGTATTCCTCCAACAGCCACCCGAAAAGATCTACCCTTAAGAAAGTCGCGTACGTAATTCAGTAGACGTCCTGTAAATCCCCACTGTTCCAGTTGCTTGTGGATTGCCTTGTTCGATATTTTATCGTATGCTTTGTTTATGTCTAAAATCACTAAATCACTGTGTTGTTTCCTGGAGAAAGCTCTGTCAATGTATGCTTCAATGTCAGCCAGGTATAGATCCAATCCTCTGCCCTGTCTGAAAGCGTACTGCCGTGAGTCTAGCAAATGGTTTAATTCGATGGCTTCGATCAATCGTCGATTTATAATCCTCTCCATGGTTTTCCCCGCACAGCTGATTAGTGTTATTGGACGTTGGTTTCCTAACACCTTGGGATCCTTTCCTGGTTTGGGTAAAGGGACAACTATACCCTCTTTCCATTCCTCGGGGATGATTCCCGATTCCCAGATTTGGTTGAGAAGTTTCAGAAAAATGACTTTTGTGCTAAAGGGGAGATGTCTCAGCATCGGATAACCAAAAAGATCTGGTCCTATAGATGTACCTTTTCCATGGTCGATGGCCCAAAGTAATTCGTTAATGGTGATTTCCTGGTTATATTGTCCATCGATATTTGATATTGCTTAAATGGAATTTGTTTCTCCAAGATCTGCTGGTACGTAAATTTGTTCAAGATAATCGGCAATCGTGTCGGCAATAACTTGTGGGTTTTCAATTATTTCATTGTTAATATGAAGCGTTGGAGTTGAATGATCTCGGTCTCCTGATAGGCGGTTCACATTTCGCCAGATGATGTTCATTGGTGTTTCGGGGTTGAAAGAGCGAACGAATTTTTCCCACGATTCTTGTTTGCATTTTTTAATAACTCTCCTGGAATTGTTCCGAGCCAGTTGGAACAATTTTAAAGCGTCGATTTTATTTGGATGGTTGTCTGGAAGTTTTTTGATTTTTCCCCAACATTGGAACTTGTACGTGGAATAGTTGCTATTGCTCCGGTTTTAACAACTTGGGTGAATTCAGTAATTGAGGTGATTTGATCATTTTGTAGTTGTATGCTGGTTCAAAATTTTCCCAATTAGCTTGTTCAAAAATCCATTGTCTCCTTTTCGTTTTATTAGTCGTTTCTGAGCCGTGGAATGATAAAAATATTAGAAAGTGGTCACTACAACTACAGTCGTCTTTGATTTTCCAGGACAATTTGTATGCAAGCTCCATTGAGACGATAGTCAAATCGATTGCAGAAAGACTCCCGTTAATTGGATTCAGTCGGGTTTCTTCACCAGAGTTAAGTACCACTAAATTATTTTCAACCGCGAATGCCACGATAGACTTTCCTTTGTTATTAGTTTCAGAAGAACCCCACGCTTCGTGGTGGGCATTGAAGTCTCCCATTAAAATCATTGGACCTTTGTTTACCTGTATTAATGACGTGAGTGCTTCCTCAATTTCCAGATTGGTACATTGCGGTCGAAAATATACCGAGACTATGATGCACTTGAAAGGGAATCGTATTGTTGCTGCTACTGCTGGAATGAAAGGGTCTAATACAACTGGCTCTGGCAACAGGTCTTTTCGAATAGCTCAAGAGACTCCTTGCCCAGAATTATTTTCAGGGTAAATTCGATTGAACCACGAATATTTTTCCCTTAAAAAGCAAGTGCAATGGGTGGGTTCTCATATATCAGTAAAAGTAGTTCATCCTGGTGACTCCGAAGGCCATTGATATTCCATTGTAAAGCAAATAAGTTCTCGTTTTTGTTGGGGTTATTGGAAACTTGTGAAACAGTAGAGTGAAGTTCAGAGCCGTTGGTATTTACCTTTTGTTGGTCCATTACTAAAGGTGACGGAAGTTGTCATGCCAAGATCCTCCAATTGCACCCTCAAAGATTTCGTTAGGGTTGTAGCTATCTTATGACATGAAACTAGAAGGTTCGTTGATTGCTGTTGCCTGTTGCGTACTGCCGATTGTTGCTGCTGAATTGTTGGTGTGTTGTTTGTAGATGGATCCAGTTGAAGGTAGTAGCTGTGCTGTTGATGGTCCTTTTTTCGAGGGTTGTTGTCCGTTGTCGATGGTAAGCTGCCGTTTGTGTTTTTTCTGATTACGCCGACGGTTGATAACTACATGGTCCTCTTCTTCGTCACTTTTCTTGTTAACTTTTCCTCGTCCCTGTGATTTCACTTTAATTTTGCACTGATTCTCAAAATCATTTTCATTTTCTGTTTCGCTAACCGATTCGTGATACATCAGTGAGTTAAGTTTCTTCGTGAGCGTTTCTAGTTGTTGTTTGAGATATTCGATTTCACGATGCTTCTGCTGCATCATTTTGGCCAGTTCGATATCAGATTCACTTCGCGCAATTCGTTGCTGTGCCGCGCCCGCATATGTGGTATTTCCATTTTCTACCATTTTCCGTGCCTCCTCCAAAGAGAGTCCCTTCATAACGTGAAGTCGTTGAACCTCTTTTTCCATTTGGTAAACAAGACAGATTCGTCTGAAAAATGCGTGATCGGGTTTTCGACATCTTACACAGATCTCCGGTTGTTGACATTGAGCATTTGTATCAAGTTGGTGCACTCCTCCACATCTGCCACAAACAGGCTTGTTTGTGCAACGTCGCTTGGTGTGGCCAATTTGCCAGCAATTATAACACATCATTGGTTCCGGAATATACTTTCTAGTTTTAACTACTAGAGGGCCGAATTTCAGTTGTTCGGGAGCTACCGTGCCACGTACCGTGATGATCAGTGTAGGAAGTGGGGTAACTTTTTCTTCAATTTTCTTCGTCATGCGATAAACATGAGTTACTCCTTGCGGTCCAAGATATTCCATTAGTTCGGCTTCCTTCATTTCAATCGCCTCCCAACATGAGACGACACACTTGGAAAAGTTTAGAGTCTGATGATAATCAATTTTAATTGGAGTTTGGTCCAACAGCTTCGTGATGGCAAGAAGCTTCCTGACTTGTTCCTCTTTTCGCACCTTCAGCACGTACCGTGTGCGATTAGCTTCGGTGTGAGCATGTTCGATCTCGCCTGCTGCCTGCTGGATTGTTTTTCCTACGATGAACGGGTTTTTCGGAAGATCGTGTCCCTCTGCTGCTTGAAGCACAAGGAATTGTGCTTGTCCAAAATCTCCATTTCTATCCATCCACGATGGCACTGTTTGTCCGTTGTTTGTTGTCCACTGCATGTTCAGGTCGGGCGGTACTGTACCGCCGGCCCTATCCGCCATCGCGGCAATTGAGCTAGCTTCGCTCCAGAAAAGCAAAAATAAGAACGGCACTCAAACACAACTTTTTCCGACGGAAAGTTGTTCAGTTCTACAACGCTTGTGAAAAATACTCCGATAAGACACTCTAGAAAAAAGATCCGTTCGTGTCGAGCGCTTGTAAGCGAATGAAATAATGACTATTTTTGATATAGGCCAAATTGCACATTTCAAATGGCAATGTCTATGATTCTGTCGACTGTGTTTGGGGAGCAATCATATAACGACCAATCAGAGGCCGAATTTTTGGTTTTGACAAGGCTTGACTATTTTCAATAGTACAATAGTTTGAATAATAAAATTACAATTATCTGCATTTGGGAAGAATCTTAGAAGATTTTCCAATCTATTGCTGCAAGAACGAAGGAAATCCATCGAATACTAACCGATTTATTAGCATTTGAAATTGGATATATTTTTCACTTTTTTCGTTTTTAGATTTTCATTTCACATCCCTATGTAGCCGAACTTCCTGAGAGAAGTATTCTACTTCAAATCCCACATGTCACCGCTTATTTTTTTGATCTAGAACGATTTAAAATGATGGTGGTGACTGTACACAACTGAGGCGGAGGCAATAAGATCAAGCGTTACGGAATTCCATTTTTATATAGTAGATTACTTCTAATTTATGGTCCAAAAATTGACGTTCAGCCGTCGATAGAACATAACCTAGTTACCGTTTATGACAATCGGGAATTTCTTGCACTCATGCGGGAAAAAGTCGGGAAAAATGCGGGAACTCGAAAATGTAAAATGAGTGGCCACCCTGAGTAAGCGTGTAAGGAAGAGTAGCACATTACACACAAGCACTGATGAACAATAATAATAAGCATGCCACTTCTCAATAGAGGTATTGCTATTAACAGAAGTGTGGGATACAGCAGACACCCGGGCATATCTCACAATAGATCTACGATTCTGGTCGCAGTGGGGAAGCCCATACAGAAAAAAAAATGGTAAGTCTAAAGATAAACCCATAGTTCATAGAACTTACTACAGTACTTTGAAATTAACTTTAAATATTGTCAATTGAACTACTGCGATCGTTACGTCGTTTTTTTCCCGAAATTTACCATGAACGTGTTGGTTTTCGTTATATGTTGAAAGCCCTTCAAGAGCAACCATTTTTCTCATGCGCAGTTTTTTCAGCACGCTGTCTAAGTGAGTGTTAACAATTTTAATTTAAATATTTACTGTAAAACACAACACATGGCCACCGAAAAAGTGGAATTAATAGTAGATGATCTGTTTTACAACCCGGAGTTGATTGCAGGTTTGTATGAGCGTAACATTATAAGAAGTATAAGTCATGACGGTAAAAATATCTCAGATGCTGAACAAATACCGGAACTGCGGCAACTGATGCTTGATGATTGGCAACTTGATCCGACTATTTACGCTATTCTGATTAGTAAGTCCTAAATTTATCATAACTACATAATCATTTAGGTATAGAGTTCGCCGTGCCTCGCATTATAGGTCATGGAATAACGTTTCAGTACCTAAAAATGCTTGACGAAAAAGCGCTAAATGACGTGTTTTCAGTAGCAAAAAGGACTGGACACAAGCATGCACTGCGCAGAAAATTGATGCAATGGAATCAGAGTATTCTTTACGAACATCAATCATCGCAGCATAATGACGATATGCAAAGTGCGAGCTATACTTCCGAGCGATGGTTACTTCCGACAATCGTTACCACCCGTTTGTTAGATGATGTTCTAAGCCGCAATGAAAAAGTAAAAATCGTTAAATATTACGAATGGCACAATGCGTTAGATATTTCACACCGGAAGGCTTTGTCTCATACAGTGGTCGATTGTTACATAGCCAATCAGAAGCATTTTACTCTACCGGACATGGCTAAATTTGCAGAACTGATCGCACAAAGATTCCCCACAGAGATTGCCGTAATTATAATTTTTAAGCCGTATTTTTAAAATTGCTAATCTTTTAGTTTCTAATAATTTTCAGGAAACGTATTATAATCCGCGCAATTCCAAAGCAAACAAAAACCATCCATCAGGACTGTTATATGATCGTTTCCATAACAGGAAAAAGGAAAAGATTCAGAAATCGAAACCCGAATAGACAAGTTTGCTGCATTGGGGCCATCCACATACCACGTGGACCGCTTTGGGGGGAGGGGTCTGTGTGATGTCCACGGTCAAAAAACGGTTCAAAATTTTTAGAATTTATATGGGCAGTTGTCCACGGAGGAGGGGGGATGTTGGTTAAAATCGTTAAAAAAACTTTCCACGTGGTATGTACACATTAATTTATATATAATACCATACATAACTATTAATGCAAACAGAAATAAAATAAAGTTTTTATGCTGACAATACGAAACACTGATTTTAAATATTTTCATAGTGAAATATACCGACATTGATTCATGTATAATACCATAATTAACCATAATAATGGTAAACCAAACTAAAATAAAGTTTTTATGGTGACAATGCTTAATACTGATTTTAATTATTTTCATTGTGAAATTTACCACAGCAGATAAACTCGTACAATGAAATTGAATTTCGGAAATGTCTGCAGATTGTCGAAAATACTACACAGAATGTTTACCCAAATGGTAAAAAACACAATAAATTATATAAATTTAACTACACTTACTACAGTTACTGATGCATGGTAAAAATAACTGTTCATTGTATTCAGCCCGAATGTAGTTACTGGTCAGCTAAAATTAAGTGGTGCCTGCTTTTTAATTTTACCCTCTGATATAGTAAAAAATACCATATCCTTCGTTTCAGTGTGTGATTACATTATTCTTACGATGACAAGAAAACTGCACATTAGATCTCTCACCAAATATCGTCCCCTTAATGCTAGAACTAGATAACTCGAAAATTGACGTTTCAAGAAAAACGAGTTTGAAAATTTTACCTATTCTGGTGATGACGATTCAAATGCAATTCTTGAAGGTTCAGATTTCATGAAACGCATCCATATCGTTTCAGGCCCGTTATAGCAACTAAAAAATCAACAAAAAACCGAGTTATTTTGTTTTATTACAAAATACGCTTGTTTTTCGTTGAGATATCTAGTTTTTTAATTGATGAATAACTTTTTTTCTTGTAATCGTTTTTCAACGAGTTTTGGATATGTTATAGAGCTCGACGCGATAAATATGATGGCATACTTAACTCAAAATCGACAAATTTCGAGTTATCTAGTTCTAGCATTAAGGGGACGATATTTGGTGAGAGATCTAATGTGCAGTTTTCTTGTCATTGTAAGAATAATGTAATCACAGTGTTACTGTTTCCCCTCAGAGAATTACTAGCGTGTAGGAGAATATCTTTTACAGCGAAAACAACTGCTCTCGCACTGGCGAGCACGCGCTTGACGAGAGCAGCGAATCGTACACGCTGCTTTATTGTAACTCTAATTTGATTAGGATCTACTCAGTTTGGTATTCTTATGCAAAATGTCAAAAAGTGAGTTATCGGGTACTGGATAATTGAGTAACATTTACTCAAATTTTCATAATTACCATGTTTACTCAGTTTTGAGTTATTATCCATGATGTTTACTCACCCCTGAGTATATGTATATGTCAATAGTTTTCAGCAGCGATATTATCTGTTTCCGAAGAACAATTGGTGTCGCTTTTTATTCGTTTGCTAGCAGTAAGTATTTGATCTTTCATCAAATCAATAATTTCCTAATCAATTACATTACAAACAACATGTTACAATATTCCATAACAATTTCAGCCCAACATCATTATTGCAGAGGATTTGAAAACATAAAAAACATCTCTTCAAAATGAACAACCGCATGTTGTGTGTCCTGCGATGCCATTTCAAGTCGGGCTTTTATTCGTGATAATGAACGGAAACATTTGTATCGATGTACAGTGCCCAATACATGCAATCGATACAATTTAAATCCTTCGCAGTGTTTGGTGACGGATGATGACGGATTTTCTGGTGTGCGTACTGTACAAAAACATGAGCCACAGTTCACGGGCAACTGTGAACCGGTTGGTTGCTGCATTATATAAAGACACGTGAATGATTTAAAACTTTTATAATGTTTCGATGAAAAATAAATCTATGATTTTGATTGTTCTGAATTTATTTTATTTATTGAGACAGATTTACAAAAATCAGAAATCATCAAATTTCCAAATTTAGGCAAACTGGGTAACTTGTACTCATTTTCGTTAATTCCTGGTTTGCATAAACAGAGTAGATTCTAATCAGTTTTTGACGTATAACGCCCTTACTCAGAAGTGAGTAACCGTAAAAGTACTCAAATTAGGGTACCTCCACTTTTTTCAAAAATGGGTCATACTCACTTTAGAGTAACAAAGAATGAGCGTGTATGTATTTGAGGAGCTTGCAAAAAACACTGAGGTGGAATCTGAAAAATCTCTCCTGAGAGATAATAAATCGAGGTGAGTTTTCTCACACATAGGAACATTACGTAAAATAACTACACAACAGAGCTCACGGCAGTGCTTTCACATATGTGCTTTCTCAGGGGAGCATTTGGTGGGAAAATAGATGCGTTTAATTTGCATCTCGAAACTGGAGAAAAAAAAATCCAGGCGCTACTCCATATTCTTCTACGAGCAAACTCAAGTTGTTTTTGTTGTGAGCGCTGCGGTGTACTTTCGCGTACTCTCACCAGAATGATTCACCACTCTTGTTTTGCTCGGGTGTAGTGTAATCAGCAAGTGAGTTAATTTTTTCTGTGGGCGGCAGAAGAACAGCACAAAGTCGAAGAAAGGTGGCGCAAAAAATGCTATATGTAGCGCTCATGCCGGAGAAAAACACATTTCACATATTGAGACCTGATGGAGCTGATGATTATTTTCAAATTGTATCGCACATATTTTTAATTAAAAGATGTCTAGCCTGCCCATATGCTATACTTCTTAAGCGTTCTGTTAAAAAAATGATAAGAAAAGTAGGCATTTGCTTTGCTTCTTATTCACGGCTCACACGCCACCTTTCACTGCAAACCGAATATGTATAACCAGCCAGCAGCCACTGTTATTGAGGCACGTTTAAGGCACGAACAATCTACTCATTTGCCGCATGTCTGCTAATGGCCAGGCAAATTTGCCCTACCGAGATCAACATGGTAGTGTACCAAACGTTCGCTTAAATGATGACTGCATTTGGTTTGATTGATGTGACACTTCGACTGCTTGCATTAACCATCGCCATGCGGTGTGGGCAAAATCATCAAACCTTGCTTCGCAGTAATGGGACTACTTGATTGATGCCGCCAGTAGATCAAATAATCACACACCTGATTTAACATGAAATGTCCATTTATGTGCATATATGCGCGAATCAGAGCGAGCGAATTATGTACCTAAGAGATGACATTGAAATCGCAATCAAATTAAATATCACTGCATATTATCTGCTCGATTTTGTACATTGCTAGCAGAATGTTGACACCTACGAAAATGACATGTATTTAAATCCAGTAGTTATAGTTACCAAGCAGCTAGTAACATAAGCGATTAACGAATGTTTGTGTTTAGTTAGTTTGAGTTAGATATCTTTTGCAATTTGTTCCTTTTTTTATTTTCATTCAGGTTAAATGGCGGTAGCTAAAACACGCTTTAAAAATAAGGCGAATTGACATTTACATTACATCAACTGTGAAATATTTTTGCAATGTATTGAACATAGTGTGGCAAATGTCATTATTTCAAATTAAGACATAAAGTATCGCTGCTGAAGTAGGTTTATGTAATCGTAGAATAGTCAGCCGTCATTGTGCAACGAAGCCTACTTCAGAGCATCAAGCTGTCTAGTTGTAGGCAACGAGCCATGTAATTTGCATTGCAATCATGCTCTATGGACATTACTGGGGTACACCTTGGAGCAAAAAGGACCGCAGCGCTGGCACACAGTTTTTCTCATTCTCTCTCTAAGAAAGCGTGACGAAAAGTGTCAATTAATGGTTAAACGCGTCAATATTTCATGTTCAAACATAGCAATAATTGCGTCTATGTCTGTTTTTCCCGCAAAAACACGATTCAATTAGTTCTCCAGCAAATAATGGCTTATGTAACGCATTGAAGCGGTTCAAACGGAATGATTATACTAAAGGCAAACGGCAACCAAAACACTAAACTGGGCCTTTGGATTTCATGGTCAAAATTTATTTACGAATTTGTAACGGTCATTAATCATTTTTGGGGCAAGCTAAAGCAATGCTGCCTGTCGAATGTAATCTACACAGAGCGTATCAGATTCCTATTAGTGATCTAGTTAGTATTATCGTTCGTGTTACTCAACAGAGAGCTAAATCTGCCCGAAGGCGATTGCTAGTTGCCTTCATTCCAACTTTTCAACTAGAGTTTCTTGAAGTGCACGAGCTCCGATTCTAGATGAAATATTCTATTATCGATTTTTGGTTGCAATAGTTCATGATTTTCAAGTCTAAAGCTACAGACAATCAATACTACATTATTAGTACTTCAACATGTAAATAGGTATTATAGCATAATTGTGTGCACCATTGTTTTAACAAACTATATTCATCAAGAAGCAAACGCAAGGACGAAAATAGCTAGTCGCAATTTTCTTGCACCATAGATAATTTTGCAAATGAAACCGTATAAAATGTATTTCAAGCCTATCAATTCGAAAATAGTAATAAAGGGTGATTTTTTTTGCTATTTGTTTTTTCGTGTATTCAGATTTGACAGTGCACGCGGGAATTCTGACAGCTGTCAAAGTCTAATGTACACTGGATTCTCTTTTTACGCGATTGATGCGTGTGCGCGAAAAAAGAATCGCGTAAAAATAAATCGCGTAATTTTGAACAAATCGTGTAATTTGGAGCAAATCGCGTAAAAAAAGATCGCGTCGTTACAAAATCTTTCACTATGTAGTAAGTGTGTGTGTATGTATGTGTATGTGTGTGTATGTTTGTATGTGTGTTACATCTTGGCTCATAATAAAAATTTCCCATGTCACATATCGCGTAATTTCGAGAAAATCGTGTAATTTCGAGAAAATCGTGTAATTTCGAGAAAATCGTGTAAAAAAATCGTGTAAAATAAAATCACGTAAGAAAAAGTCGCGTAAAAACAGAATTTAGTGTACTCAGTTTGGTTTGCCATTTCACTATGTACAGACTTACGCCTGAACAACGCTCACAAATAATCGAATTTTTTTCAGTGACGAAGCTCATTTCTGGTTAAATGGGTATGTTAATAAGCAAAATTGCCGCATTTGGATCGAAGAGCAACCAGAGGCAATACAAGAATCGCCAATGCACTCAGAAAAATGCACGGTTTGGTGCGGTTTACACGCTGGAGGCATCATTGGTCCGTACTTCTTCAAAGATGAGCAAAATCGCAACATTACGGTCAATGATTTCTGATTTTTTTTTGCCGGAAATTGAATAGCTGGGTCTTGTTGACATGTGGTTTCAGCAAGACGGAGCAACGTGCCACACATCGCGCGAATCAATGGACATATTGCGGAATGAGTTCGGTGAGCAGTTCATCTCACGAAATGGACCGGTGAAATGGCCGCCTAGATCATGCGATTTAACACCGCTAGATTATTTTTGTGGGGCTAAGTTAAGTCTCTCGTCTATGCGGATGAGCCAACAACAATTCCAGCCTTGGAAGACAACATTCCACGCGTTATTGGCGAGATACCAGCCGAAATGCTCAAAAAAGTGACCCAAAATTGGACTTTTCGTATGAACCATTTAAAACGTAGCCGTGGCCAACATTTGAATGAAATTTTCTTCAAAAAGTAAATGGCATAAACCAATTTATCGGCTCAAATAAAGATTTCACACAGTTTTGTAATTTTTATGCGTTTTGTTTTTAAAAGAAAAACCAAATTCTTAAAAAAATCATCCTTTACAAAGGCCTTGTAAAATGTTAGCTATCGTTGAAATAGGCGTTTGTCATGCTAAATTAGTTTGGCTTCTCTAAAATAGTGATTTTCAGGCATAGGCGTAGCCAGAGGGGGGCATGTTGACATTGGTGCAGAATTTTGTTTTCAATAATTCTAATAGCACAAAACGACATCTTTAGCCCATAGAAACATCTGTGTAAAGTAACAGCCAGATCAAAAATAATTGATTGAAATGCTTGCGCTATGTTGCGTGGAATTGCACAGGTTTTTCAGTTGATCCACCAAGGATATTTCAGCGGCAAAAGTACCGGGCAAATCCGCCTGCATCAACGAGCTTGGAGTATTGGAACCGAGCTGTGACAATCCCTTACCTTGATTCTCTTGTAACCTCACTGGAAACACGGTTAGATGAAGATAGTGCACCTGCCTACGCGTTGTCCTTGCTGCATCCCGCTTTAGTAATACGCATGGCGTTGGAAGAGTTCAAGCACAAAACCAAAATTTTCGTAATTTTTTATGAAGTTGACAATTTTGTTGGAGAGGTGGAAGTTTTGTATTAACATTGCAGCAGAATGAGAGCAGATCGTAAGAAATTGGAAGAGTTGGAGCTTATAGACCTGCTAGCTAAAGCCCGTTCTTTCTTCCCTGCGACTGAGAAAGCAGTTAAATTGCACTTGCTCTACCATGGAAACATGCACGAACGCTTGTTCAGCACATTACGTTGGGTGAAAACCTGGCTGAGGTCAACAATATTTAAACAGCGGTTGAGTGCTCTCTGCTTGCTGAGTGTTCATCGGCAGATGGTCAACAAAAATCGTGAAAAGACACATGAGCCGCTTCCGGAACGTTTGACGTTTGATGCCCGAAGATTTTATTGAGAATCTTGACTGTGTCTTCAATCTTCACGTCCTTGGGAAGCTTTGACAGGATGTAGTTGAGATAGCGGCTGTGCGAATGGGTGTCCAGCTTCCGGAGAAGTAAACGTACCTTCGCCGCATCATTCAGCTGGCCTGCATCGTTCTCGAAATGGTCCTGGTAGCGGTTAAACAACAACGTCCGAACGTAACTCCGTTTTCTTCGTCGAAGACAAACTCGATGATTTTCGAAGAGAGGGACTCCAAAATCTGCTCCGGGGTTTGATACTGACGCTGCTACTGCTGGACCGCTATCCGCTGTAAAATTTGGGCTGCGGCTTGGACAAAGAATAATCAAATTTTCCACTTTGATGTCAAGGACAACTTTTCACTGGTCGCCTTGATGTAACAATCACTAAAATTTCTATTTTTTGAAAAACACACTAAAGTCGCTTTTTACGCGGGGGATACGTAAAACAACGCGTAAATTTCGAAATCCGCGTAAAAAAACCGCGTAAATTCCGGAATCCACGTAAAAAACCCGCGTAAAAACAACGGCGTAAAAAGCGACCTTAGTGTACAATTTTTTTACCTCTAAAATTTTGAAAAGCTTGCCCACCCCCCCCCCCCTATTTGAAATTCTGGCTACGCCCATGTTTTCAGGGCAGGGTGCAAACACTTATATGAGGAAAAAAGTAACCAGAAAATTTAAAAAAAAACTACACAAAATGTTCACCTTCTCGAAAAAACACCCTGTGAAAGTTTTAGCTCGATCGGACTTAAAACGGAATGGTGCAAAACGATTGAAGTTTGACTTTGAGAAATTCGAAAAATCACAAAAATCATGAATTTTTCCTACCAGATCTCGACATTTCATGCATTTTTAAGCAATGGTGGTGCCATTAGGTGTCATTAGGTGCGATTGGGCTGAAATTTCGCACAGAGTGTTTTACGGGCAGGTGAACATTTTGTGTAGTTTTTTTAAATTTCCATTTTTTTTTAATTTCCAAGTAAACTTTAAATTTTGATTTAAACCAATCTCATTGAACATGTTTAGGTTTATCATGCACATATTACAAGCACGTTGTATAATTAAAATCTTATTGTTAGTACTTTTATAGCGATATTTCAATTCGAGCTACAAAGGGACTTCTACTAAAAACTCTGATTTTTTGTGAATTTGTGTTTTATAAAATCTGAGCCATTCAAAATGGCGTATAAAACATCGTACGAGGAAGAAATTTGTTACGCTTATTGCAACAAGCGGAGCAGAAGAGTATTACAGTACAGCAGCTCTAATGTTCGCCAAGATCGATGTCAACAGGAAAATATAACGACCTCAAGTCTCTCTTTGATTTAAAACCTTCGGCTCTCAACGATTGCTCTAAATCTTTCTATTTGAATTTACCACATAATGATAAAGTCAATGACAAAGAAATCCACTGTGCAGAGGATACAGATTTTTATAACAAAAACTGAATATACAGTATAGTTTATATTGTTAACACGTTAACAAGAGCAATAGATAAATAAAACGAATAGAAATGCTTTAATTGTGAGTCACTAAACTGTTTTCCTGCTAATGCTAAACATATGGTGTTGCATGCAATAACTAGATAACTCGGGATTTTCTTCATTTTTTTTCCCCCGTTAACCACCAACTGATATTGAGTATATCTGGTCAGATATGAAAATGATTCAAGACATTGATAAAATTTCAAAACATCACTTCTACGGAATTTTAGTAGTTGAATCATCATCTCAAAGCGTCAATCTTCGAGTTATCTAGTTCTAGCATTGAGGGGCGAATTTGCAGTTACCTTGTAGATTTGCGAGGAATTCCCTCCTAGTTTATTTTGCGATTTGCAAACAGGTCGAGGTGAACCGAATGGACTCAGCAGTGTTGTAGTACTGCCGATTCCGGTATCGTAATCATGCATCTTTCTGCTCAAATAGCCACTGTTCCCGGATAATATTTCTGTAAATCAAAAGCAAAACACGCAATGTTAATTATTATATTTGATAAATTATCTTTTCTTGAGAGCCATTCACATTTTACGCGGACAGATTTTTTTACGATTTTGGGGCGTGGACATTCTAAAACCCCCTTTCGCTCCTAAAACTATCCACGTGGAATGTAAATGGCCCCTTATTGAAAACAATCAATATTCATTTACTGCATTTTTAAACAGACATTCGAACAATTACATTTAATTTCCAATAACATAAGTCAAATAATTCTAGATACAACATATAGTGAACATATAGGCACAGATTCGGCTGAACAGATGAAACTAGATACATTGTTCATAGTCTCTTAAATCAGATTTTATATTGATCTTCCGATATGAAAAACTTGGGGTATCATCAATCCTGGACAGTATACAGAGTAAATAGTTTATTTTGTCATGTTTATATAACACATAATAAACAATAAACGATGAGATAAGAAAAGACCTAATTGTAAGTGAAAATACCATGGAAGATATTCATCAAACTTTACAATTATAAGATTTATTTTAAATTACTTCCTCATAATTTGACATATGAGACGTGCTGTTAACACCGCTAGTCTTTTTACTTGTTGATTTGTTTTCCAATCCCTTAACTTCCTCTATCATCCAGCAGGTGCGAAGCAATGATTTCAACAACATTCACCCTTTTTATCTTTCAGCGACGTATAAGAGCCAATTCTTGTCGCCTAAAATGGCAATTGAGCACATGGAAACGTGTGGTACGTTATTAAATTAATGTGAAGGATTAAGTTAATGGACAGCGTATGACCAAGCGTAGATCAGTCCTGCAGAGCACGCAAAAATAATACTTCATGGTGATTCGATTCGCACATTGTGTAACCTTGATGAAAATATTGCCTGCTTCGTGCGACTGACAAGGACAAGTCCGAACGGTCACATGCACGTAAAAAAGCTATTATATTTGGCCCTAGTAATAGCAACCAATGCAATGTTTTGCACAGTTGTAATATTTATGTTGTTCTCAAATCGGGAGAGAAAGTCGTTCAAAGGAAGTTGTAATTATACCTTTTTAGGTACTAGTATCTTTTTTTTAAATTTACTGTCTATTTTAATTATTTTTATGGGCTAGGCTATAGGCAAATTAAGAAGAACTGCTGCGTTTCAGGCAAGAGTTACGTTTGCGAAAAACATTTCTCTCGATTACTCATTGTTTTATTTTTGTCAATGTAAGAGAAATCAACACCTTCATAATGTTTGTCAATTGATGTCGAAAAAATAAGCTCACTGTATACAACCATATAATCCTGTTACTGGTGACTATGGTTTCGATAGTTTGTTCCTGAAAATACCACTAACTAACAAAGTTTTATTAAATTTGCAAATCAATTTTATTTTGGTACCTTAGAACGAAATGTTAGATGACAGCATCTATGTAAAACCACCGCAAATCGTTTTAAAAATATGCCGATGCGAAGGTACTGTCGTGAACACAAAGTTTATTCGCAGATAAACTTTGTAATAACATTTTAGGGAAATGTGCTTTTCTCACTTTTCTACCAAACAGAAAAATAACGGAACTTCTACTTCTTAAGTATTTCTCTTGTTTCGTTGAATTTTGTAGGTATCAAAAAGAACTAAATTTTATCAAAAATCTTCTCGTGTCTGTTTTTCATCTTTTTTTTTCTGTGTGGACTCATCACTGCGACCAGAGCTTAGATCTATTGTGATATTGCCCAGGTGTTTTCTGTACTCCGCACTTCATATTATTAGCAGTAACACTATTGAAGTAATGATACGCTTATCATTCATATCAGTGCTTGTGTGTGATTACCTTTCCGTTTCAAGCTTACTGCTCTACTATACCGAGCCTCTGTCCATCCTAACAATATCGCTTAGTTAAAATTCCCTGGAGAGAACTTTCTTATGTTACTCACACTAGTTTTTTTTATAATAGGGACTTATTTTTGTTAGAAGTAGAGTCAACAGGGGTACTGTAGAATCCAGATTGAATTGAAGGAAGGGTACGTGGTGGGGAGCCTGAGAATAAACCCATGCCTAAAGTCCTTTGACAACCTAATGGCCTGATTCTACTAAGATTCGAACCCAAGACCACCCGCTTACCAAAGCGGACTGTGTAACCTTGCGGCTACGGAGCTGTTTTTCATCTAAGAAAATACATAAACTGGATACGTAATCAGCATAAATTGGCATATAAATTATCAAAATTAGCACTCCTGAAATGATTAAGAACTGTTGACAACTTATGCGTGCGAAAACTAGCAGAAAACACGTTTTTATGTTATGAACGCGTTGCAATAACAAGCGATCTCTTTCTAAAGTATGCCAACACGGGCGAGCCAATCCGTCTGGCAAGTCAATCAAGTAAGGGCTAACCAGTGCGCAAAATTTTATAGTTGTATACGAAGGTAGTTCTCCAAATGCCGCCCTGTGGCTGTAAACACGACTGGTTGCATTCGCTCCATTCGAGCACAGGGTTTGCATGCGGTACAAACTTGATTGATATCTTGATAAAAATATCATTGAATAGTAAAAAAATAGAACCCCCATACATGGACAGGCGATTCAACATTATTCAGGTCAAGCGTACCACGGTAGACAAGGAAAATACTACGGCAGTGTTTATGTCGCTTTACATGATATCTGACCATTTCTGTCGATCGCATGCATTGAAGTGGAAATATAAAACGTTACATTACGTACCTACTCGAATAGAATAGTTGTTCTTCAGATTTAACCAACACCAATAAAATCATTATTTTGTTTTCAACATTGATTGGTATACTTTTTTATTGTTATTTTGTTTTTTTTTTTTTTTGTTAGCGAAGATGTTTTCATGATTAAAACCAATTTTTAATAGCATTTTATGGATTGATATTATAAACTGGTTTTGAAACACTAAACAAATTTATATCAAATTAACAAGAATTTTAACTACCTAAATTTGAAAAAAAAAAAACTACTAAAATCAGCTATATGAAATGTGCTATAATTCCAGCCTACCTTGATCGATATCCTGTGTAGCCGGATGGCAGATCGAGCAGATTTCGTTACGAAACATGCATGAGTAACAGCGTTCATGTCCGCAAGTATCTATCAGCTTCCTTTTCTTGCCCTTATCGAAGGGCATTTGACAACTGGGACAGAGTGCCCCGCCGGTTTCATTTTCAAGTATTTTACGGATTGCTGCGAGGTCTGTAAAATAAAAAAAAAACAGTATAGATTGGTATTTTCGATATCATATCATATAGTTTCGATCAAATTTATCGTATTAACGCAATACCACATTAATATTTTGCAAAAATAACTTAATCCTAAGAAGGTAGGCGGCAAGAGTGTTTGTCAGAAGACCACGAAAGACCATAAACGGGGCCTGTAGGAGGGTCAAAGAGCGACCACGTGATCTACACTATTTTAAAACTTTATATTACCACCATTGCCATCAAACAACATTCCGTCAAATCTAAAATTATTTATGTTATAACTAAAAAACAATGCTTCCATATTTATTCTATTGTTAGAAAAGTATAATACCGAAAGTTGAGAAGTGTACGAGAATCTCTGAGGTGATGCTGAGTGGTTAAAATCGATAAAGTTAATCAGAACGACGATGTTGAAAAGGACAATAATTGAATCAGGCAGCGCATCAAAATTCGTGACATATATCTTAGCGTCTCTACTCAATAATTGGTTATTAGTTAAAAAAATCATCGTCTTGGTGTTAAAAATAATTGTTGCGTTCTTTTGAACCGTCATAATTGTTAAATTTTATATTATTCGGGCAGCAAAATTGAAAAACATGAAAATGATGCCAAAATGTAACGTAATAGAGCATATTAAAATTATCATTCATGTAAATAAACTAATTACTTAGCGGTTACATCTTCCTGGTTAATAGTTAAAACTGGCTAAATTCAAAATTTGTCTATTAAATGCAGATCAGCTCGGTGTGAGACAAAATCGAAGCTAGACCAAACTGAATGACAAGTCGTTCAGTTTGGTCTAGCAGAGGCAAAGCGGATTTTAAGCCTTGGATTGTGATTCTTGTTTCCAAATACGTCCGAATATTTACAGATTCAATTAGGTGCGACTAAGTGATAACGGAACTCAATGCAATGCACGCACTTTCAATAATAATATGTGGTTGTAGGCTCACATCGATCGACGAGAACAGCAAAATCATTCTTAGTTCACCTAATAAGTTTAATACAATTTGTTCAAAAAATGTTTTGAGTGTCTTCCTTTTTAGAATTATCACTGAGAAAGTTGGTCACGTTCAAAAAAGTAGTAAAATGTGATTACCAAATTTATTGTATACAGCAAAATACCATTGTGTATTTTTCTTTTCAAACCGTTCACTGTTAGAGTGAAAGCATAATCTTTCCAGCAAAATAAAGTTTACAGAGCTCGGAATTTGCAATAATTCGACTTGTAACTATAAAAGCGGTTCATAATGTTTTATGTATGGACGCAGTTGATAACATCTACATGTTACTATCAGTGAAACAGAGGATAAAACAGAGGATATATTCAGAATTTGGGATTTTGTTGCGTCCAGAAAAACTTAGAACCTATTGCATGGTGACAAGACATCACAAAAAAAACAAAATAAGTTAATAAGATGGAAGTTGTTTTGTGTATGAAAATGCTGACTGATGAGATGTGCTGTTGCTGTGAATTGTTATAACAACATTTTCTTTTACTTGAGAATATATTATAGCCTATTGGTAAAATAATCACCAACACGTCAATGACCAGTTTCACTTGGAAATCGATGTAGGAAAATTTAACAAATCCTAAAAGACTTCCTGTTGAGCGACTTGCTTCAACTATAACCGCATAGATACAGTGGAATGAAAAATGAATGACATGTCGTTCAGGTTCGTTGCCATTCACTTTCAGGATTGCGGTCCTCTTTAAGTTTGTGCAACCAATTTGCAATTGGAAATGAGTGTTTCATCGGGTGTAATTACTACCTTTCTCCATCTGATGAATCGCAAACTCTTTCGTTTTTAATAAAACATACTGGTTCACATGGTGGAACGGCTCTAAGCGTTATGTCTCTAATGTTTTCTGATGGAAACCATAGATGGGAACGGTGAAGGGCAACTTTCTAGACTACTAAATGCACAATTTTGTGATCAATAATTATTGATCGGTTTAGTTTTACCTTAGTACCTTCAATAAGAATACATTAGCTATAGCAAACAGAATTAGTAGCTCAAGGGTCGCTAGCTTTGATATTTAACATTAAGTTAAACATTGAATGAAATCAAATAGTATTTTTCGCAACAAAAACTTACTCGGATGGAAAATGGTTCATATGTAGTGAAAAGAGAAAGTGTTAACCGGCTTGTTTAAAATTTATTTTGTACACACTAAAACTGAATCTCGAGCTCGGCTAGAAAACTCCGAATTCACTCGGCAACTTGCGGTTCAACCGATATTTCATCAAAAAAAGGCGGTTGCCGAAAATCAGGTCATTTTGCCGAGACTTCGCAAAACAACTAAGCTTGACGAATATCGTCTGTATTTTTAGCCGAATTTCTCGTTAAACACTGTTGATTGCGAGATTAGAAAAAAAATACTGGTAGCTATCTCGGCACAAGTTTTGCTCGAGTTACAGTTGTTATTCTCATGAACGAGTTGGCTGCCATTTTTCTTTGTTCAAATGTATGATGATGATGATGATGATGATGATGATGATGATGAAGGGTGATAAAAGTTTTGCTAAAATTTGTGCAAACTACAAGAGTTTACAAGCCGGAAAAAAATGTAGTGCCGATTTTTCAGCTTATACAACTAAAAGGTCGTTATACTAGTTTTTCGAGAGCGCAGTCAAATGCAAACCGCGATTCTCGGCATAAAATGATATCTGCACATTCAATTTATCTCGGCAAACTTCCCAACAGCATATCGACCTCGGCGAAGTTTTTAACAAATGTCAGCAATTTATTTCGACGTGAATGTGCAAATTTATTGATTTACCATAAACCAGCAGGCATTAACATTCTATTCGCCGAAGTTCTCGAAAATTGCAGAGCTTTTTGCTGAATTAATCAGCTGTTGAGTTCTCGGCAATTGGTTAAAATAAAGTTTAGTTTTTTGGACGTACACAGGGTGCCGAAAAAGTAGTCAAAATAAAACTCTGCAATCAGGTGAAAAAAGGGGAGGGATATTAGGATGACCCTTGCTTTTTGGAGACCTCTGCATCTCCACAAAAGCCACAATAAGAGGGTATTTGTTAGTAGTGAAGGGTGAGTTGGATCAGGATTCACTTTGATAAGTGATGCGATCATATATATAATTTATACCCGATTACATTGAGCTATTATCGGTTCATTCACCGTTAAGTCGGCTGATTAGAGATGTACAATTAGCTGATTTATGGTTGGTACTGAGTCATTCCATGCTACATCGAACATCGATCCTGATCGACCATTTCCGATTCACTGAAACTTTTCACAGTTGTTCTTTTTTGATAAACAAGTCATTTTATGATATCAGTTCTGAATGTGGACTCGTGACTGCTGCTTCGAAAGGGCCTATCTAAGATGGTGACTGATAGATAAAAAATCTATATAAAAAAACGACTTGTTCGATTGAAATGGTGTCTCCAGCAAAATTGTAGGTAATAGAATTGCGGTTCTAGAAAAATATATACACTGTTAAAAAATTTTTATTTCAGAAGTAGCGTGGACTGCATCAGGCGCAACTTTTATAGCGAAACCTGTCTCAATATCAAAGTTACCCGTTCTCTAAATCTGTATTTACTTGATATAAACACGCACTGTATAAATTGGTTACCTTGTGTGTTCGTCTTATTCTTACAACCTTCTGATAACAGGGTTCGCCGGTGAGTTACGCATATTCAATTTCAACAGGGTCAGTATAAAAATGTTCGATTATGATACAAAAAAAAAAAATTACAGTTTATATATGTTTTGTAGAACCGCAACTTTGTTGGAGACACCATTTTAATCAAACAAACCGTTTTTCTGATATAGAAATTTTTATCTATCAGTCACCATTTTAAATAGGCCCTTTAGAAGCAGCAGTCGCGATTCTACATAAAGAGCTGATAATATTAAATGACCTCTTTATCAAAAAGGAACAACTGTGAAAAGTTTCAGCGAAAAAGAAACAACTGTGAAAAGTTTCAGCGATTGTCTGATTCAACACCGATTTAAACCGTAACAACACATGTTGGGGACACGCCCAGTAAACCGGTTTGGCGCTAAAAAGCAGTGTAAAAAGAATCGCGTCTCGGTTAATGTTTTTTTCCCTGACTGTTTTACGGTGTTCCATGATATTTCCTAATTTCCCTGATTGATAAATGAATTTCCAAACATTTCCTTATTTTCCAGAGTTTTGCCACCCTGCGTAAAGTATACCAGTACATTTCAAGAACGTTTTCAAAAAAAAAGTTGGGCTTTCTTCCGTGACGAGTACAAAAGTTCCACTCGATGTCACTGCGGAACCCACCAACGCTAAGTTCTTGCTGTGATACTTGTATACGGTCAATCTGACATTCCTGAAATGTGGTTAGCATCCAAAGAAAAATGATCATATTTTGATGTGAAACTGACTCATGATTTTTTTTTATTTTGATGTAAAATTGACGCATGATGATGAAACTCGCTCTTTGCATATTAAAATAACAGTTTCTCTTCACCTACTCTCAGTTTAGTTTGCTTATCTAAATCGTTTATTCGATCTCTCTAGTCGAGTAGCTAAAAGCGTGTATGAGTAGTTAAAAGCGTGTATGAGTCAACAAATTAAATTTCAATCGATTGTTCTGCGACATTCTGCACATAAACCAGATCGCACTCGGCTTTCCAATTTCATTCATCGTTATAACATGACCAATCCCCCCGTTTTTGTATTGTACTAGAGACTCGTCTTCCTTCGTTAGTTTGACTGTTAAAGCTTGGAAGCGGAACGGTTTAAGTCATAATAAAATGAACTCTCATTGCTTTCTGAAGCGTGAACTTTTAAATCGATGGCGTATTCGGGTTAAAATGCCTCTACTTAACCATGAAGAAAACTCCAAAGAAAAGTTGATACGAACATTCTTCCAAAGAATTTATACTTTTCAATGCACCCATAAATAATAAACCCAAGCAGCGGTAATTGCATTAAGATTCTTTCATCCAAAATATAGAAACGATATATGATGTTATGTACTACGTGTTGATGAAAATATGGTGCCAAACAATCATTGCATAAACATCGTTCAGAACAGCTATTTTTTAATTCGTAGACCTAATAATAAATAAAGAAAATTGTCATCCTTCAACAAGCATCTTGGTTATATTTCCTCGAAATACCTGGGAATTAATAGTAGAACTCGGTTAGACATACTAAACGGTCGAAAATTATTCAAAAACTTATCAATTATTCACGAGAACATTGGTGCGTTTCTAATTCCTTCCAATGGATATTTCGAGCCATTTTACATATGCCTGCCTTGTTTCAAATCTAGATAAACATTTCAAAAGGTCCTATCTGCTTTCATCGTTTTTCCGGAGCGTCTTTTCATTTTTGCAAATAACGTGTCATAAACAGTGTTGAGAAGTCACCATTTGTGATTGGACAAAAAAAAAAATCAATGGCTAATTTATTTTTTTGCTTCTCAAGATTTTACCCCTTTTCGCCTCAGAAATAACTTCTGGTTACGCCACTGCATCATATAAGTAAAATAAAGAAAAGAAATATTTATTTTATGTTCGTCAAGTGCAAAATTTCAGTAGTTTTTGTGTGAGTTGATTATCCGGAAAACTCGATTATCCGGAATGAAAAAACTTTTGATGTTCCGGATAATCGAGTCCGACCTGTATCATAAAAATAAAAAATCTAACTTTGATACAGCGAAGATACATGAATAGTTTCTTCAGCATAGTTGTAGAACTTTTCAAAATAGGAAAGTTCGCAGAAGATATTAAATTTTTATGACGTCTATTTATTGAGCTACGAAGCATTTTCTCTGTCAAAATTAGTTTTTCTAGCATAACTTTTTAAATACTTTTTTTTATAAACATAACGTTCTAGACAAATATGACCAACATAAAAATACAGGTTTCTATCGATGTAAGTGGCTGTACACGGTAAGAGTCGATAATCCATTAATGGATAATTTTGTTGCCATTTCTTACTGTCATATGCGGCTGTCCAAAAATATGGGTGAATTCAAAAATGTGAAATGGGTAAAATTGTGCGCATTAGGAAGACATATTCTATGAAAAAAAAAGAGCATTGTTTCACCCATAAATGGGTGAAAAAATACTTCAAGTGTCTTTTCTTATTTTTTCTTAGTTTCACACGCGTTACTTCTACGACCTGTTTTGTTCACTATTTGTTAATAATTGCCATGGAAGAACCTAAAAAGAGACTCGATGCTGCGTCGTCTGAGAAGTTGCAAGGTAAACAGTATGTAATATCAAGTATTGAATTTTACAATATGAGCGTTTCTTATATTAGGTCTAGAAAACCCACTATCTGGCTGCAATACCTTTGTTGCAGAGAATTGCGATTCTGACAATTGATGATAGCAGATAAAATTCTCCTGTATTCGTAAATAAAAGTTAAACCGCAAAAGAGGCATCAAAAATTTTCAAAAGATGCTAAGTTTATATTTCGTTCGTTTTGTGTTTAATTCAACCGTTTTTGAGATATTCGCAATTTCAGTGTACACTCTTGCAATCTCGGGGTATGTGATTATAAGGAAATGCACAAGGTGCCTGTATAAGTTAACACGTCATGTTCTCGAATATATTCTCGCAATAGACATCATTGTTCCTCCGAAAAGAGTGCAAAAGAGAAAGAAAGAGAAGGGAAACTAAGAAAAGTCAAATGCGTGTATTGCTTGTATTTCATCTTAAGAAACTAGTAAATTTCAAGTTTGTTATGCTCCATATTTTCGCTCTTCCTATTCTTTTTCTTTCTCTTTTGCACTCTTTTCGGAGAAACAATGATGAAGGGTCACAAAATCACCTGTTTACCTATATAGGCATATGTTCTGTTTTAAAATTGCTTTCGTTTAAAATTTGACCTTTAGGCCCTCTGCGCTACCTCTAGACCCTAATGAAATTCAACCAATTTTTTATATGTTGCTTATTGAACCCCAAGGAGGTCTTTTTGCCTGGAAAAACAGGTCCCGCGAATATTTTTGAAAATAAGCCCCTTCCTACTGTCTGATTCATATAGGCTTGGAAACTACTGAACCGATCGGCGTGAAATTTTGTATATAAAGGTTTTAGAGGCCGAGAAAGGTGACTAAGATAGTTCGAGACCCCTCCCTCTTCTGGAAGAGAGGGGTCCCATACAAATTAAACACAAATTCATGCACATCTCGAAAACAAATCAAGCAAATGGAAGCAAATTCGGCATGTGGATGTTTTTGGGAGTGACAAATATGTCCATATTGGTTCGACACCCCTCCCTCTTATGTGAGGGAGGAGTTCCAAACAAATGAAGCACAAATTTCTGCATATCTCGAGAACTAACCAAATGAATGGAACCAAAATCGGCAGGTAAATATTTTTAGGGGTAACAAACATGTCCATAATGTTTCGACACCCCTCCTTCTTCTGAAAGAGAGGGGTTTCACACAAATTTATGCACATCTCGAGAAATGATCAATTAAATGGAACCAAATTTGATATGTTGAGGTTTTTGAGAGCAAGAAAAATTTTCGACTCCAGACACCATTGTTAAATTTAAGATGAAAACTTCCGGTTTCTATCCGGTAAACGTTTCCAAATACCATTTTGGAATCCAAGATGGCGACTTCAGGTTTCTGAAAAACAGCGGGATATGACCAAATACCACCGTATATGGGTATTTCCGAAATTGTTATGATGCACTGAAGCCACAAATCGACCTCAGACAACATTTTGAATGGTAAGATGGCGAATTCTGGTTTCTGGAAAAAGCCGAAAATGACCGATTTCTATCAAATATGAGTTTTTCAGCAACCATAATGATGCACAGAAGCTAAAAATCGATCACAGATTCAATCGATTGAATTAAAAGATGGCAACTTCCGGTGTCTGAAAAACAGCCTAAAGTGACCGAATACCACCCAATATGAGTATCTCCGGAACCATAATGATGCTAGGAGCTGAAAATTAATCTCAGACGCCATTATGAATTGTAAGATGGCAACTTCCGGTTTCTGAAAACCCGCAAAAATGGCCGATTTCCATCCAATATGAGATTCTTCGGAACCAAAATGATACACAGGAGCTAGAATCGACCACAGACCACATTTTGAATTTTAAGATGGTGACTTCCGGTTTCTGGAAAACAGCCGAAAATGATCAAATAACACCCAATATAGGTGTTTCTTAAACCAGAATGACGCTCAGGGGCCAGAAATTGTCTCAAAATGCCATTTCAAAATCCAAGATGGCGACTGCCGGTTTCTGAAAAATAGCCTAGAGTGATCAAAGACCACCCAATATGAAAGTTTATTTAACTAGAATGATACAAGGAGCTAAAAATTGACCTCAGACACCACTTTGAATTGTAAGTTGGCAACTTCTGGGAAACAGCCGAAAATAACCGAATACTACTACATATGGATATTTCCGTCATCGAAATAATGTATAGAAGGCAAGCATTGACCCTGGACACCATTTTGAATTCAAAAATGACCACTTTCAGTTGCTGGAAAACAACGAAAATAATTGAATACCACTCAATATGAGTATTTCCGGAATAGAAGTGATGTACAAAAGCCAAAAGTCGAGGATGTTATCATTCCGATAGAACCAATCATTTCAAACGATATAAACAAATCGCAAGGAATCAATGAATTTGGAATGTTTAAAATTGATACATTAAACACAAAAATAGGCGGGACGAAGTTTGCCGAGTCAGCTAGTGTTAAACTAAATAATGAATAATCCGTTTCACGTTCATAACGTCCATAACATATTTTACATAAAGGATTAAATAACCACCACTTATCAACTCGTTGATAGATTGGTTTTTGAAATCTGTTGTACGATAATTATGCTAGCAAAATAATTTTCAATCACATATATGAAAGAGACAAGAAGTCTTGGATGCAGGTATAGACGTCTTTGCGATCAGTAAAATCATATGAAACGTGATCAAAGTTAATATGCTGCTAATTGGAATCTAATTCTTATTACGTACCCACGATGTTTCCCGGTGTGATTTGAACCCAATTCGCATAGGAACCCTTGCTGGGTTCCCTTATAGTGATTTTAGTGAATATACAACTACAAATAATTGCACAGAGCCTCTAAGCAGTTAATACTTATTGCCTTGACGCTCCTAAGAAAAATGGGGCTTCCGAATAGCGGATTTCTCATGACAGCAACTCACGTACTAGTCATAGTTTATAGCTGCATTTACATTAAGGTCAATAGAATCGAACTCATGCTGAGCAGTAGTTATAAAGTATCCACCATTCGCGTTCCTACATAAAGTGTGCAGATGAATGCATTTGCGCTTAGCCTTTTTGCGGTTATGCCATGGTAGGTATGTAACGTATAACGATTCAGTGCACTGGAGACGTAGAAAACAAAGTAAACGGAGCAGAATTTGACCAATTACTGAAAACGAAAACGATTTACTGCTTGTTTTCATATACTGTTGAAGTCGATAATGGCGCCGTAGGTGCATGTGTCGGCGTTAAAGTAATTACACTCATCATTTTAACAATTGTTTATGTATTGTTTAGATTTAAATTTTCTGAGTGCAAACTTAAATCCTACTTACTGCAAATTCAATGAAATTCCAACAGTTACGAAAAATGTTGCGAAATTATAAGATCATTCACAATTAAACCAAATCCCATGTTTTCCTAAAATGTAAGTTATTTAAATTATGAACTGTCATTTCACTTTTTGTAAATAAAAAAATGTAGAAATTATTAATAATAATTAAACGTGGCGCATTTTCGTAAAAATAAACGAGAACGGAAATATCATAAGTAAACCGTTTTTCCCTAATCCTTAGTGACGGGAAAGTACGCTACTTTTTTAATGTTTTCAAAGTGACATGTCATGCTTTTTTCCCATTCTTCCGACTAACAAGAGCCAGAATTTTAATTCCTAAACATATATACATAAATATTCACAAAATGCTATTACTCGTGTCCCTTTCACACGTTAATTATTTCATTCGTTAATATTTCAATAACGATGTTTTCAAGCATTGGTCTCATGTTGTACAGGTTGCATATGCACTGAAAGAGCTTCTAGTACGGGGATGTGACTAATTTAAATATCAACGAGGCGTTCATTCATAAGCGTAAAATCCGGCACGACCGTTAACTCATTGACTAGTTTCATTCAACCATTCTTACCTCACCAAGTGCCGTCAGTGATCGCCTGTCGGACCGGAAAGTATTGCAAACCGACACTAGAGATTACAAACCCGGCCCAAACAAAATACCCTATTTAGGCCAACGTACTTGGCGCATTGCATCGTAAAATTTCAACCTACGCAAATTTACCTTCATGTCGTGCCTACGGACATATGAGTATACCCACTCCGACAGTCACTGCAAGCTCCATTTGCTCATTTCTTTTTGCAGCACTCACATGCATGTAGGAAACTTCATTCATAAAAGTAGTTCACGTTTATGAGCGTATCATTTCTCAGAAAAAAAACTTATTAATTGTTATCTTCACTTAGTATCTGAAATCTGTATATAATCAGCATCAGGTTTTATGAGATACTGTCATTGCTCACAAAAGGGTCCTCTGTCCAACTAAGGGGCATGTTTTAACGACGTAGCATTTTTTCATGATTTTCACACACCCCTTCTCCCCGCAGCATTTGGTCACAATATCCAAACCCGCCTCTGAGAAAAACGCAGCATTAGATTAACTGAAAGAGAAACTAAGTGCAAAACACCAATAGCATATAGGATTTGGATGACTATTTTGAGATTGATCAACAAGGATAAGAAACCCGCAATCGGTGAAAAAAAAAAAGAGTCAAAAGAGTCGAGCATCCAAATTCATGCAGTGTAATTCTTGCTAAGTTGTTGACAGAATTCTTTAATGACGATAATTGGAGGATTATTCTAGCTTTATCGACCTGAGTTTGATATAGACAAATTTTCAATAAAACTTGGAATATTAGTGCTTGATATCCTACGTAGGCAATACCTGATTTATTGATATCTGATAACTATTAAAGTTACGATTTAACAGTAGTCCCTTTCTCTTCTGATGCAAATGCAAATATGCAAATGAGCAATAACATTTACTGATCATCCGTAACATTGTTCGCTTCTAACATTTTACATAGGTTCGAGAATGTGTTTAACTTACATAGGATATATAAAAGGTTCTATTAAGTGAGGTTAATCCTTATTACGCATATTATTCCATCAAATGTTGAGCTTGATAGTTAAACGTAAAAGTGTAAAAAGATGACGAGTTTAACTCACCGTAGAGAATTTGAACAACTTTCGTGTGGATTAACGTTGTAATTAATATGTTAAGTGGAAGATGGAGAAACGAAAAATATTTTTTTATGGTAGATTAATTTTTTTATGAAAATTCTAATTCAAACATTTTTCAAAATATTTGTATTCTGATGATTTTAAAAGATGCAGAGAGTCATTTTGAATCAAAAAGCTCTTGGTAGTAAACATTCTGAAGGCATTGGTTTTCGAGTTATTTCTTATTTAAGCTCGACAAATTATAATTATTTAGGAAAACACACGTTTTTCTTAATTTATCCATGGTTTTCCAGCAAAAACCATACGTTCATTGGAATGCTTTATTAAAAATATACAATTCATTCTTTGCCAACAAAACGATTGGGCGAACGGTTCTCAAGAAAAGAGTTAAATGTTCTAAGTGATATAAATATATATAAGAATCAAATATTTATTTTCGAGTTTTATTATCTTAGGAACATATTTTTTTATGACATAGATACTTTACAGAACTAGTTTCACCTTATATTTTATATACATCATAAGTAAATGATTCGTCATATTTTGAAAACAGCTTCGTTTGTATCTTATTTCGGAATCGGAACAAAAGAGTAATACTTTTGTGTGGCAGCTATTATTATAGATTTTTTGAAAATATTGCTCCATTCTGTTACTCCTTGTTCATATTCTTCATATGATACCCAACTAAATGACATTTTTGATGAATTTTTATTACAATCAAACAATTCTTTTGCGCTTGTAATGGGATGTTTATGTTCTTTAGCTAAACTTGCATTTCCTGCCATTCGTTTTAATATGCCACTAATTGCATTGCATGGGCCTTTACCATGAGAAGTCGCAAAAAAATGCCACTCTGCATCGACGTTATAATTTGTTTTGAACTTGCAAAGACTTGCAAAGTTTTTTCTATTTTTATATTGTGAGGCAGCTCCATCAGACATATTGATCGCTTTCTTCAACTCTATCGTTGTTTTCAAAAAACTCATTAATTTGGCAATGAACACCTGAACCGCAACAGTATCATGATGGAGTACTTCCGATATTATGATGAAGCTGATATTCTTAAGTGTTCCAGATTCTGAATAGTAAACAACGAAGGGATGAATGGTGGCTTGACTATCATTCCAATAACTACACGAATCACAAATTGATAAAGACGTATTAAAATGAGCTTGACTGTTCATTATTTTTAATTTTGCAATAACGTTTTCGTTTAATTTGCGTAAGCTTGATGAGCACCGATGATCAGGAAAGGGCTTACAGCATTTGGGCTTGGTGTATTCCATTTTCACTTTATTCATCTTCACAAAATGCAAACTGTTACTAACACATCTGGAGTAGTGCAATCGTATTTATATACGAAAACAGATATTATAGGTAACCCAGTAGTTATTGGTTGCGTACTTTACAAACAGTTATTATTAGTAAACAAGTAGATAGTGTTGCACGACAAACATATTTTTTATAAAACATTCGGCAAGGGGGAACGTGTAGGTAGGCTAAGGTTTAGCGCTTGAGTTATTTATCCAATCGTTTTGTTGTCAAAGAATGAATTGTATATTTTTGATAAAGCATTCCAATGAACGTATGGTTTTTGCTGGAGAACCATGGACAAATTAAGAAAAACGTGTATTTTCCGAAGTATTAATAATTTATTGAGCTTAAATTTAAAATAACTCGAAAACCGATGCCTTTAGAATGTTTACTACCAAAAGCTTTTTGATTCAAAGTGACTCTCTGCATCTTCTAAAATCATTAGAACACAAATATTTTGAAAAATGTTTAAATTAGAATTTTCATAAAGAAATTAATCTACCATAAAAAAAATATTTTTCATTTCTCTATCCTGGACTTTTTTTTAAAAGTTGCGTAATCACGTCAAGTTTCTTAAAAAAAAAATAAAAAAAAAATTCAAGTCTTTTATTTTAATTGAAATTTAATGTTTATTTTTAATTTTTTTTTGTTCAAAAACATTTTTTTTGTACAGTGTATATTTTTTTATGGTGCATTTTTAATTCCCTACAACTCATTCTCAGACAGTTTTTCTATACAACCAAGGGTTTCTGGGCTACAATGCTTCGAATAAAACCTATGCCAAAAGGCATACGCCCTTTTAGAATGTAACTCATGCATGTAAAAAATCTCTCCATCTGTGAAAAATGCTCAGTTTGCTAATCAAATACGTGTGCAAAGTTTCATTCAAATCAAAAATGGTCGATATTCGACCATAGGTCATTTCGCGCGATCTTGCTCTAGACGCACCTTTTAATAGCATATCATCATCAATCGTTATAAGGATGAAAAATGAAATTGCTATCAACAGCTGGTACAGTGACCCCTTCTTTCAGGAAAACGTAGGCGTTAACGTCAATCGGTAAAACCGATCTATGCTATGCTAGTAAAATCCTCTGCGTTTGGAATGGAGCGTGTAACATTGAAGGGTGTCAACTAGTTAATTGAAGAAAAATTTATATGCAAATTTTCAATTCAGTGAACGTTATCTCTATTCATATCTTCGTTATTTAGCATCACGAAGAAAATTACTTGGTGTAGCCTACCGGCGCTTGTATGAAACCCCACACGATTATCATTCGACGCAAATCCTATTTCACTATAGGTATCGTTGCTAGCCTGCTGCATAACGTGTCGTCGGATGGTGATCGCAGAGATTTATTAGAAGCACTCTTACGAGTAGCACTAGTTAATAGTGGACATCAACTGGTCTGCATTTTGCTGGGTTTTACAGGTCGCTATCATCATTGGTATTATCGCCACAATCTAATACTGTGTCCAGACAACTTGTAGTGAGTATTTTAAAATGCATTTAAGTACCGAAATAGGCAGTGTGAGCAGCTTCGCGTGGGTTGCGAAAAGATGCTCACCACATGCTCTCTCGGAACAACTTTATCGGTACCGCGGAGTGCTTCAATCATAAGCTTACTTGAGAAGGAGATAGAAATTTGCATCGGCGTAGGTAGTTTCTGTGTAGTCGCTTACATTTGCATGGTAGTATTACTGGTCGGCAGTCTGGTACCGACACACATCGTCTGATGGAAAGCGCTAAATGGAAAGTTCACTCATTATGAACAGCGCACTTGGCAACCTTTCCATACCGGCATCGCAATGCGCCGAACACACCACAAGTGTCATTGAGTGCAGCACAGGCACTAAGACGATCGCTTCTAATCCTAACAGACAGCCATAAGTACATCCGCGTTGTCCAATTGGAACTTCTCTTTATGTTACATATCAACAAAATTTAATCAAACCATAATTGCAGAGAAGCCATTTTGAGGCAACGTAATGTTTGCAATATATACATTTTTTAAATCAGATGCCTAAATACAAGCTAAGAAGCATGACTTATTCCTTTAAATACTGTAGCACATTAACTTACTCACTATCTCCAGCTATAGCACAGAATTTTCTCAATCTTATGTTTTTTTCATTCGTTCAAAACACGGTTTCCGGGTAATATCAAACATAATAAAAATAACATACTGTTGGCAAATATTTAGGCAATGCAGTCATATATCGGTTGCATGTTACTTTACACTGACTAAAATTTGTTTAAGTTTATCCTCATATGCGGTCAATAACTTCCAATGTGCCTCTTCAAGAAGGCAAACAAACAAACAATAATGATTAAACCATCGCTGCTCAAACACATCACAACTTAGTTTGCTTTCACTGTATTTGATAAATGCCTTACCAAAACTGAGCAACCATTCACGATCCGAAAGCTGATAGGAGACTTGATTTGACCAAGGTCTCAATGGTCTCATACTTGAGAATTTCATGGGAGCGACCTGTCCTCTAGATTTTATTTTCGACAATTATTTGATTTAATCGGAAGAAAAATAAACATTCCATTCACCGATGACATGCGCAAACCGAGCCGCTTTTTATGTCGGTCGCGCTTACCCACACCTAGTAAACAGGTAGTAGTACACTAATAACCTACTGATATATAGGTGAATACTAAGAATTTCATTCAGTTGCTATGAATTGCATGATTGAACAAATTGTATGGCATTTCAAAACCCGCATAAAATGACGCAGTTAAAAAAACGGTAATAACATGTAAAAAAATATTTCAGTGTAACATTGAAACACAGCTTTAATCGTTTTCCTACTGCTACATAACGTAAACCATAACGCCACTCGTAAATGATTACGTGAAAGGCCAATCATAAAGCTGGAAGGACTGCTGAAAGCTCGGGGGGTCTGCGAGATTGTCAGATATGTGATTGAATCTATCTAGGATTCAATAATCGCGTCGATTGATGGAGCTATCCACAGATCTGGTTCACCTTCAACCATATCAACCATATAGCCATAAAATATTATTGTTACGTATATATTTATTGGTATTGTTTTTGTGTTTATCGTTTTAAGTTAACGATTGAAGTTGTGGTTTCGTTCATCACAGTGTTGAAAGAACAACTTTAGGAACTCGTTTACATCACACAGGAAGTGTTTTTGATGTGACAACAATATATACAAAGCAATTATTCAACACAAGATTAACTTTCTAAAAATATATACTTTTAAAAAGATTCCAAATATTTACAATATAAACTGAAACATTCAGAATCCTGTTCTTTGAAAACGGTGTTTGGTATTTTGAATAGTCCATCATCTCGGAAATACCTTTTTTTTTTAAATGATGAACATTCGCATGGAATAATATTTTGAGTAATCGGCGTTCAAAGTTTAATCCGTAT
This sequence comes from Wyeomyia smithii, assembly GCF_029784165.1. NCBI lineage: Eukaryota > Metazoa > Arthropoda > Insecta > Diptera > Culicidae > Wyeomyia > Wyeomyia smithii. Next base: position 174,902,739 of record NC_073696.1, on the reverse strand, counting down.
GTTTTCAGGGAAAAAAAGAAATGGGGAAAAAGAAATGTCGTATTTTTCTCAATAGATGGCAACACTTAAACATATCTTGTGTTATACTTATCGCGTCGGGTCATACTATACGGCTATTTAAAGACAACAATCTGTGCTACAAGTGACGTTTTGACAATGTTGTGATCGTACGTTTCAGTCTCAAGTTATAGCGCGCCAAAAATGGAGTCCACCAAGCAAGAAATTCGTCATGTTTTACGTTTTTACTACCTCAGAGGTAAAAATGCAACGAAGGCGGCCAAAAAAAATTGGCAGTTTATGGACCAAAAACTGTAACGATTAGCACAGCACAGCGTTGGTTTAATCGATTTCGTTCTGGTGTAGTGGCTTTCGAAGATACACCCCGTACTGGTAGGCTAATCGTCATAGAAACCTATAAAATCATGGAAATTATCCAAGTAGACCGGCATGTGAGCATTCGCTCTATTGGCCAGGAACTGGGTACTGACCATAAAACTGTTTGGAACCATTTGCAGAAGATTGGATTCCAAAAAAAGCTGGATGTTTGGGTGCCACACGAATTGGCGCAAAAAAACCTCTTGGACCGAATCAACACCTGCGATGCACTGCTGAAACGGAACGAACTCGACCCATTTTTGAAGCGGATGGTGACTGGTGATGAAAAGTGGATCACGTACGACAACCTCAAGAGAAAAAAATCGTGGTCGAAGTGGGCCCAAACCATCGCCAAGCCCGGATTGACGGCCAGGAAGGTTTTGCTGTGTGTTTGGTAGGATAGGCAGGGAATCATCCATTATGAGCTGCTCAACTATGGCCAGACCCTCTATTCGGTTCTCTGTTGTGAGCAGCTTGACCACCGTTTGAAGCAGGCGTTTGACCATAAGCGGCCAGAATTGGTCAATAGGAATGGTGTTGTTTTCCACCAGGACAACGCTCGGTCTCACACATCTTTGATGACCCGTCAGAAGCTACGGGAGCTCGGATGGGGTGCCCTATTGCACCCACCGTGTAGTCCGGACCTGGCACCTTGTGAGTACCATCTCTTCCGGTCTATGCAAAACGCCCTTTGTCCCTGAAAGAGGCTTGCGAAAACTGGCTGTCTGAGTTTTTTTTTTGCAAATAAGGAGAGGGGGTTTTATAAAGGGGGAACAATGAAGTTGCCTTCTAAATGGCAACAAGTTTGCAAACAATATGGCGCATATTTGACTTAAATCGAAAGAAATCAGAAGAAACAATTATAAGTTTCCGTTAGACTCTACTAGAAATTTGAGAAATGAATATTGAATTTAGTCTGTACAAATACGTTTTTCGACTGTGACATACAGTCATCATCAGTTCTTATGTGGACAGTCCACATTCAATATGTATTTCTCAAATTATTACATTAAAACAACTAATAGAGAGAATTGCAACTCTAGTATTTTTTGCAATTTTATCTAACAGTGCATTTCTGAATGCTGAGACGTTAAAACGTTATAAATAATAATTTATACTAAAAGAATGGATATCTTTTATTTAATCGCTGTCATTTCATACACATTCGAATCAAACCTTTGTTCGTAGCTGCACTATCAAGACAATCATTTAATTGAGCGAATTGGTAAAATTTTCCTATCTAAGCAAAAAGCAAACTTAACGAAACTATCTGAAATTGGAGCCCAGAACGATTCAAACGAAAATTTTAAATTTAAAAATTGTTTGACATTAAATCGGTAAAACTCATGCTAGGTTAGCTCCAGGCCAGCATATAACTTCATGTATTAAAAAAAAAAAACGTTTATTTCAATAACTTATTATATGTCGAATTCGTTTTTACGGCAGGACTATCCCGTCCCGGACTACGCTTTGCAGCTAAAAAAGAAACACTTCCCCAGCAGTTGCAATGGTGTGCGTAATACCAGAGGTAGCTGTCACTTTCGTTTTGGTCATTATCGCCATTGTCTTTTATCGCGTTTGTGCTACTGTACGAAAAATTTGCCAATTTACTGAAAAATTACAAAATAACAAAATAAAAAAATAAAATTCAACCTGATGTTTGACACGCGAAGAACAATAATCAAAGCAAACCGATTTTGACACATTTTTTTTTGATTTTGACACATACGTGTGAATGTGTTGGTGTCTTCAAAACTGCACTCTGTTTCTTGCGCGGACTGTCCGGGACAGAAAAAGGGTAGTCCGGGATAGTCCGGAAAATGTAAAAAAAACAGTGATAGGACAAAGTGTAGTCCGCGGGGTAGCTACACCGCAAAAACGAAAACGACGATAGCAAGAATTCAATTACACGTTTTTCGGTAGTTGTAGTGGTAGCTGTAAATTCAAATTCACAACTGTGTTCGTTAAGACGTTTTAATATTTTTAATGACAATAATAATCTTCAAAAAACACCCGCTATAGTTATCCACACACATGCTATTACTATCTATACACACATTAAAACTATTCATACACACGCTGTAGCTATAGTTTTTTTATACACACATGCTAAAGCTATCCATAACACGCTATTCCTATCCATACATCCGATACAACTATCTATACACACGCATAGGCTATCCAACCATGACATGGTTACCATGTGCTATTACTATCGATACATACGCTATAAATAATCATTACACAGGCAGCAGCTATCCACACACACGCTATAACTATCCGTACACACGCTGAAGATATACACGCAATAGCCATAATCTAAGAGAAGAGTGGCCAAGTGGCTTCTTTCTCTTCTTCTTTGCTATGAAACATATCCCCGGTTGAACATTATTTTCGTCTGCCTTACGCAAAATCCAGTGCAACCAGAAAAATTCATTTATTTGATATTTTTATTTAACAAAAAACACAACAATGAAAATTGGATTACAAACAACATATAAAACAAAAAAACAAAACTTCGTCCATATTTATATCATCATACTACCACTGCCAAACTTTTTTTTTTGGTTTTTCTGACTTCTCCGGACTTTTTATAGAGAGCAGAATGAAAAATATTTGTCGAAACACTTAATTCCTGTTGCAAAATCAAGGGGAAAATTGCTTGTTTTCAAGAAAAGCTTGATTTCACGTTACCACGAACAACTAAATAAACAACATAATAATAAAAAGAAATACCTTCACTGCATTTTCGACTATTGCGTGAGATTTTAAAATTTGGAATATCTTTTTCAGATTTTTCGCATATTTTTAGCCACTGTCGATAAGGTTCTGCATTCTTGGGAAATCGATAAAATTTTACGACCAAACTCTTGGCACTTCATTCAAATTCATTTTTGCTTTTTTGTCGCAACGAAAACAAAATTGTGTCCACAATATTTCACTTTTACTTACTCAATGAATGGGTCGAACACCAGCTGTTTAGCAACACGGCAAGCTGAACCCCTTTTGAATATTGTCACACACGCGTGCTGTCAAAATCAACCAATCACGTTTGGAGCAAAAAACCTGGAGCAAACCGAGGTATCATCTTGGCCACTCTTCTCTTAGGCCATAATATGCTACACATGCTAGACATTAGTACACACGCTATAGCTAGCCATACACACGAAACAGCGCCATCCCTATCAACGCAAATGTCATAGCAATGCAGATGCACATACGCTATATGTGCACACTGCACACACACTAAATGGCAGTAGCTTTCCTAGTGGCGGTGCTGGCTCGTGCAGTTTCTGGCCGTTTTCACCCAACGATATCTGAATTGGATTTCCGCTGGTGGGGTCCAACTCAGATCGAAGGGGAACCGAACTGAATGAAGAAATGCAGCTGCCCACTACCTCCGCCGCTGCTGCCTGATACCACCACCCAGATTCTGCTGCAGCTCAGTTTCGCCACTGGAATCAGCCACCGCTGCTGGTTATTCAGGACCGTTCTAGTGGCCTTCCACTTGTTAACTGATGACTGCTATGAGACGACGCATGCTATTATATAGCCCAAAGCAAAAATCCATCCGCGAGCGAAGTAGAAGCGAGCTTGTGATTGGTTGAATGTGCACGACTTTTAACACAACTTTTAACTAGTTTAGTATCGAAAACATATTTGAATTATTATATGACAATCTTGCGCAATATTTCCCCTATCAATCAAGCCATTGGTGTTTAGAATCTGTTTAGTGGTAATGATAAAAGAAGCATTTTAAAACGGTGTTGAAACACCTGTTGCAGCTACCGGAAGCGAGCTCGTTATTGGTTGAAAGCTGCTCGAGACTGTTTACAAAGTCAGATCGGTTGTATCCGTTAGTGTCGACTGTGCTTCTGAAGAGAGGTGGTGATTGGTTGCACGGTATGATTTAGACAATCGATGTGATTTATCAATTTTTCAATAGTGTATCTCGAACAATAGGTTATTTTTGTTACATAAATTCAACCGTAAAAGAATTTCTGATCGGTTGAAGCCAAAACCTCGAAATTCTGAAAAGAAATGACTGATATATAAGCTCTCAAAACCTGACCACTTTTTCCTGGTTTTCCCTGGTTGAATTACTAGATTTTCAAATTCAGGTGCCTAACTTCGATATAGACGTTAGTCCAACGTCAAAAAATGTAACATGTGAAATAACATGTAATTGTAATATGTTGTGTTACATGTAATGTTACATGTGACAAGCTATGTGTATCATGCAACATATGACACTTGCCATTTTACACCATTTTATTGTCATTAACTAGTCTTGTGTACATAGTGATAAACAGGGTAAGACCGCCCAACGGGGTAAGACCGCTCACCGTAGTTTTACTACCAAGTTATAAAATAATTGAAAATTTTTCTCAATAGTCACATTACAGTATAATTACATAACATTTTGCCCCCTTTTCTGCTTTGATAGTGCGCGAACGGTCATAGAAATAAACAAAAACAACCTTTCAGCTGGCAACTGATCAAATCTGTCTTCATTCGGAAATATCGAAAGCCGTGAGTATCTTGTAATTTTGACTCCTTTTCGGTTAGTCAGCCTATACACCAGAGAGACGCCGAAACACTCCCCGTTAAGGCAACTGTCAACATCAAAACGGGCGAGCGGTATAATTTAACATTGCCGTTATCCGTTTTGATGTTGACAGTTGCCTTAACGGTGAGTGTCTTGTCATTTCTCTAATATATAGGTTCACTATTTTCGGTGGAATATGAAAATTTTCCACTGGGGATAAAGCCGACCTTTACACCTGGGCAGGGTTGATATTTGTTGACACTCTTGAGTGAAAGTGAAAAAAAGCATCCATAAACGTTATTTTTTACAATCCTTTCATAGTTCTCCCTTCCCGCTTTTTGCATGGAAGTGAACTGTCAAAACACCTCATTATATTTCATGCGATGGAAGCAAGACAACAAAATCAGTTTATTAGTTAACGAAGATTGTCAAGGCATCGGTCAGTGTCAGTGAAAAAGTGTTTCGGTGAGGATCAATTTGGTTGAGTTGACTGTTTGTTTTTCTTTTTCGCTTTGAAGTGAAGATCATTTGGTTGGATTTGTCGTCAAATTTTATTCCGTACCTGTGAACGATGCGCGCGATCTATTTCATCTGAGTATAACAGCACGTTACTAGGACGAAAATCTAGTGTATCTGAAAGAGTGCTGCGATCATTGGAAGTGAAAATTGAAAATGATTGGCTGTAATTTTCGAAGAATTTTGCTGGGGAAAATGACTTTTATCAGCACTGCACATGGGATTAAACCGCCTCGTATACATCTGTTTGTTGTTTTACTTCAAGACCTAAACTGCCGTTATACGCAAAGTTGTCCCATGTTACTTTTGGTCGATTTTCGTTTTTTATCACCAATGAGTCTATTTTCATGTACAGTTTTTCAAACTCTCAAAAATAACATTGTTTGTTCCGGAAGTCTTGTAAAACCTTACCAAATCTGTTCATCCCATCGATGATTTTCTACACATATTTGTCCCACTAGATTTTTTCTATTTTAATCGATCCCACTAATAACTAATTCCCATATTTAGCAATTGAGAAGTGCTACAGAGCAATAGAAAATTTTTCCTTACAACGTTTGGCTACATTACGGGTGTCAGGGTGCTTGATTATTAAAATGCGGTACGTTCATATTTTTATTCGGAATACCTAAACCTTGTGTGCTGGTTTGTAATCTGAATGCCTTTCCTTTTCGAGCATAAGAAGATAAACGGATGAGAAATATACTAATTGAAAGTTATAAGAACTGTCTTTTGAGTGTGGCCAAAATGGTGAAAGCCTAAGGGGCCATCCACATACCACGTGGACAGGTTTTTAACGATTTTGACCCCCTCCCCCTTCCCCACCGTGGACAATCGCCCATATAAATTCTAAGAAAAATTGTATGGAGCGTGGACAAAAGGGATGGTATAGTTAAAATTAGCATAGCATAGCATAGCATATTTGATCGCCCGTGTGTTGCCCGCGATTGACCAGAATCAGCTGAAATTGCACAAAGAACCGTCAAAATGGTGCCTAGGAGTAGCAAGCCATTTTCAGTGTACAATTCCTGGTGATTTTTCTTTTCACTGGTCAATAACGTAGCTGGCCACGCCCAATGCAGATCAATAGAGGAAGGGATATCGGGAGTGTTAGTTTAATACTTGTTGCTACTAGAGACCGAGGAATCCTCTGCATCATCCACAAGTATCAAAGGAAGGTATTAGTGTTAGTGGAAAGGAATTGATCTGGATCCATCGAGGTTGATGGTGCGATCTTTTCTACACAAATTCGCGCCCGATATGGATATTTCTCGGTCTCTGCGCAACCGGCCATCAGAAGACGATATAAATAGAACCGCATCACGATCGCTGTATCGGCATACAGGAGAATCGAAGTTTCTAGGTATCACCGGCAACCAATCGTTAACAGTCTGTATCACACCAAACTTCGCGTTTCATCCCGTGAACTATTAAAATTTACCTCGAAACGAATGAATTTCGTAAAACGCACCGCACGCCGAACGCAAACTACTGGTACCAGCTCAAAGAACCGTTAGAGCGAGTAAAAAAAAACCCACAAGGCACACCCGAGCATTATACGATGTAATGGTCATTGAACTCCGAAACCGCTGTATTAAGATAGTTACACTGAGCGCTGTCCAAAAAACCTGCGCGAAACTGAGCTGACCTCCCCGAAGCAAACAATAGCGTGCCCACTACACTCCGGAAACCCTTAGATAAACAAAACTAACCCGGGCCGATGATGCGTTTCACCGGGGCATAATGCACGACCGCTCCATTTTCTCAAAGTTCCATGCATTCATAGCCCAAAAACTCAAAAAAATGCAAATAAGCATATTAAACAAAACAGAGTTCCAAGTTTATTATTAAAATGCCAAAATAATTGCAATCAAAGTTCAGTTGTCGTGAATTATTTTCACGCCCAAAACGATTTCAACATAATTAAATAAAAGTTACTTATGTATATCAACATATGTCCAAAAGCTAGGAAAATCATAAAACAAGAACATAGAACTGAATAAAATGTCACCGCCCTGCCAGGACTCACAATTGTAGACGATGCATCAATCGCATGCCGCATTGTCATGCTCGAATGATAAATTTTGAAACTATATTGTAAAACTGTCAATTTTGACCTGTGAGAGTGCATCGCACAATCTGGTTTGTAAATATAAAAAAAAACTCTACCCGCAACCGAAAAGCTACCATACTTTGTGCACCCAACAGATGACACATTTACACTTCTGAAAAAGTCCAAAACCCGCTAAAAACCACTACACACAGAGCCTATGCATTCTTAAAATATTTGATACAAAAAATTATACTCATCTGTTTTATTTTGGTTATGCCTATGCCAGCGAAACAAACACCGACAAGCACAGCGCAATACTTCTCTCTTCGCTCTCTCTCCAGATATTATCGTTCTCTTCGCTCACACCGCCATGCATTCCATTTTCGCATGTTAATAACGAACCGCTAGTTAGCGCGACGCACAAAGTAGGCACTCACACTGACGCAACTTAGCTGGCCTTACAATTTTCAATTGCAATTCGAGGAAAAATTATCACTTTCACGCAAGGAACACTGTGTTTTTCACAAAACCTTCACTTTTCTCATTTAGACAAAGCATCACAGATCACAACTTGACACTTTTTAACAAGTTTGGCCACTTAATTCACTTATAAATTAATAAATTAAACGGATAGCTTTCGGGGCACGTATTATTAGTTAGCCGTGATGCCAGCCTCCAGGGATGGTATAGTTAAAATTTGGGTATAAAAATTAAAAACGAACACCAAAAATATAATAGTCCGGATAATCGAGTCAGAAATTCCAGATAATCGAATCCCGGGTAACCGAGTCCGACTTGTATTCTAAATTTAATATCTTAAAAAACCCTGAAATCTATTTATTATAAAAACCACAAAAAGTTACCAAAACATTGATTTGAACTTTGGTATTCAAAAACTGGAAAAAGTTAAAACTTAGAAAAAAACTAAATTAATCCACCTAGCGGTGAGACCCAGCCTTTCTCCTTCGAACTTATAATTTGTTAAAATAGATTTACTCCAACACTTAAAAAACACACCTTGATTATTTCTGCTGGATTTGACATTCATTATATACAAAAAATTTTTGGTAGCCAACAGCACAACTATACCGAACATTCAAAATTTAACATATCATCGGCTTCGTGCAACACTGGCACAACTCAAAATTTTGCATTCTTGAGTTTTTGATGGCAAACGATGCCAAATACTGTTAAGTTTCATCACACGAAATCACATTCCGAAAATCACAAAAAATCCAGAGTTATGAGTAAAAGTGCCTTTGCTGCACAAATCGAAATTTCTCCATAAAGTTAGTAAAAATAAGGTTTTAACTTGGACAACGTGAGCACGTAATATGTGCATAATAGACCCAAAGGTGTTAAATAAGGATTGCTAATCTTAAACTTTAAAGTTTTCTTGAAAAACGAAAAATAAATTTTTGACGCAAATTTTTAAACGCATTTTTCTCGAAACTATGTTTTTTGAGTTGTGCCAGTGTTGCAGGAAACCGACGATATGAATATAAATTAACACATATACATGCAAATAACATTAAATTCTTCCAACTATATGATGCGATTTTGTTTTTGATTGTGGTATAATCGATTTGTACCAATATACTGCCTATAAATATTCAGATTCTTTAAGTCAACGTTAGTCAGTAGATTTCAAATAATGTATAATTAAATGTTGTTCCTTATATATTAATTTGAATGATCTTATCAGTGAAATTAAAATTCTTTAACGCAGTTGATATTACTGATCTTTTCTGAGAGGCATCCAATGAATGGCCAAATCCCGATCAGAAAGACAAAACAAAAAAATATAACAGAGGCTGTTAGTTTGTTATGTGAAAAACCTTTCAGGTTGTGTTTTAATTTTGATCCCGTTAGGTGTTAAAATTACAGAAATCATAACAAAAAATATTCTCCTAATGTCAAACCCATATCAAACTTTGTTACTAGCGTATCAGCTTTCTAACAAAACTAGATGGCACATAGAACTGTATAATAACAACCATTGTTATAAACAACAGGTTTTGATAGAGACGAAAAAATTGTTAGATTTGTTTCAGTACAACTTCATTTCAGGATTTGTTATTATAACTAATTCAGATTAAGTTTTGTTATTAAAAGCAAATATGAAAATACAAAATCGTATCAAAATATGTTATTTGTATTTCCCGTTGATAGAATTTTGTAATTTTTTAGTTATGCTCTTCTGATCGGGATACCAATCAATATGGGTTCTTAAAACCTGGATTATACCCAGTGCCCAGAATCCGACCTAAAACCCAATTTTCAATCCAGATGACCACTTCTGGTTGCCTGATAATCATAAAATCATAAAATCCAACATAATATTGCCGAACTGCCTAATCTGGGTATTTCTATGGCGAAGATGGCGACAGTTTTCGATTAACAGCCTAAAGTGACAAATATTATCCAATACGATTTGGGGAAGCGGTATGATACCCTGAGGCCAGAAATCATCTTCAGACGTCATTTTAAATTTCTAGACAGTAGCTTCCGGTTTCTACCAGTCTCAAAGGGACAAACATTACCCAATGTGAGTTTTTCAGTACCCGGGATGATGCTCAGAGACCAGGAAACAACCTCATACTTTATTTTGAAATCCGATTTTGTGACACCTGTTTTCTTTAAATAAGTCGTGTAATCTTTGAAAGAAGAGATTTTCAATATTTTTACAACTTAACACATTATGGATAAAATAAAAGTCCGATTACACTGGTCAACACAAGTGTTGCCCCGAAGGTCAAACTAAGAAAAAATGAAAAATTATAGCTTTTCCTGTGAATTTTTTTCTTTCTAGGGCAATTATTATGAGCTTTAGAGCAGCATTTTTTTCGATTTTGTCAACCAGTGTTATAATCAAATTAAATGGGTACCAAAAAAGCAACTAAACCTCCAATTTAAAACTGAGATTGTTGAAATCAGTGATGCCATCTTTGGCAAAACGAGTGAATTTGATAAAGTTTTCTGAACACGTTTCTTCTCATAACCTTCGAACTACATGTTCAATCATCATAAAATTCGTTATTGAGGGGTTTTAAAGACAGCCCGTTCATTTGGTACCTATTTTGTTCAAATTGGTTGTGTAGTTTCTGAGATAATGGAGTTTTATAACTTTTACCTTTTGATACATAACAGACAAAGTTACAGTCCGATTATAATAAAATTCAATAGAGTCAGGCAACTAGACCTTTCTATTGCAACTTATTTTGTGAAAATCGGTTTATCCATCTCTGAGAAAAGTGGGTGAGTTCAAACAGTCTTAAAAACATGTTTCTTGTCATAGCCTGATTTCACATTGTTATACATAACGGACAAAGTTAAAGTCCAATAACAATAAAATTCAATAGGGTCTTATGGGCCAACAAGACCTTCCATATGACACTAATTTTGTGAAAATCGGTCCAGCCATCTCTGAGAAAAGTGAGTGAGTTTAAACAGTGTTTGAAACACGTTTCTTTGCATAACTTTTGAACTACATGTCCAATTATTAAAACAAGCCCGTTCTTTTGATACCAATTTTGTTCAAATCGGTATTGTAGTTTCTGAGATAATAAAGTTTTGTGATTTTCACATTTTGATACATAACCTCGAAACTAAAAATCCGATTACAATAAAATTCAATAGGGTCTTATGGGGCAACTAGACCTTTCATTTGCAATTAGTTTCATGAAAATCGGTCCAGCCATCTCTGAGAAAATCGAGTGAGATTGGGAGACCGTTACATACATACATACACACACACTCACACACACACACACACACTCACACACACACACACACACACATACACATACACATACAGAACATGCTCAGCTCGTCGAACTAAGTCGATTGATATACGAGATTCGACCCTTTGGAGCACTTTTATACCTTTGGTTTTTTCAGTGATTGCTATACCTTTCTAGGAGAAAGGCAACATTTTTGCCACATGCAAAACCGAAAGTATAAAAGTGCTCCAAAGGCCCGAATGGCATATATCACTCGACTCAGCTCGACGAGCTGAGCATTTTCTGTATGTATGTGTGTGTGTGTGTATGTGTGTGTATGTATGTGTGTGTATGTGCAGATTTTTATTCTCACTCACTTTGCTCAGAGATGGCTGGACCGATTTTCATGAAATTAATTGCAAATGAAAGGTCTTGTTGTCCCATAAGACTCAATTAAATTTTATTGTAATCGGATTTTTAGTTTAGAGGTTATGTATCAAAATGTAAAAATCATGAAACATCATTATCTCAAAAACTACACAACCGATTTGAACAAAATGGATTTCAAATGAACTAGCTACCTTTTGAATTTTATAAAGATTGAACTTCGGGTTCAGAAGTTATGAAAAGAAACATGTTCTGAAGACTGTTTAATCTCACTCATGTTTCTCAGAGATGGCTGGACCGATTTTCATAAAATCAGTGTCAAATGGAAGGTCTAGTTGCCCCATAAGTCCCTATTGATTTGTTTTGCAATCGGACTATTACTTTGCCTGTTATGTCTAAAAATGTAAAATCCAGCTATGAAAAGTAACATATTCCGAAGACTACTTGGACTCACTCACTTTTCTCAGAGATGGCTGACCCGATTTCCACAAAATTAGTGTCAATTAATAAGTCTAGCCACCTCATAACACCTTATTGAATTTTACTGTAATCGAACTGTAACTTCGTCTGTAATGTACCGAAATGTGAAAATCATGAAACTTCATTATCTCAGAAACTACACAACCAATTTGATCAATATTATTATCAGATGAGTGGGCTAGTTAAGGGTTATCTGATGAATTATGATTAAACACGTGGTTTCAAAGTTTGCCTGCCCAATACGTCCCCATTTCATTTGATTATAATCGAACTTAAGCAACCGTTATGTATTAAATTGTTGATAAAACAACGAAAGTCTATTAGCTCAAAGATTACATGACTTATTTGAACATAACTAGTGTCATACGAACGAGTCATCTCTCAAACTTACAAATAACAAACTTCATAACAATTTGGAATGTGGCTCAAAAGTTATGGAAAAAAAAGAAATTCAAAGACTATTTAAAACTATACTTGCTTTGATCGATATATGTGGCCTCAACATAATTTAAATGTGGTATCGTACTATTTGAACGTTCCAAATTCATTGATCCCTTGCGATGTGTTTAAAGTCTGCAAATGCACGACGAATCGGCCATAGGATATGATCAAAGTCAAATAACAAATCGTTTAAAATGATTGGTTTTATCGAAATGACAACATCCTCGACTTTTGGCTTCTGTACATCGTCTTAATTCTGAATATATTTATATTGGGTGGTATTCGGCCATTTTCAGCAGATTTTCTGGCATCAATCTCGGAAATACCCATATTGGGAGTTATTTAGTTATTTTGGTTGTTTTCCAGAAACTAAAAGTGGTCGTCTTTAAATTCAAAATGGTGTCCAGGGTCAATGTTTGGTTTCTATGCATCATCTCGATTACGGAGATATCCATATTGAGTATTATTCGGTCATTTTCGACTGTTTCCTAGAAGTTGCCATTTAGCAATTCAAAATGGTGCCTGAGGTAAATTGTTAGCTCATTGCATCATTCTGGTTCCAGCGATACACAGATTGAATGGTATTTGGCTATTTTTGGCTGTTTTTCACAAACCGGAAGTCGCCATCTTGGATTTCAAAATGGTATGTAAGATGATTTCTAGCCTCTGAGCGTCATTCTGGTTGAAGAAACACCCATATTGGATGTTATTCGATCAATTTCGGCTGTTTCCCAGAAACCGGAAGTCGCCAAATCGAATTCCAAAATTGGATCTGTGGTCGATTACAGCTGCTGTGTATTATTCTAGATCCGGAGATACTCATGTTAGACGGAAATCGGCAATTTTTGGCTGTTTTTTAGAAACCGGAAGTCGCCATTTTGGATTTCATAATGGCATTTGGAGACAATTTCTGGATTTGGAACGTCATACTGGTTAAAGAAAAACTCATATTGGCTGGTATTTGGTCATTTTCTGCTGTTTTCAGAAACCGGAAGTCGCCATCTTAGAATTCAAAATGCTATCTGTGGTCGAGCTTAGCTCCTGTGTATCATTCTAGATCCGGATATTATTATATTGGGTGGAAATCGGCCAATTTTGGCTGTTTTCCAGAAACCGGAAGTTGCCATCTTACAATCCAAAATGTTGCCTGAGGTCGATTATGGAACATATTTGTTACCACTAAAAACAATCACCTGCCAAATATGATTCCATTTAGTTGATTAGTTCGCAAGATGTGCAGAAATTTGTGCAGAAACATGTGCTTCCAGAAGAGGGAGGGGCGTCGAACCATTATGGACATATTTGTTACCTCTAAAAACATTCACATACCAAATTTGGTTGTATTTTCGTGATTGGTTCATGAGCTGTGCAAAATTTGTGTTTCATTTGTATGGGACCCCTCCCTATCAAAAGAGAGAGGGGTGTTAAAACATTATGGACATATTTTTTACCACTAAAAACATTCTTCTGCCAAATTCGGTTCCATTTGTATGGAACCCCTCCCTTTCAGAAAAGGGAGGGGCGTCCAACTATTAGGGACATATTAGTTACCCCTTAAAACATCCACATGCCAAATTCGGTTTCATTTGCTTGGCTTGTTCTTGAGTTGTGCAAAAATTTATGTTTCATTTGTATGGGACCCCTCCCTTCCAGAAGAGGGAGGGGTCTCAAACTATCATACGAACCTTTATCGACACCAAAAACCCCTACATACAAATTTTCACGTCGATCGGTTCGGTAGTTTTCGAGCCTATATGGATCAGACAGACAGACCGGACTGCATTTTTATATGTATAGATTACAACATCAATGTTTTAGAACCTAAAGAGTGAAAATACATTTATTGGTTTGAAGCATTCATGTAAATCTATTTTTACAAATAAAAGAGTGAATGAGAAAGGCTGGGTCTGACCGCTAGGTGGATTAATTTAGGTTTTTTTTCATATTTTTTACAGTGTATATTTTTTCATAAAGAAAAAACTTTGATAAAGACACTATACCGATAAAATTAACCGTTTTTGCCTTAAAAACATTTGTCATCCTCAACAGATGGTGGGCCATCTTACCCGGCTCGTGCAAATTTTCAATGCATTTTTGAAAATTTAGAGAAGCTGAAAACTAAATAAAAATACTTCAGTTCTTACTTTTTAGGTGAGGATATGCGGGAAGAGAAGAGAAAAAATGAAATTACAGCCGTAACTTTTTTTTCTATAAACGGAATTGCTTAAGGTGGCGGTCTTACCCCGCTTATTCCTGCATGTGTTTCGAAATGATTTCAGGATTCCAGTGAAATATATATAAAGTCTGAGTAGTATATGTATATTTATATGATAAAATCTTTTATTTCGTAAAAAAGGTAATTTTTGTATTCCCATGTTAAACCACTTCATACCCTTTATATTAGAACATTTCGTTAGAAAAAAAATCATTGAACAGAATATCATTTGAAGAATTTTCAAAAATTGTCTTCCCTGAAAATTTTGCTTGATCGCACATAGACCGATCTATTCCACAACGGCTCATAGAGCAATCAAAATAACTTACTAGGGGAGGAGTACCAGTTATGGCAATACCTAAAAAATGTACCAGTTACGCCATGAACCAGTTATGGCCTATGGAGTTTAAATGGTGTATTGCCATAACTGGTACCATTGCGCTTATGCGATATAACCATAACTGGTGCACTTGCCATAACTGGCTCATCTACCCTACTTAAATTTCATTTAATTCGATCATTTATTCGATGAAAAATTTATTTAGTTTATTTATTTGATAAATATTCTGAACACGACACCCCTACATTCTTTTGATTAAGCTTTTGTGTGCGCGGGAGCAGATGACAAACCATGGTAAGGTAATAAATAATCCAAGAGACAACCGACGCCATGCACCAGTTATGCTTCATGGCACCAATGCTTAATAACGGTGAAGCTCTGGCTAAGAAACGTATAGTGATGGATGCACTTGCAAGCGCATACCCTTCACCAACCAGGTATGGCACTGAACTAAAAATATATGCAAGCTTCTTTCTGGTTTTTCCAGTAACATTTAGATTTTATAGCTTATCGTCAAGCCAAGTTTTACTTCAATCTTTATTTTTTAGAGGAAAGGAAAAAGCAAACCACAATTACTCTGCCTATCTCAAGATACACTTTGTTCGCTCTTATTCGTCTGCTTCAATTGCCTTTCCGACATGGTGCATACAATAAAATATAAAAGACATGAATATCACGACTTGTGACCTTTATCATTCTCATAGCAGATTTGCTGAAATAATGAAAAAAAGTGCAGGACCCTGCTTGTGGAAGGAAACCCGTTCATTGGAGATGCATTAAAATTAACTTGTTCTATATTTATTGCCTTTATAATGTGTACTACAAGTTCTTGAAACTTGATTCGAAATCAAACAAATTAATTGGTATCAAAATAAAACTATTTGTTAGATTGAGGGTCAAAGTACAAAGTAAATACCAGGCAGATTAGAAACAATTGCATTATTCAATACCAGCCAACCAAGTTTACGTATATGTATCAACATTTAAGAGAATGTCATATTTTATGTACTGTTATAATAATTCTATTCGCGAACGGCTAATTTTACTTTTAAAATTAAACTTTCGGGTTTGCTCCAAATGGCATAATCGCACTCCTTAAGGTGAAACGGGACGTGGTCGCGATCAACTCGAATTTTGCAATCTAATTTTTTCTTGATTTATGAAGACTACGTACATGAAACTTTGATCAATTGTTTTCACAACTGTTGCATGTCTGAAGTAGCAATTTGAGTGCTGTTTATTTAGTGAAAGCCGAATTTTTTACGATCAAAATACAGAAGTAAAAAGAACTCTAACCTCAAAATTGTAAAGGAAAAGGCCACAATCCCGTTTCATCATCATAAATTGATTTATGTAGCAACATCAAAAATATTCTGAGTAATCGAGTCCAAAATTCCGGATAATCGAATCTCCGGATAATCGAGTCTCCAGATAGTCGACTTCGACCTGTACTGGTATTGTGATTCGATGTTGCTGAACCGGTGCAATGGAGAGAACAAAATAAAATGTGTGTCATAAGGTTAACCCCGTAATATCACTGGAATATATAAAGGGTACAACTTGATTGAAGTGATAGCTTGCAAAACAGGTTATGAGTGGATCGGCAACAATGAGGTGAATGTGATAAAAAATAAACAAATTGAAAACGAATATTACTTATATTATTTGCACAGAATCGTAACAACCGAATTGTTCAGATTCGAAGGTTTTGTTGCGCATAAAATTTCTGGGAAAGATGGACTTTTGTTGCTCTACATTGATCAGATGCTGTAAAAACCATTCCAGTAATTTGTAAACGATGAGGAAAACGAAACCTTTGGCAGAAAGGAACCTAAGCTAAGCACCGCTAATCCCTAATTTATCGTCTGAAAAACCGCTCAATGGTAATATATATTTGCATTTGCATTTGGAAAAAATATACTCGGTGCCGTAAAAGTAACCATAACTAAATATTGAAAAACTTGACATTCCATAAATAAGACCCAAATTGCCAAGAGAATCTTAAAGAGGCACGTTTGATATTTTGAGCTGTATTGTTACGAAACAATTTCAAGTCGCTATCCAGAAAGTTGGGTTCTACGCCGTATATTTTTAGAGTTTCTCATTTTTAGATCGTTTATTCTGTTCGATTCACTTAAAAAAATTTACAAGTAAGTTTTCAGAACTTACGTGTTCTCTATACAGATTTCAAAATTTTCGCGGTTTTAACGAGGATTTCGGAATGACATGTTTTTTTAGGCGCTGCGTTTCGTCGTTGGTGATTAAAACCTACTACCTACTCTAGTATTGCAAAAAATTTGGTCTCAGAAAAACAATACTAAACTTGAAAATTCACTAACACACACCACTGGTTGAGAATCTCGAGGACGGCGAATATAAAATCTATACATGCTTATACAAACCGCCATCGATTTCATCCGGTCTATATATATATATATATATATATATATATATATATATATATATATATATATATATATATATATATATATATATATATATATATATAGTCGCTATCCATATATATATATATATATATATATATATATATATATATATATATATATATATATATATATATATATATATATATATATATATATATATATATATATATATATATATATATATATATATATATATATATATATATATATATATATATATATATATATATATATAATATTTCCTTTAACAGAAAATCAATGGTGTAATATTATTCTGCTTTTAATAAGTTTTCGCAATGAGCATCGATAACGATCACTTGTCTCGTTAACGTTATGCAGTTACCCCCGGGTATAGGTGGCACCTGAAGAAAGCATCTCCACACTTGAATAGCAGGCAAACAAGACTAGGTACGTCCGACACTCGTCTCCGAACGAAAACTCCAGGTGAAATCATAAAACAACATTTTTCACATCGAGCCCGGGAGCCTGCAGAAAGAGTAAAAGTCGATATCATTTCACTTCACAGTCAGTCAACTATAGAAAGTGAAAGTGCAACACCTCCTTGAGGACAAGGGTAAATAAAAACGATTATCATAATAGTCATAATCTAATCGTTATTTATGTTTCGTCTGCATCACAATGTTGAGTATAGGCCTGTTTCATCACTGTCCGAACCGCAAACAAAATTGTAATGGTTGGGTAATTAATCTACGGGAACAATTCATTGATCAACATTTTCGTTGTTTCTTCCGGAACATGATACACTATTGACCGCAAGCTATGTCTTCAAAATAATTTACATTATTTGTATCAACATATTGCCAAAGAATTTCTGTTTTTTCTGTTTTATCTGCATGATAAATGTATGTTTTCATTTTTAACACGCTCTCTTAAACTTTTTCTCTTCATAAAAACTTGGAATACAAAGGCACCTTTTTTTCGGTGAGCACGAAAGGTCTATAGAGGT
Organism: Wyeomyia smithii; assembly: GCF_029784165.1. Taxonomy (NCBI): domain Eukaryota; kingdom Metazoa; phylum Arthropoda; class Insecta; order Diptera; family Culicidae; genus Wyeomyia; species Wyeomyia smithii. The sequence continues at coordinate 174,884,247 of NC_073696.1, read as the reverse complement.
GTAAGATAAAAATCTAAATTCGGGACAAATGACAAAATTATGTCCAATTTCCAGAGTTTATCCCTTAGTTAGTTTTTCGCGCATTTCCTTTCTTGCAGCAATCGTTTATAAAATTAGCTGCGAACCCGCCCAAATGCAGAAAATTGTATTTTGATCATGCAAACTAGTGCACCATCGAACATAGTATCTTATCTTCTGGTAAAGTAGGTAGTTCTGGTAAGGTACAGTGATTCTCCAAATTTTCAGCTAAATTAATTGAGTTTAGCAGAAAATATTGTGATTTCAGTGATTTTGACGGTATTTGGAATAAAACCTTCTTGGGTCGTTTTGCCCCATTTAGCGCACTTGGCTTATACAGGCAAAACTTGTTTGTCTGTTTCGCGATATTTTTGAATTGTTAAAATGTTTTGAAATTTTGAACTTTAAATTTGTCCAATTACTTTGTTTTGATATTCATTGTATTTTCTTTGCTGTTAATGACTTCTCTGGCTTTTGAATAGTTATTTTTAGCTCCAAGCTAAGTTTTTGTTATATATTCATAGACGCAACACAATTAATTTTGAACGTTTGAACGTTTCGTTCGTGTGTGTCTCCTTTTTTCTAAATTTATCTTTTTATCTTTTATTAGGTATTTTTTACGTTAACGATTGATATTAACGGCGAATATTCATATAGTTTTACTTACACATGAGCAGGTTGCATGTGACAATACCCGCGTTTGAAAATAATTTACTTTTCACAACTCGCATTCGAATATAAGTCACATGTCAAATGTGATGAAGATAGCAACCGTATAGTGGCCGCTTCAAACAACGTTATCGCGATATATATTGAATGTTAACAGTATTGTTTTTTATTATTAAAAATATCAACTTTATTGATTCTAAAATAGCAAAACAAAAAAAGAATGATAGGTTTTGTTTTTAGTATAGTGATTAATCGTTTAAGTTCGGTTTGCTGTGACTGGTGATCTGGAGATTCGAATCGCGTAGCTTACTCTCACAGGACATAAAATCGGTGTCTGCGAATCAGCTCGTTGATTCGCGCTTAGCTTTTGTATCTGACGATTCATTATTTGGTTTAAAAAAATATTCTTCGCGCCCGGTATTTCAAAATATCTGATCGTATTGCCTACCACGGCGAATTCTCATCTTTCTATCCCATCATACTAACACAAATACCCTTCCTGTGACAAGCGTAGAGATGCAGAGGTGAACTCGGTCTCATAACAACGTTTGTCGAACTAACATTTCTCTTCCTATTTTCCCCCAACGACTGTAAGGACGTGGCCGGCGCCGCTTATTGATCTTTTCAAAGTGAGAGTTACTGAATTGTTATACATTGAAGATGGTATAACATCCCAAAAACTATCTATGTGGTTCTCTGTGCAACTTCACTAGCTCAGGTCAATCACGGAGGTGCAACTACGATATGTACGGTCGTCAATGCTCATGCTCATATAGCGCACTTGGCTTGTACATGAAATTTAAGCTCTTGAGTTGCTCTACAAAACTATATATTCAGATATTTTTCTCTAGCGATGTTGAGAAGAGTAGGGTGACCCTGAAAATTGACAATTTTTAAAAGAAAAATGCATTTTTTTCGTAATGTTACCTCTTTTCCATATATTGCTACCATGCGTTTTGAAGTACTCTCAGTGTAAAATAACAACACAAATTTTTAGAAAAATCCATCAAATCTAGCAGGAGTTATTGCACTTTTTAGTATTTGGATGTTTTTGGACATATCATTTTAAGGGCCGTTTTACCCCACTTAAGCTCAATGAAAAAAATTGACATTTTACAAAACTGCCTACCTTGAATAGACAAACAAATGCTGAAACTTTCAGCCTAATCGGAGAACATCAAAACAACGTCCCTCAGAAAGGTGGCTGCGCCACTCGCGAACTAGCTCTTAACTTTACTACAAACATTCGAAAAAAAATCACGAAAATTCATTATTTTTCGACCTTCCAGAGAAGATCCCCCGGGAATGCATTCTTTGGAGATAAAAGAATGCACTGTCGGTTTAAATAAATATTATAGCAAATATCAATAGGCAACACGCACAGCGTGGTGTGGCTGATAGTGCGGCCCCTCCTGCTATCTACTTTCCTTCCGAAGAATTTTCCTTCTGAGCTGCAACACGATAGTTTGTTGTGTGGCTGAGAGCTCCGTCAGTTCAGTTCCACTGTTTGCCAACACAAAATGAGACTCATGTTTAGTATATTCGTATTTCATACGGAATAAAAAAAAACGCGAACCGAAATAATATTTTGGTTAAAATCCCTCTGAAACAAAAGCCAGCCAATACAGAGCAGGATATCATGTCAGTGCGGATATCGTACGCGGTGTGATGACGCATTTATGCGATTCCTGAATGAAATTTGCATTTGCATTGATCGGCCTTTTTAGAGGTTATTACACATATTTGAAAGACGTTAGTGAATGATTTTTATCAAATCGCAACTGTGGTCATAATCCACTACAGATAGGCAGTAATTTAATTACTTGACTACAATTAGATAAACTGTGTACAAAACTAAACAGACTTCCAAAAAACAAAATCTGCGTGCTCTGCTGAAAATGCTGAATTTGTTCCAGGAAATTTGTCAAAATCAGTGAGATGTTAGTGAATCATTTTGAGTCGGATGGGTAGGTAACATTTTATTTTCGTTTGTTTATTTTGAAGTCGGTCAAGCCAAATATGATTTTAGCGTTTGTTTTTTTTTTTTTCAATTCGTAGTGTGCAGTTGATTTAGTTTTGATAACCTTGGGCATGAAAAGTGTTCGAAATTTGTATCAGGCTTATTACGGAAAAGAGATTCCAACATATAGTACAATTTATATGCTAGTGTGGACGGTTAAGTCTTGATTGGAAAGGATTTTGTACTATGTCAAATACTTCAAACAAACAAAAAATCGTTACGAGAAAATTAATAGTTGGACTATGCATACAAAAATAGAGGATTCTCTAGCAGACATCAATTCAGAGAGCCAAAGCAAGTGATTTAGAATGACATCTATAATTTGCTATGTTTTAGAAAATTAGGATGTTGAAGAATTGTTGTTGATGTCAGTTAACAACCTAAAATTATAACAGCTTAGTAATTCAATTGCAAATATAAAAATTACTGGTTGGTCACGACTCGAGCAAAGTGTACATGTGCACGTAGTCGGTTCGAAAAGCCTTGAGAGAAGGGTATATCAAGATAGTCATCGATGGCGCTTTGGGGAGTTATATGATTGGCTATTACATAACACAAGAACTGTGTATACCATGATGGCGTGCTATTTTGTAAGAAACAGTTGTAAAACTTCAACTTTGAAATGTCAAGTTCGAATATTAAAAAGCGGCCAAATGATAGGAATTCTGAAAAAATATGATAGAGCAAACGTAGGGCTGCCAGATTGTGATATCGCCAAGAAATTCAATCCCAGCCAAGGCAACCCTCAGATGGATTCAACTTCGAGAGGAATTCAGATATTTTCGGGTCAATTAGTATCTAAACAGAACACTGAAGCAGAAACATTAAGTAACCATCATGCTGAACATCGAGATATACCAGGCCCAGCGTGGAGGGAAAGATCGCTCACTCTGGGTTATCTATATATATTTCAGGCGATAAATGAAATAAATCTTATTCTCTACATTACTATGCTCTCATTCTTCTTTTCTAACATAAAAAACAATGTTAGTAATCTGTTTCATTTTTTCCTTATTCAAAATATTTGTTATAGAACTATATAATACTAATATTTTAAGATTGTTCTGGTTATGTATTCAATTGAATTAAATTAATTTAACGATGCCGGTAGTAACAACAGCTCCAAGCACCTGCCCAAGGAGCAAGCAAGGTTGAATTAATAACCAAATGAAAAAAAAACATACATACCAACATGTTTTTATATTGCATTCTTACCTGTAACGAAAAGAAAAAAAATGATGAAAAAATGTCATAAGACACAAAAAAATAAAATTTCCAATCTGACAATTGCATAAAACATCTTCATAAATGCATATGTCGTTCAGATCTAGTGTTTTCCCGGAAAAAAATCCGAACTGTTCCCAAGCTTGGGAAAAATGTGTCCCAGAAAATCAATCTTTTAAGAAACTTTTTTTTACATGACACACGATCTCGATGTTTTATGTATTTCTAAAACATTTGGCGTTAAAACAAAGTTTCCGATGTCGAACATTCCGTGAACGTAGTAAGTGTTTTTTTCATCGATTAAAAAAGTAAAACTTTAACCGCTTTGAGGCACGAATACCCGAAGCCCGATTGAGTTGAAGTTTCGCTTGGGCACTTCGTTCGAGAAGACGAAACTTTTGAGCCCTGCTACTAAACGAAATTCAAAGGTCCAATGTTTTCTATACATCTTAATGGCACCCTAAAAACTCACTGAACGCACAGAACCTGGGATATACTTCATAGAGCTAAGGGGCCATCCACATACCACGTGGACAGCTTTGGGGGGGGGGGGGGGGATTTGGGTAATGTCCACGGTCCATACAATTTTTTTAGAATTTATATGATCAGTTGTCCACGGAGGGGGAGGGGGTGGGGGTCAAAATCGTTAAAATCTGTCCACGTGGTATGTGGATGGCCCCCAAGCAATATAACATATGCCCTGAAGCTGTTAAGCAGTATAGTGATATACCATGAATAATGTTACATTAAAACTATGGCAAGTTTGCTACCTATGGTTACTGAATACCTTGCGTGAATAAAAACGTATAAAAATATTTCATTGAGAGATCCACTGTACGACGCATGGGTACAATAATAAACTTGTGGCCGATTGTAGACAGGAAGCTTACTTGCCACGGTCTGTTTGGTTTATATATTTACTAGCTCTTATCGCATAATACTTGGCCCCGACTCTTATGAATATAGTCGGCCGTCGTTTTTTATTGTGCTGCATTTGAGGGCCGTTCATACATCTACGAGTGCTTATATGCAAGTAATAAACAAGCATTTACTAATGGTATGGTTATCATCGGGACATTGAATATAATCTGCTGAAATCGTTAACTAAGAACCAATAATCAAGCTATGTGAAATATGCAGTGAAAAAGGAGCCAATCCGTGACATGATGTTTATTGAATCATTACGGATATCGATGACTACAAGTTCAGAGCTAGATTTGTATGCTATTTTAATGACCTTAATTTTCCTAGTTGGGTTGTATTTATTTTTTTTTCCTGTGTGGACTCATCACTGCGACCAGAGATTAGATCTATTGTGATATTGCCCAGGTATTTTCTGTACTTCGCACTTCATATTATTGGCAGTATCACTGTTGAAGTAAGTGATACGTTTATCATTCATATCTGTGCTTGTGTGTAAGTTTTACCTTTCCGTTTCAAGTTCTACTACATCGAGCCTCTGTTCCCTAACAATATCGCCTAATTACAATTCCCTGGAGAGAACTTTCATACGTTACCCACACCAGTTTTTTTATAACAGGGACTTATTTTTGTTAGAAGGAGAGTCAACAGAGAATGTAGTAGAATTCAGATTGAAGGAAAGGCTGAAGGCCTTTGGCAACCAAATGGCCTGATTCTACTAAGATTCGAAACCACGACCACCCGCTTACCAAAGCGGACTCTGTAACCTTGCGTCTACGAAGCTCCCGGAGTATTTATTATACGACAACGACTTTTTGGGAGCTGGATAAATACGGATATTTCAAAAACATAAGAAAAGCGAAGCATTTTTCCATATCGGCGTTGAGGTACGAACCCAGGCTACCAACGTGGTTGGCGAAGACGTTACCAACTACGCTAGACCGACGCCAATTGTTGATTTTATGTTTTGGCTTTCAAATTTTCAAACAACTTTGTTCGTAAATAAAAGTTGTTGCTACACATTTTAAATTATCATTCAGAGTTTTTGTTTATTAATTTATGATATTTTGGTTTAAATTAGTTTCACTGCTTTGCTTTTACATAAAACTGGTAAGCTAAAACTTTTCATAAATGATATTTTACGAATTATAAATTATTTACCATTTATTCGCCTCAACTTTCCAGGTTCCCTCCGGTAATTCCAATTGCAAAGTTGGTTTAAAACCAATCGAGGTTTTCCGTAATGCAGCTCGAAGGGCAACAACAGGTTTGTCAACCATTTCAAACCTATTGTTACCAAGGAAGCAAAGGAACTGGCAACTTTGCTCGCCGTTAATAAACGGCTAATGCCGTGATCGCTGATCGAGGATCAGCTTATCTCTTTGGCCTTTGAGAAGACAACGTCAGATGTGAAAGTAGAGTAGGTTAGCTTAGAGAAATTATTCGAGATTTCGTGTAGTGAAATATACTTGAATAACTTAGAATTTATTCTGCAGGTAAATGAATGATTAATTTACCATCCTTATTAATGAATAACGTATATTTCCTTAAAGATAGCGCAGATAAGTCATATAAAATCAATACAGTTTCTCGGATACACGTGTGTAGGGCTCACTGATTTGTAAGTACTCACTTCCACTCGACACAGCACACAACATTTATAAATTTATATTTATAGCTTTGAAGCTTTTTCTATAATTAAACTGCTACAAACATCAGTGAGGGCTCTTACTCTACAATCCGAAACAACACTCTTCAAAGAAATCACTATGGCCAGTGAACCTAACCTCAAGACGGCTCCGGATCAGGGAGGTAATTCGAGTTGCAGGGCATGTAAGAGAACCGATTCTGCAGAAACGATGGTGGCATGTGATCGATGCGACTTTTGGTGGCACTATTCGTGTGCTGGAGTTACCCCGTCTGTTCAGACAAAGGAATGGTTGTGTTCATTGTGCACTCGCCCTCGTGCCAGTTCCCTGTCTGGGCTTTCAGCTACATCATCTCGTGCGGCTTTATACGAACTAAATCTAAAGCGTATCGAGGAACAAAAACGACTGGAGATGAAGCGTCTGGACATCGAAGAAAAACATCTGAATGAAAAGTATCGTCTTCTAGAGTACACATTACAGGAAGAAAATCGTAGTGTTCACAGTCAAAAAAGTATTGGCCATTCAAAGGTTGCAGAGTGGATGGCAAATTTGCCGATTTCGACGAATGAATCAAACGCAGCAAAAAATAAAACGGTTATCGAAGAGGAAGGCGCAGTGGGACGTGTTGATATACATGAGCGACAGTCCCAGCAAGACGCTCCATCGAAACAGCCGTATCCTGATAATAAAAAAGTGCGAAACGAAAATCATTCGTTGATAAACTTACCACATCCCGGAGGTAAAAAAAATCCCAGTACGAGTAATGTCATAAACGAATTTCAGCTGATCAAGGCACTCTCACAGCAGCTGCACGAGTTTCAGACGGAACCGTCAGGTGATGATGAAGAGAAGATGAGAAGGTTGATAGAACGGAATAGAAACTGTCAGCTACAAGCAAATTCTAAAGGACAGCCACACGAGCAGTCAACTGCTAGAGTTTCGACTGGCGCTGTTCCTAAAAATGCGCCCACTAAATACACAGTCGACGATCGCCCCGGTAGGACAAACAGACAACCGCTTGCTCGTGCATCTCACCCCGCCACTCCTAATAACAGGATAGGAGGCGATATATTTTCTGATTCAAACGAAACTGACGGGACAGAAGTAGATGAGGAAAGGTCAGATGCCAGTGAAACTGGCATGATGAGTACGCTATCGAAGCAAAGGTTTCCGTTGGATAAAATGCGACGGAGTAAGGCCTCCGGTCAAGCACTGGTTCCCCCGCAGTTGTACTCTCCTGAAGCTGAACAGCGACTGACACATCAGCAATTGGCAGCCAGGCAGGTTCTACCACGCAGCTTACCGGTGTTTTCCGGCAATCCGGCGGATTGGCCGGTTTTCATTAGCAACTACAATTACACCACCGAGGCTTGTGGCTATAGCGAAGTTGAAAACATGATTCGTTTGCAACAGTGTCTCAAAGGACCTGCATGGGAATCAGTACGAAGCAGACTAATACTGCCAGCGTCCGTGCCACATGTCGTCGAGGCACTTCGAATGCGATACGGGAGATCGGAGATGTTAATTGAATCATTAATAATAAAAGTAAAAAATGCTCCTTCTCCTAGGTCTGATAAGTTAGAAACTATCATAGAATTTGGTATGCTCGTTCAGACGTTGCATGACCATATCGTTGCTTCCAACTTATTGGACCACATTTCCAATCCGACTTTGCTGAAAGATTTAGTAATAAAATTACCTGCCGAATACAAAATGCGGTGGGCCGCGTACCGAAGAAACTTTGTTACGGCTAACATAGAAACGTTTAGCCAATTTATGGATGAGATCGTTAACGATGCTTATAGTGTATCCTGTCCGACGAGTTTTGATAAATCTGAGAAGCGGAATTTGACACATGCAGAAACCGGGGGGAGCGCGATCAATTGGAAAGTTCAACCGGTAATTCAATCAACAGCGAGAAGCATCGAGTGTGCTGTTTGTAAAAAGGAAGGCCACCGCGCTCGAGATTGCCGGTTCTTTCAGTCCCTGTCCATTGATGAACGCTGGAGAAAAGTCCAAAGTAGTGGACTGTGTAGGACATGCTTGTACGGACATGGACGAAGATCATGCCGTAGCACCAAACGGTGCGAAATTGATGGGTGTAAATCACGCCATCATCCTCTGCTTCACTCTACATACAAATCTGGAGCCGCATTCAAGGCACAACCGCAGGCTGAGCATTATACTCACCGGTCTGAAATTCCGTCATTATTTTTTCGTATAGTTCCAGTAACTGTTTACAACGGAGAGCATTCGATAGACACCTACGCGTTTGTAGACGAAGGTTCGTCGTTGACCATGATAGAAGAAAGTTTAGCGGATAAGTTGGGAGTTGAGGGATATGACCATCCCTTATGTTTAAAGTGGACTGGTAACATGCAAAGAAATGAAAAGGACTCTCGCCGAGTGAGGTTGCAAATCTCTGGTAGGGGAAACTACAAAAAATATTTGATGACGGAAGTCTGTACAGTTAAATCTTTAGATTTGCCTATGCAAAGCCTGCCCTTTGATAGTATGGTTGATAAATATGCTTACTTGAAGGGGCTTCCAATCCGAAGCTATCGCAACGCGATTCCACAGTTGTTAATCGGACTAGATAACCTTAACGTGGCACTTCCCTTGAAAATGCGTGAAGGAGTTGAAGGCGAACCGGTGGCGGTGAAAACAAGATTGGGTTGGTGCATTTATGGAAGCACCAGCAAAGAGAATACATCGTCATACAATTATCATGTTTGTGAATGCGGCAACGATCGTTCACTAGATGAAGCTATGAAGATTTATTTCAAGTTAGAAGATGCTGGCGGAAGGCCATCGGCGAGTATGGCATCGGCAGAAGATAGGCGAGCATACCACATTCTTGAGAGCACAACGGTTCTTACCAAGGATCGATATGAGTCGGGATTACTTTGGAAATGCGATGTTGTTGAGTTTCCAGACAGCTTTCCAATGGCCTTACAGAGGCTAAAGTGCTTAGAGAGACGAATGGCGCGTAATCCTCCATTGAGCGTGAATGTCCGTAATCAGATCAAAGAATATGAAGACAAAGGTTATGCACATCGTACGACACCAGAAGAGTTAAAAAATGCTGATCCTCGTCGAACCTGGTTTCTGCCATTAGGAGTGGTAATTAATGCAAAGAAGCCAGGTAAAGTGAGACTGATTTGGGATGCGTCCGCGAAAGTAGACGGTGTATCACTAAATTCGTGGCTACTCAAAGGTCCCGACGAGAATACATTGCTTCCGGCTGTGCTGTTCCTCTTTCGACAGTATCCAGTGGCGGTGAGTAGTGATATAAAGGAGATGTACCATCAAATTGGTATACGAGAGCAGGATCGTAGTGCGCAGCGATTCTTGTGGCGGGACGATCCCACTAAGCAGCCAGAAATTTACACTATGGACGTGGCAACGTTCGGCTCGGCCTGTTCACCGGCAACAGCGCTCTACGTTAAAAATGTTAACGCTAAACGATTCATTGAAAAGTTTCCGAGAGCGGTTGAAGGAATCGTCCACCGACACTACGTGGATGATTACCTTGATAGTTTTCAAACTGCTGAGGAGGCATATCAAACGGCTTTGGAAATCAAGGCGATCCATCAACACGGTGGCTTCAACATACGCAATTGGTGTTCGAACGAGCCGTCGGTTTTGGAACAGCTTGGAGAAAAGAGAGACAATGCAATCAAGCACTTGCATCCGGAAAAGAATAGCCAGTCGGAACGAGTATTAGGAATATTGTGGGCAACCGACACTGACGAGTTCAAGTTCCCAACTACAATGAGGAGCGACATTATGATGATGATCGAAAACAACACGAAGCCCACCAAACGACAAATTTTACGCTGCGTGATGACTCTATTTGATCCACTAGGCTTATTAGCACCATACATTGTGTTAGGAAAAATGTTAGTTCAAGAAACCTGGTGCGCGCGGATCGGCTGGGACGAATGCGTGACCGATGATATTTTCGAACATTGGAAAACATGGGTTGCAACGTTAAAGCATATCGACACGGTTCGAATTCCCAGGTGCTATTTTAGAAACACTAACTATTTCGAAAAAGTTCAACTTCATACATTCACAGATGCTAGCCAATTAGCGTACTGCAGCGTATCGTATTTGCGAGTCGTGAATTTAGAAGGAAATGTCGAAGTGGCGTTGGTCATGGCCAAATCCAGGGTTGCGCCTTTAAAACCAGTCACGATACCGAGATTAGAACTTCAGGCGTGCACACAAGGAGCACGTCTAAATCAGTTTGTGAAGGATGGGCATTCCCTAAAGATATCCAAACATTTCCTTTGGACTGACTCGAGCACCGCACTGAGTTGGATAAATTCAGACCCTCGACGATTCCGACCGTATGTGTCTTTCCGAGTTGCAGAAATTTTGGAGTTGACTGATAGAAATGAATGGCGCTGGGTCCCTTCTAAACAAAATCCCGCCGATGAAGCGACAAAGTGGGGATCTGGTCCTTACTTCAAGGCTAACAGCATTTGGTACTCTGGCCCAGAATTCCTGTACAAACATGAAGCAGAATGGCCACAACAAAGGCAACCCGTTCTAATTGAGGAGGAGCTTAGAGCGTGCTACGCTCATAGAGGATTGATCGGACGGGTGTCAGTAATAGACTTTCAACGTTTTTCTAAATACAATCGTTTGCTCAGGGCAATGGCATATGTGCACCGGTTCATAAATTATACTCGAAGACAGAAGCCATCAGAGAGCCAACGATCGATACACCTGTCCTCAGCAGAATTACGCCAAGCCGAGCAATCTTTATTTGCAATGTCCCAGTGGCAATCATACCCAGACGAAGTTGCAACGTTGAAACACAACATGACTCTTCCAGCAACTCAACGGAAGCCGATCGAAAAGTCCAGCAGCATATATACGCTGACTCCAATGATGGATAAGAATGGTGTCCTGAGAGTTGATGGTCGAACTGGAGCGGCTCGACGAGCACCATCTACCGTTAAGTATCCTATCATTCTTTCCTACCACAACCGGTTAACAGCTCTGATCGTAGATGAACAACACAAAAAATTACACCACGGTAACAACGAGACGGTAGTGAACGAACTACGTCAACGTTACTACATTCCGAAGCTTCGGACCTTAGTTAAGAAGAGAAGTACGAGTTGTCAACTTTGTCGAATACGCAAAGCGAAACCAAAAGTTCCGCTGATGTCGCCCCTGCCAGAAGCTAGATTGTCTGCATTCGCCCGACCCTTTAGCTACGTTGGGCTTGATTATTTCGGCCCCATCACTGTCAAGCTTGGACGCAGCCATGTAAAACGCTGGATTGCGTTATTTACGTGCTTAACTATTCGTGCGGTACACGTCGAAGTAGCAAGCAACTTAAGCACGGAATCGTGTATTTTGGCTGTTCGCAGATTCGTTTGTCGCAGAGGGTTCCCGGTCGTAATTTACAGCGACAACGGAACTAATTTTCAAGGCGCAGAAAGATTACTGCGAGAACAAATTGAACAGGGCCTGGAAGCAACGTTCACCAGTACGACAACAAATTGGAAATTCAATCCTCCCTCAGCCCCCCATATGGGGGGATCCTGGGAACGATTGGTTCGTTCCGTCAAAACAGCACTTGGCGCTACGTGTGATAATGACAATATTTCTGATGAAGACCTTTCAACCATAGTCATCGAGGCAGAATCCATAGTAAACAGCCGTCCGCTGACGTATTTACCCATAGATTCGGCAGAACAAGAATCCCTTACGCCAAATCACTTTCTGCTCGGTAGCTCATCAGGAATACGCCAGCCGATAGCAGCTGCAGCGAATGAATGTTCTCTATTGAAACGATCGTGGGGTCGAATCCAAAAGCTTTTGGACCGATTTTGGAAACGGTGGGTCCTAGAATACTTACCAACTCTAACTAAACGGACGAAGTGGTTCGAGGAAAGTAGAGCCATACAACCGGGCGAACTAGTTCTTATCATCGACGATACGACACGTAATAAATGGACGCGAGGACGCATTCTGAAAGTGATCACCGCTGCAGATGGAAGAGCAAGGCAAGCGGAGATTATGACTACCAAAGGCATTTTGCGTCGGCCTGTGGCAAAGTTGGCTATTTTGGATGTGTCTGATGAAACCGGGAATGCTCGCCAGTTCCATCGGGGGGAGAATGTTACCAAGGAAGCAAAGGAACTGGCAACTTTGCTCGCCGTTAATAAACGGCTAATGCCGTGATCGCTGATCGAGGATCAGCTTATCTCTTTGGCCTTTGAGAAGACAACGTCAGATGTGAAAGTAGAGTAGGTTAGCTTAGAGAAATTATTCGAGATTTCGTGTAGTGAAATATATTTGAATAACTTAGAATTTATTCTGCAGGTAAATGAATGATTAATTTACCATCCTTATTAATGAATAACGTATATTTCCTTAAAGATAGCGCAGATAAGTCATATAAAATCAATACAGTTTCTCGGATACACGTGTGTAGGGCTCACTGATTTGTAAGTACTCACTTCCACTCGACACAGCACACAACATTTATAAATTTATATTTATAGCTTTGAAGCTTTTTCTATAATTAAACTGCTACAAACATCAGTGAGGGCTCTTACTCTACAATCCGAAACAACACCTATCCATATCAATCCGGGATGTTAGGAATGTGATTTTTCAGACATCTGGAGATGCGAATGCGGATGCGGATTGGTGATTACGGATGCGGATGTCAATTTTTAATGCAGATGTTCCGCATTCGCGTATGCTTATTTCACTTGACCATGTCCCTCCCCAGTGCAAAAGTCTTTTACGCGTTACTGCTTGCTACATCAACGAAAATTTTTCTACAAAATTTAATGAAGCGATATTTTTTTCAATATCCGCATGGTATGATGCAGATGCGGATGCGGATAGAGATAGGCTCAAATGCGACAGTATATTGCATGTAAACCAGAGTGCCAATGGAAATCGAGTTTTCGAATATCGTTTCGTGAAAAATTTCCTAATCTCAAAACGTGTATGTCCTAAGGAGTCGAATTATTCCGATTTTTATATTAAATAACGCCAGATCTCAACGTTTTTTGCATTTCCAAGACATTTGGCATTAAAAAAATTGTTATAGACTGATTCATGAACTACTATTACCTGTGTTTCTCATCATTTGTTGAAATGGTGAAATTTTGACCGCTATGTGGCAGCACTTCACGAAATCCGATTGAGCTGAAATTTTGTATGAGAACGTTTTTCGAGGAGACGGAACTTTTGAGCGCTATCACTAAAGGAAATTCAATTTTTTACCGCACATCCCATTGGCACTTTAATATGTACATATACATACAGTCATGGAGAAAATAATAAATACACATGCAGTTTTGGTTAATTTTCCATGTTTGCGCACTGATTTAAGTTGTTATATGATGTTATGTTACATCTTTACGATCTGTAGACACTCTCTTTCAAAAAGAAAAAAATAAATACACTATTGAAATATAAATACAAAACATTCCAAATAAGCTCTATTTCTCTACATATCGCAATGTTATCTTATACGTTACAAAACTCACTTTCAATATTTCGTGGCTTGTCCTTTGTATTGTAATCAGTGCTGACAAAAGTCATTTTCCCCAGCAAAATTCTTCGAAAATTACAGCCAATCATTTTCAATTTTCACTTCCAATGATCGCAGCACTCTTTCAGATACACTAGATTTTCGTCCTAGTAAAGTACTATTATACTCAGATGAAATAGATCGTGCGCATCGTTCACGGTTACGGATTTGACGACAAATCTAACCAAATGATCTTCACTTCAAAGCGAAAAAGAAAAACAAACAGTCCACTCAACCAAAATGAACCTCACCGAAACACTTTTTCACTGACACTAACCGATGCCTTGACAATCTTCGTTAACTGATAAACTGATTTTGTTGTCTTGCTTCCATCGCATGAAATATAATGAGGTATTTTGACAGTTCACTCCCATGCAAAAAGCGGGAAGGGAGAACTCTGAAAGGATTGTAAAAAATAACGTTTATGGATGCTTTTTTTCACTTTCACTCAAGAGTGACAACAAATATCAACCCTGATTGTAATACCATATTCAATCTGGTAAGTTTACTACCAGGTTTACACGAGTAGAAGCTGGACTAGCATTTCACGCTACCTGTACGACGTACCGTAAGCCTGTTTTATTCTTTGAATGATGCTTTGCAACCTAGACTTTCACAATCTTCCATAGAATTTCTACAGGATTTAAATTAGGAGACTGCGCTGGCCAAACTAATAATTATATATTTCCGTTTGAAAATCATCTTCGTGTTTTCAATACATACAGGATCGTTATACTGCTTAAAGATCCAGCAAAGTGGCATGTTTTCTTCACCTAACCTTTTAATTTCATTTAACCTTTTTGGTCCAAACGGTCAGCAGCTGGTGAGAAGACCGGTAAATACTGCCTCCAACGCACAATTAACCAAGAAAGTAGTATAATTTGGAAGTGACCACAGTGCTGCTGGTTTTTGGAATGTTTATATATATATATATATATATATATATATATATATATATATATATATATATATATATATATATATATATATATATATATATATATATATATATATATATATATATATATATATATATATATATATATATATATATACAAGCCAGCATCTTTTTTAAAATAGTCGACAGTGAAATTGGTATTAAAATTTTGGCAGGTATTCGAATCGCGGACGTTTTCCTGAATTTTCCCGGTTGGCAATTGAATATTTATCGATTTCCAGAAACTCGGTAGATACGGAACGCAGCGTGGACCAGTATAACATGAATAATACGTGCCTAACGACACCACAATATAACTGAAACTAATTTGACACAGCACGTGCTTTTAGTTAGTAATGCAAAGAAATTATGGATTGTGCGGTTAAATTACCGTACATTAAATTAATTAAAACAGTTGTTTCTTTTTTTTTACTAGAGAAAAAAATCACTTTATTCAGTATTTTCTGAAAAAGGGTGCCGCGAAACTACCGCGAAATTCGAATATTTTCTATTTTGCCACCCGCGAATTTTCAACTTTTTTGCCGCGAATTACCACTGTCTCTACTGATAATATATACTGGAGCTATGAACACAAACGATCATGAGTGAATGAAGATCGTTAAAAGGTGACAGTAAAAAACTGCGCCAATAGTTTGAGCATAATTGAAAAGAGATCGTCTTTGCTTTGAATGAAGTTTTGTATAGCAGTCACAATATTACCAATCGAACAATCATTTGGATAGATAGAGCATACAATACACCGATGTTTATTTCAGAATAGTAAACTCCAGTAGCTGACGATTTTCAACTTTTTTGCTTATATAATACATTTTAGTCGTTTGCATCACACAAAAAAACTGAATGATATCACTGTCAAGCTTTTTGAATAGTCACACTCTAATGATCATTTCTAAATAAATCATATAAAAAAAATTCCATTTTCGGCTAGCTTTGACATCATTCAAAAACATGCTAATGACCTTCAAGTTGAATAAATGGAGTCGTTTGTCAGAAATTACTTAATATTCTTTCCACAAAACTAAGTTCTCTAATAAGTACTATAGCAAACGCTATCAAAAAAGAAGATAAGTCCTTTTTTTTTGCAAAACTGATGGCTATTATTAGACAAACAAGCTGCAGCAACATCGGTAAACAAAAATTTATTTCAATACAAACGGGTTGGTAAACGTAGAAATGCATCATTCACTGATTCGAGTGAAGTTTACGTGTGTGTCATTCCGGTTCGTGAGCTAGTCAAGGACACATAAGTTGTGGCACAAAAAAAACAGTCCAAACTATTTGATGTGTCATTTCAAGTGTTTTCAATTGATTGGGTCAAGTTGCAGATTGATGAGCTAGGCAAATGACTTGTTAAGTATGCGAGGTCAAGTAAGATAACTTTTTTGGTTAAAAGAATCCAAAGGATCTATTGAGATTAACTACTTGGAGAAGCACTCAATAATTATTCTAAAACAAATTGAAAATCCGTAGAAATGCTACAAGTTAGAGCCAAAAAAAACATAAACTCATAAACGCATTGTTTTTAAGTATTAGCGTTATTTGTATATATGGAGCTCCATAGAACATGGGAATGTTTTGCCTGTAGAAATAGTACACAACAAACTGTCAAAGTCAAATTGTCCAGTTAAGGTTAATCAAGTTGCTTCAATACGATACGTGACGATTATTTTGGGTATATCAATCGTTATTGCGCTACAATCAAAATATCCCGGAATTGCAGCATTCCGTAAACAAAGTAAAACATCGAGGAAACAAAACGTGGGAAAATATTCGAGTTTTAATTTTCTTTTTACTCTCTTCCTCTTTATAAATGCACAACCTCTACTGAGAAGCCATACAAAAAGCACTTGAAACCACAAAAATTAAGCAAAACAATAAAAAAGAAAACAACATCGCTGGCATGGCATTTTTTCTTACTTTTTCATCCAACTTCATCATCTGAACTCTGGATACCACGCTTAGTCGGTTTAGTTACGAGTGTATTATGTTGGTGTGTTAGAGCGGATAATATATAAAACCAGGAGAGTATTAACTTTAGTGAGGAGTTTTACCAACTGAAAAGTGTTCGCACCAGTTGATGCGCATAAGTTTTCGTTCTAGTTTATTCATTCGATGCTTTAGTTGTCTTAAAAAATAACGCGAACACAAATTTGTCAAGCGACTGTTTTATAACTGATTGATTTAGCGGGTATTGAATAAATAAATCATGAATAGGATCATTGAAGCTTCAATTGCTGTCAACCCAAAGATAGATTCTTCTGTCTCAAGGACTGCCGATTCTCACGTTTGAGCTCCTCTGAGGTACCATAGTTGATTAAAGACATTTGTACAACACATACTTTTGTTACACGATGATATGAATCATGAACGTCATTGAGGTATAGGTAGACACACGTGAAGTGTTGTTTAAAATTCTCAACCGTGAATGAGGACTGCAATGCAAACTGTGCATTTTAAAAGCGATGTAGATTTGGTTGTTACTGAAAACACTCACTTCATTAGAAAATATTGATGAATGACGGCATCTTTTTTTTCTCCTCATTTATAGCTAAGACCTATCGGTCCATAAAGCATGGCATCTTCATCAATTCAGTGTTAGTTTCGTCTTCTGCATGGAATATCAACGACGCTTGTAATGTTACTAGTTGTTTTCTTTCGTGAAACATTTGTAAAGCAGTTGTGAGTTAGTATGTCTCACTTGTTTTTTTGATCCAATTATTTTTTACTAACCTGTTTTGTTGAACAACTGTGACGAAAATTTTTTCTGAACATAATTGACCAAAATCGGCAATTGCGTTTGCAAATAAGGACTATTTTATCTAATCAAATCAATCAAAAGTATCAGAAAATTTTCAGCAGTTCTGTTGTTATTCATCGTTAAAGTAGTTTGTTGCACAATTATTATATTATTCTGCACTCTTTTTACATGCATTTTTTAGTTTTAACTCTTAACTTTTCATATTGATGCGAATATATTATTTGAAATGAACTTTTAAAATTATACTCAGGCTCACTGATTTTTCTAAACTTTATATTATTAGAGTAACTGTATTTAATCATCAAGCTAACCTCTCTAAAAAATGTTATCCTAATCGGAACCTGCAACGTTTTGTCGTTTTTGTCTAAGTTTTAACATGTTCACTCTTGTAAAACCGAATATCGTCTTGTCGCTGGACTTTGGTTTGAGTGTCGTTCGTAAAGATAAATAACGATTTCCTCATATAAACGTCGCAAACGGAGATTTGCGGAGGCGCCTGTACAAACCATATAGACCGGGGTTTTCGAATCGGCCAAAGATTTGCTCGATCTCAATGAACGTAGGAATGAATGAATGTAGACATCATTTCAACTTGACTCACCCAACCGCCTTTACGTGTACAGCGTACGCTGTTGTTTTACCTATATCTTTGCGGGCCCACGATACTGAGATATTGAGTAGGAGACATTATGGCTGCATAGGTATGACACTGAAGTAAAGTGAGCAGAAATGCAAAACCTTCCAGCCTATCTTAGTTCTTCGCCATCAGCACGACCACAGTTCCGAAAAGTGGGCGGATATAGCTTATTTATTTTGGATTCTGCAAACTAGCCACAAGTTGTCGCCAATGATCTAGTTGCAGATTAAACGGAAATAAGTGGGTTGACGTTCGAATCATTCGAAAGATGCTAGAATTTTTTTTCCGATTAATGGTTACTGTATTTTAACTTTCGTAATTATTCTCGAAGCAGACAGTGAATTGTACACTGTAATATAATTTAATTTGAAATAAAGTAAACCAATTCAATACAAGTATTATACTTAAATACAAATAGACTGGGGTCTTTTTGACGAGATTGATTGTATCGCGTTTTAAAGATTACATTAGATTTACTTTTACTGAATGTATTTATTCATTTCGTCAATCAGAAGTAGACTAAACCTATTTGATACCTCGTACGAATTATCTTCCACATCGCGTAAAAATAATTTATTTATTTTTTTCTTCATCTATAGTTTATTTGACACGGCACAAATACAATTCAATGTTTAACGGCGCCAATTATATCTGGTAGCTTACTTTCTAAAGTATCTTAATAACTAAAAGCAAATTTTTTATCCTCGCTGCCGACTACGAGCTGAAACTAAATCTAACTTAAAGCTAGAATATTTTGCATTAAAAGCACAGGTTTGCTGTTTGATGATTTTCATTGCCATAGGTAAGCAGCATATTAAATTTGTTCCGCTGCTGGGCCAAGATATTACGGACTGGCATATTGGGTTGTTTCCATCGGGCCTTGAGAGTATCGTGCGGGTCTGAATGCTGTTTCCGGATCCGGGGTCTTAACGTGTTCTTGTCGTTTGGTTGGATGTAGGCGGAAGGGGAAAGGACTAAACTGGGGCGTGGATGGATTTCAGGAAAACGTATATAAGGGACATGTAGGATAGGTCACGGCTCGCCAAGACATCACGAACAGGAACAGCCGGCTGCCTACCTTCGGCCTGCAGGGAAGATATTAATCTAGACCTGGCGTCACGGTGTACAGGGCATGACCAAACAACGTGCTCTATGTCGTGATAACCTTCACCACAGGCACAGATACCACTTTCCCCGAGCCCAACACGACGAAGATGCGCGTCAAATCTATGGTGATTGGACATAAGCCGGGACATCACGCAAATGAAATCCCAACCTACATCCAACCCCTTGAACCACGGGTTCGTCGACACCTTGGGGATTATGGAATGTAACCACCTTCCCAGTTCCCCCTTGGTCAAGAATTTTGCCAACTGATGATCGTATTCTGACGTACAAATGCGAAAAATTCATTAAAGGCAATTGGTCTTTCATAAATATCACCGTTTGTTGCGCCCACCTTAGCCAAAGAGTCCGCTTTCTCATTACCCGGTATCGAGCAGTGAGAAGGGACCCACGCTAAGGTAATCTGAGTAGATTTTTCGGATAAAGCACTCAGATGTTCCCGTATTTTCCCCAGGAAATACGGAGAGTGCTTAACATCTTTCATCGATCGGAGAGCCTCAATGGAACTGAGACTGTCCGTAAAGATGAAATAATGGTCCGTGGGCATTTTTTCGATAATCCCTAGGGTGTACTGAATTGCAGCTAATTCTGCGACGTAAACAGAAGCAGGATTATCGAGCTTATGGGAGACGGTTAAATTGTTATTGAAGATACCGAAGCCAGTGGACCCATCAAGAAGTGATCCGTCAGTGTAGTACATATTGTCGCAGTTGATGTTTCGATATTTATTGGAAAAAAATTTAGGGATCTGCTGCACGCGTAAATGATCCGGGATTCCACGAGTTTTTTCTATCATGGATGTATCGAAAAACACAGTAGAATCAGAAGTATTTGATAAGTCGACACGATTTGGAATATTCGAAGAAGGGTTAATATTTTGGGACATGTGATTGAAATACAATGTCATAAAACGGGTTTGAGAATTAAGTTCGATTAACCTTTCAAAATTTTCAATCACGGGACGGTTCAAGACCTCACATTTGATTAGAATACGAGAAGACAGGCTCCAGAAGCGGTTCTTCAATGGTAGTACTCCAGCTAAGATCTCCAAACTCATCGTATGGGTCGATTGCATGCAACCCAAGGCGATACGCAAACAACGATATTGTATTCGCTCCAGTTTGATCAAATGTGTGTTTGCTGCGGAGCGGAAGCAGAAACACCCGTACTCAATAACAGACAGTGTCGTTGTTTGGTAAAGCCTTATAAGGTCTCCTGGGTGGGCTCCCCACCATTGTCCGGTTATTGTACGAAGAAAATTCACTCTTTGTTGACATTTTTTCATCAGATACCTCACGTTACAACCCCAGGTGCCTTTAGAGTCGAACCAGACACCAAGATATTTGTGTACCAAAACCTGAGAAATCGTTTTACCCATTAATTGTGTTTGAAGCTGAGCAGGTTCATGCTTCCTAGAAAAAACTACTATCTCAGTCTTCTCCGGAGAGAATTCGATACCTAGCTGTAAAGCCCAAGCAGACAAATTGTCCAAGGTATCTTGCAATGGTCCTTGCAAATCGGCAGCTTTGGCTCCTGTAACAGAGATTACACTGTCGTCTGCAAGTTGTCTTATCGTGCATGAATTTGCCAGACATTCGTCGATGTCATTTACATATTGGAGGCTTAAACATGAGCCCTGGGGAAAACCCATGTAGCTAATTCGAAAAGTTGCCAAATCGCCGTGCGTAAAATGCATGTGCTTTTCGGACAACAAATTGTGCAAAAAATTGTTCAAAATTGGAGAAAATCCTTGTCGGTGAAGTTCACCCGAAAGAATGTCAATAGAAACGGAATCAAAAGCCCCCTTAATGTCCAAGAACGCAGACGCCATTTGTTCTTTGCGAGCAAACGCCAGCTGAATATCTGTTGAAAGCAACGCAAGACAATCATTCGTCCCTTTGGCGCGGCGGAAGCCAAATTGAGTATCTGATAGTAGACCATTTGATTCGACCCAATGGTCTAAACGACGGAGTATCATTTTTTCCATCAATTTCCGGATACAGGATAGCATTGCAATCGGCCTATAAGAGTTATGATCAGAAGCTGGTTTCCCTGGTTTTTGGATGGCGATCACCTTCACTTGCCTCCAATCCTGCGGTACAATGTTTTGCTCCAGGAACTTATTGAACAAGTTCAACAAGCGCCTCTTGGCATTGCCGGGTAGATTCTTCAACAAGTTGAATTTGATTCTATCTAACCCAGGCGCGTTATTGTTACAGGACAGGAGGGCAACTGAACATTCTGCCATCGTAAAAGGTGATTCTATCGCGTCGTGACCCGGAGACGTATCGCGAACAAAGTTTTGCGCAGGAACAGAGTCCGGACATACTTTCCTGGCAAAATCAAATATCCACCGACTTGAAACTCCTCGCTTTCGTTGACCGTTACGCGATTCCGCATTCTTCGGGCTGTGTTCCAAAGAGTACTCATCGATGTCTCCCTCGACGTCTCGTTCACGAACCGACGCCAATATCCGCGTTTCTTTGCTTTAGCCAGGCTTTTAAGCTTGGTATTAAGCTCCGAATACCGTATATAGTCGTCGGGTATACCTCCCTTCTGGAAGGCCAAAAACGCGTCGGATCTTTGCGTGTAGACATCGGAGCACTCTTGGTCCCACCACGGAGTGGGAGGCCGTTCTTTGATCGTTACGCCGGGATATTTCTTCGTTTGGGCTTGCAACGCGGCGTCGAGAATCAAGCCCGCGAGGAAATTGTATTCTTCAAGTGGTGGTTGATGTTGAATCGACTCGACCGCCTTTGAAATCATTTCCTCGTATAACTTCCAATCGACATTCCGTGTGAGGTCATACGGAATGTCAATTGGTCGCATGCGAGTTGACCCGTTTGTAATTGAAATAAGAATAGGCAGATGGTCGCTACCGTGAGGATCGAGGATTACCTTCCATGTGCAATCCAACCGTAGCGACGTCGAACATAAGGATAGATCCAAAGCGCTTGGGCGCGCTGGAGGTTTCGGGATACGTGTCATTTCACCGTTGTTTAAAATAGTCATGTCGAAGTCATCGCAAAGGTTATAGATTAGAGAGGAGCGGTTATCATTGTAAGGGGAACCCCAAGCCACACCATGAGAGTTGAAGTCTCCCAAAATCAAACGTGGCGAGGGAAGAAGTTCTATTAAATCAAAGAGCAGCCGTTGCCCAACCTGTGCTCTGGGAGGAATATATATTGAGGCAATACAAAGCTCTTTACCTTGTATTGTCATTTGACATGCGACAACTTCGATGCCTGGAATCGAGGGGAGGTTAATACGATAGAAAGAATAGCACTTTTTAATCCCTAAAAGTACTCCTCCATATGGGGTGTCTCGATCAAGGCGAATAATATTAAAATCATGGAAGTTGAGATCAATATTTGAAGTAAGCCAAGTTTCACAAAGGGAAAATGCATCGCATTTGTTTTTATTTATCAAAACTTCAAACGAATCAATTTTTGGTAAAATACTTCTACAATTCCACTGTAAGACAGAGATAGAATCTTTCATATACGCAGTTGAATTAGGCATCGAAGGATACAATCGCTGCAAGGAGGGGCCATTGGGCAGTCAACTGCTTCAATAATGATCTAACTGTTGGGAGGAATGCTGTAAGAAAAATTTTAATTGGGTCGGGTACATTGAAATTTTCAAAAATCCAGTCCGCAATGTCAGAAAATTTCACTAATCCAGAGTTTGTTTCATCAACTGATTGTGCAAAAGGAACAACTGGGGTTTTAGATGTTCCTGGCAGTGCTGGGAACTCCTTCTGGGACTTTAAATTTGCAAGCCCAGGAGGAGTTTGCTTCGGTTTTTCCGCAGCACTGTTTGGTTTGTTCGTACTTTTCATTACACTTTGGGAAATTATAGGACCTTTACGGGGAAGTTTAGGAGAAGAAACATTTTTCCTCTTCCTAGACTCCCCAGGATTGGCATAAGATGTTCCCGCTGATGAATCGTCAGAATCGGTTTCATCAGAGGACAACAGATCAAAGGGGTTCGATGTTATGATAGAAGTGGTCACGGTCTTCTTCAGCATCTCAGCATAAGAACGCTTTGAACGCTCCTTAAGTGACCGCTTGATTTTATCTCTGCGCTGCATGTACACCGGGCATGTGGAGAGCTCATGCTGGTTTTCCCCACAATGAATACATTTTTCAGCATTAACACTGCAAGAATCTTCCGCATGAGTCTCCCCACACTTGCTACATCGTGCCTTATTGCAGCAGTAGGCGGCTGTGTGGCCTAACTGCTTGCAATTGGTGCAATTCATAACACGGGGTACATACAATCGCACAGGCAGACGAGCCCGGTCGATCGAGACGTGGCTAGGGAGTGCAGATCCGCAAACGTAACGCGAAACGAGTCTGACGGAGTGTAAACTTTTTTACCGCCGACGAGAGACATGGACCGCAATTGCTTACAATCCAAAATCTTCGCCTGTGTTTCGGTATTTTTGAAGCAACCGGTTGCGCTTTTAAGGATACACTCGACAGACAGACTCGAATCGGTTATGACACCGTCGATCTCCACGTCTCGTGCGGGTATGTAAACGCGATACTCGCGTGTGAAGAGCTCAGAGCAAGCGATAGCATTGGCCTGTGCCAGATCACTGACCACGACACGGAGCTTGTTAGGTCGGACCTTGGAAATTTCGGTCACGGCCTTCGTCAGGTCTTTAAAAATTTGCAGTATGTTTAATCGCTTTGAATTCACTCCTGCCTTTGGACGAAAATAAACAGTATAGCTGCCCTGTTGAGATCCGTCCGGGTAAAGCCTGGGGCGAGGGGGGACTGGAGAATGAACAGGGGAGGGGGTAACAGAAGGGTCAGGGTCAGGGGGGTTCGGGGATGGTGGCACGGGTGGCGAGGGATCTATATCCATCGCGCTAAATGTAGCGCACTAGCGCCGACAAGAACACGTACCTATTTACTTCTTCCTTCCAGCAGTGGTTGTCCGATCGTTCGAAGCTGCACCCAAAGCAGCCAGCAGCACCAGTACAGCAGCACCAATACAGCCACCAGCAGTGAGCCGGGTGTGAGATCACTCAGCACAGCGACACGACTCGACTGTCAAATGATGGCCTTGAATTAGAAAGATCTATTCACTGTGCACAGATCAAAACTGCAGCTGGTATTTTGCACCAATACAGCCAAAGTTGCGAGCCGGGTACAGAACGTAGCGACACAACTCACAATCTAGTTGGCCTTTAGCGCGAATAATACACTCTTTTGTTTGGCTATTCGTACACACGGACCGGATTGTAATAGAACGACCACTTTGCACGTCCGTTTCTGTCGAGTGTTCGACGCGGAAATGTAAATAATTTATTTAGTTATTGTAAAAAAATCGCAATTAAAAAAACATAAAAATTACCCGCATTAAAAAAAAGGCCCCAGTGTATTTAATACATAGCAGATTCTCCAGTATGTACAAAATATAATTGGGATTGTAGACAATGATGCATAATGAAAAGAGGACACTCGATAACTGTTCAAAATTTTTGGTATTATGGCTTTGCGTGCCGAAAAAGTACTCAAGTCTCTACCTAATATAACATTGTTTAGTTGATCAGGTTGGCTTAAATGACATATACGAGATTACATATGAGATGAATGTCCTACTTCTCAACTGTCTTCCAAAAACCTCATCAGGTGAAACTTTTTGAGTAGACATTTGAGCATATTGCTGGGAAATATTGAACTGGACTCATTGAATGCTAATTAGAATCATAAACAGTCTTAGTGCAATTTGTTTGTTTTTTTTTTAATACTTGGATTAACAGGAATTCTCGACAGCTTGCGAAATGCGCTAAACCTGAATCCTCATTTGCAATATTTTTATTGTTTAGAAGATTTGTTTAATCTATGTAAAATTCTCAAATAAATCAAATGTTACCTGACTAGATAAGCATATTCGTTGGAGGGGAACAAAAACATTTGCTTTCTCGCAAGCGGATGCAAGTCATGTTGAAAACATAGAGTCGTCGCTTTATGAAAACCAAACGGATTTTAAGTTCCACATATATTTAATTTTGACGCAAGAGTACGTCTTTGTTTTTTGTACTGAGCTACATTCTGTGAAAATGAGAAAGAAGGTACCACATTGCTCGAACTTATAGTCATTCGAACTAACCGCTGGCAACAAATTGTATTATCTCGTTAAACTTTTTTGTGTCAAATAATATTGACAACACCGGAAAGAGATGATCTGACTATAGAAAAAATTCGTGCCAACTCGACCAGATGTTGGCAGCACCCTCTTAGAATTCTATGAAACTTTGTAGCCCACAGGCCTTACTACCTTTAGCAACTTTGTATATTTTGTTTTTTGAAAATGCATCTGTGGGTACTAACCTTTGAATAGAGCCGATGTTTTTTTTATGAATCTAACTTTTTCTAAAGACTCCTGAACGATCAAGCATGAAGCGGCTTGACAAAGTTTTGTTAGAAAAATTTTTCTTCTTCAAGAATGCCCTTTTTAGTTTGCTCAGAACAGTTTTAGGCAACAAAATTATGTATCTAAAAACCTTATTTCGAAAGAAATTTGAGATGACCGATCTCTTTCGACCATATTTTAAAAATTATTCGAGATGACCGATTTTTATAAATTCAATTTTTTCATCAAAGATCGGTCAATCCCTGGACAACTTTTTTGTAACTAGTGTCGTTACCGTATTTACAGAAGGACATAAAAAAGTGTTTGTTAGAAAAGCTTTTTTCCTTCAAAGTGCTCATTTGAATTTGCTTAGATGAATTTAAGACAACTAAATTGTCTATCTAAATACTTATTTTTAAAAATATCTGATTACCACTTATTGTCTTGAAAATGATTTTTTTTCAGTATACGATTTTTATAAAAGTTTAGACACTTTTCTAAAAGTCATCCCTCCCTTACGAGGAGCTGCGTAACCGCAAGGTTACAGAGTCCGCTTTGTCAAGCGGATGGTCGTGGGTTCGGATCTTAGTAGAACCAGGCCATCCGATGTCAAAAAGGACTTAAGCATGGGTTTATTCTCAGGCTCCCCACCAGTTACCCTTCCTTTGCGCTGAAATCTACAATACCTTTGCGTGACTTCCTCTTAACAAAAAATAAGTCCCTCTTATCAATAAAACTGGCCAGAAGGACGCACGACGAAACTTCTCCAGGGAATTATAATTGGTGATATTTGGCAAGAGGAACGAGTATCGGTATAGTAGAACAGTAAGCATGTAAGGAAGAGTATCACATTACACACAAGCACTGATGAACAATAATAATAAGCATGCCACTTCTCAATAGCGGTATTGCTATTAACAGAAGTGCGGGATACAGCAGACACCCGGGCATATCTCACAATAGATCTACGATTCTGGTCGTAGTGAGGAAGTCCATACAGGAAAAAAAAGTCGTCCCTTGAACACTTTTTCTATCTTTCTTATTATTGAGATATATTGGTTTCTACGAAAAATAATAATAATTATGCCCTTGTTGAACGAAACCATACAATAACAAAAAGGTGTCTAGACTATCTTAGATTATTTTTGATTACTTCAATAACATGGCTAATGCAGGATATACGATGCAGGATATATATAGGATATACGCAGCCACAAAGCATTGTTCGAAATTGGAATGATTTGCATTTTTTTGCAAAAAAATTGCAAAAGGTAATTATTTTAGTTTTAATTTCATAGCGATTTCACGCTCAACCCATGGTTGGAATGAATTTTTGCGCACCTTCTAGCAGGTCTTAACTGCAAGTTAAATTCCATGTACACATTTCAACTACAGTATTTAGACAAATGGATGTTTCCTGTCCCTCGGCCTCATTTGTACATTTCTCCAGCGAATCGTCCGTCGTACTTACACTCTACTGTGCAACTAAACCGTTCGAACCGTTCAATACCACGTAGAACTCGATTTTGCACACCTTCTTTTTCTATCTCTCTCTCTGTCTATCTATCTCTCTTTCTTTTGCGCTTACTCTTTTCGAAGTTATCATAGATATTGTGAACGGCAGGGTGCAAAGTCTGAATGGCGCTTTAGAAGTGGGGCCATCGTCATCGTTTATTGTGTCCAGCGACTGTAAGCCGTCGGTGTCTCGTTTTCCGTACATGGTGAAATAGCCGGACTTGCACCAGTATTCCCTTGTTGTTTCATTGAGCCGGACTTGGTGCCTCTGGTCGTTGCGTCGTGCATCAAAAAGAAAAATTAATGACTTCAATGATGGTACTTCAACTGGTATGGTGAAATTGCCACCGGCAGCTGGAGCTGTAAACAAAGCCTGTTTTCATCGGCTTCTCGACGCAATCGAGTTTTTCATATTAATCGCTTGGTTTATAGGCTATATTTTTAACTATTAAAGTTTGAATAAATTTCTAGTACAAATTCACTGATCGTCAATCATTTTGTGCACTTATCTAAATTTTACACCTTAAATATAAAAATTAAAAAGTAAAGTGCAAAGCAAAGCCTTGGTGCTACATTCTGATTCGGAACTCGACTGTTTGGTGCACAGGACAGTTACGGGGCCAGTGCTACGATCCTACTGACACTAGCAGTCCCTCCCGAGCCGAGACTCGTACTTCGAGACCAACTGGGACGATATTATAATGTTTTAAAATGCTAGTGTTTGTCAGGAATCTGTGATGAGAGTCACTAGAAGATAATATTTCATAGGATAGGAATCATTTTCCATCATCTTCCATTTTGTAGGAAGTTTGAATTTGATATATGTATTTGATTGATATGAACTATTTACGATAAAATTACAGTTATTTGAAAAAAAAGCCGTATTTATTTTTTTCGAAACCAAATAGCCAGCAGTAGATATAGATGGTGGACTAGTGTGTAATTTGAGTAAATCGTTTTTCACAAAAAAATGACAAAGATTTGATATACTCTACTGCCTGAATGTCATATTTCTTTGTATATTATTTGCCGTCGCTCAAGACCCGAATACATAACACAAAATGAATGAGTCACAGATACTATAGTGGCCGAAATCGATTATAAACTAACCTCATCATCATTATCTCATTGCTTCTCAGCTTTTGGTGCACCTTACGTATTTTGCCAAGCTTTGAGCGCAACCGATCAACTTGAATGTGTTTTCGACTTGTTTGAAACCAAATCGGGTCAGCTTGAGGGTCAATTCAAGGCGAGCATGTGTTTGATGACGTGGTAAGAATGGCCAGTCGAAGTTCCTGAGAATGTCGAAAATACGAACCAAATGGTTGTTTGCAATCAATCACGCTTGATTAGCTATTTCGATTTGATGCAATCACGGTTCGGTCGCCTTGCGACCAGCTTTGATTTGTAATTCGCACGCACCAATGATGATGACCTCTGTTAGGACCTACCCATTTCATGTAATATTGAACAAAAATCATATCTGTCGGTTGAGTTTGATTTTTTAATCGTGATTAAACTCTGGACATTGCCCTAAATTGGGTAAATGAAATTAGTTTAAGCGACAAAGGAAGACACACTACTTAAAATATAGTACTCTCAATTGTTGAAAAACTTTATCATTACAATTATTATTTAGTGAAGAAATATCCCCTGTTGGGCCTGCGCTATGTTTCATGCGATGGATTCCAGTCAGGGGCACACATGTTCCAAATTAACACGTCTGTGATTTTTCAAGTTAATGCTGTCTGAGAATGCGAAGAAGCTTTTTCCTTTTTCTTATATATTTCATTCTATATAATGCTTCCTAAAAACTCGCTTCCCTATCGTTTTATGACTCAGTCAATGTTTAGATTAGCCTTTTATAGAACCATTCATATTCTCTCTTTGTTCCGAATTTTGTTTTCTTGTATGTTTATTGCTGAACTTTGAAAGCTACTCGCGAAAGGATAGTGCAAAATTACTATATTTTACACAATCAAGAAATTTTTGACTTTCGAAATTTAATTCATTATCTAACTGATCTAAATAGAAACAACATTATTCAAAAAAACAAATTTTAGACTTGAATATGATTTTTTTTTATTTTGAATGAATAGTTTGCATTAAAAATTGAAGATGTTTGTTCTAACAATCACTTATAAAAATTAAAGCAGCTTTTAGTGCAAATATTTGTCGAGCCTTAAAAAGTTTTCGAATACAAAGCTACGTCAGCATCTTTGAAGCAGCGAACGTCATGAATGTGACTTGGCCGAGTAAAGTACAGCTCTCCAAAAGCCATTCTACAGCCTTGTCAACTCTCATCAACCAGAGCGAAAGGGAGTTTCACCTGGACCAACAGGTCAGACAATTTTAGTTCAGTTGGTTTCGTCTTGCTTGTAAATGCAGCAAGGCGCATTACTTGTACACAGCCAGTGCCTTCCACTGCTTTAACCTAAGGCGATGCATTTGTTTGTTGACCTCGCACGTATCACTCGCATAAAACGAGTTCGTAAATTTATACCTTGCTTTCTTTTACCAACGGAGACCAACCAAGGCCCGGGGGTCCAATTGTGGTATATATATCTCGAAGACAAAAGAAGTTTCGAACTAAATTCGTTTCTTGTTTTAACTTACACCACAACATTATATTGATTTCCGGTTAGGGTCAAAAATATATGCATCAAAATATCCTATATTTGCTAATTTGCCATATTCTATTCTCTATTCAAATGATAATAATAATAATAATCTGTTTTACGAGAAATTCAATGCTTACTAGGCAGGTACGATACCAGCAAGCAACATCTTTCTGTATCAGAAGCATCTGTTAACAAGTTGCTGTTACCTACCTTAAAAAAAATAAACTCGCGCGTACATTTATTGCTAAACATTTGCACACTACCAAAAAGTAACTAGGGAAGTAATTTCACCCTCTATTACTAGGTATCGATCAACCAATATGGTATAAAAAGTTCTAAAGTACAATGCAGGTGAACTGTCTGTGAGGTGATTAAATGATCGATCGGGCGTCTAACAATTACAATGATACGAAATCTCATTGATGTATATGGTGTAACTTTTCACCGTCAATTCATAGCAAAGTAATAAGTCTTCGCAATTTACATCTTGCTATAGACAATGTAGTTTGGCTTTGTGAAGTGATAGGTCCCGTTATTGAAACGATCGTCTTCAATATTTGTATGTATGTGTCTTGGTAGACGGCCATGAACATGGCCTGTATATATAACAAATTGGACGGCATGACGAACCTTTGAGTAATTTTTTTTATAACATTGATCATACCTAACAGGATATTACGCAGGGCTCGTATGAAATACTCTCTTGACATGCTTATACGGTATCCACTGTCGCCCAATTGTTCAGACTATAGTACACATTTTAAGCAATTGAATTGAGCTTTAAAATATACATAAACATGCACGATCGTTGAAAACTTTTTTTTAATTATGTACTTGTTATAGTTATAGTTATCTCCCAGATGGTCTCAAGGTAGGATGCTGGCCTAACAAACCAGTCGTCGTAGGTTCGAGTCTCGGCTCGAGAGAGACTGTCAGTGTCAGTAGGATCGTAGTAGCGCTAGCCCCGTAATTTTCCTGTACACTGAATGGTCGGCTGCGAAGCAGAGATGCCAGATGTTTTTGAAAAATGTCTGCAACTGCTCGAAAAACCTGAAAAATGTGCTCGAAATCTGAAAAAATTCTACCCCCGAAAAAAATTCGCTCGCGCAGGCAAAAATCTGTAAAAATCTGCACACATTTTAAGAACATCTGCGCAAATATAAGGAGACTCTGACAAAAATCTGCAGAAACCGTGGAAAAACTGCAAATATCTGCAAATAACTAAAAATCTGCACACGGACTCCAAAAATCTTCGTTTTGCAGACAAATCTGCACATTTGGTATCCCTGCTGCGAAGTCTGTGTATAAATAAACAGAAGGTCGAGTTTCGTATCGGAATGTAGCACCAAGGCTTTGCTTACTTGTTATAGTCTTTAAAGCCCTTCGAATCATTTGGTTCAACGGGAAATAACGAACGCTCACTTGCAATATGAATACAATTTAAATATTTATAAAATTTTCGTTTTAATTACCTAATACACTGAGACTAAGTCCACTCCCTGGTCTTCCATTACGAGCATTCAAACTAGATGAAGACACACCTGAGGATGCAATATTTGTCTCGTTAACTAGGTTGAGTTGGTGTGTGATGTTAATTCTAGGATCAGCAGTAGTCGCGGATAATTTCTTCCCATTGCATCCAGTTGCATTCGCTGCTTTCACCTTGGTGATAGGCATTTCCAGTAATCTTACTTTTGCTCACATAGAACACACCAAAACACCATAGATTAAATAGACCTATAGTTATAGGTTATCAACCCACCACACTATCTCTATTAAACTGTAACTTCACGGTGATAATATAATCACAGTAGTTAATTTATCATGGTCTACAAGAATAACTCGTCGATAACATTTAAATGGTCTGTCTCTTGATTTTCTTGCATCAAAAGACTATCACATGACAACTTTTGGAAGTTGTTGATAGATGACACATTCTGTCAGTAATCAGTAAGATTTCATCTCCATTTATAACTCAAGTGTTTTTATTTTGCTATTTTTTTGCTTTTAGCAGTTTTCCAATAAATTTAGTAATTTTTACTTGACTCTCTCATTGAACTTACAATAGTTCAGCCTATGCAGTTTATAACAGCAATGAAGAATATGTAAAACGTAAGTGGTTGCAAAACAAATTTGCCTTGAGTTTCAGTCTGGTGCTTTCATACCACTTCTCGTATATCAGAAAATGCGATATAATTCTTTAATATATGCCGGCTCAGGTACATACACTATGTTTTATAATTACAGTCAGCGGAATGGACCATGTTACTACACGTATTCACGGTTGTTTCTCTGTGACTATTACATATGAACAGCGATGGGAATGATGATAACGGTCATAACAAGGAGACCATCGTTTCGTTGAACATTTCACTTTCAATTGCATTGGCTTCTTCATGATGTTTCTTCAAGAACGAACATACCATTCTTTTATTCTTCACTCTACAATTTTCTCGAAAGAGATTATTCACAGTTTACTCTCAACACACATATTTATTTAGCTCGCACTGAAACCCAGAACAATTGTTATCACAATTTCAACTTTGTAGGTAGATAAAATTTTCATTATCTCCAGCATGAACGGCACTATTTTTGTTTTGAACCGAGACATACTACTTGTATCAACGGCGTCATTTCAGCCCGGAATGCGTGTGAATGTGTGTTTCGAAATCGTATCACTTACGTTACTATCAGCACATACACATACACACCCAACATGAACTGTTATCATCAAACAGGTTAGACGCTTACATCCGATTCACACAAGTCAATAACTAACTGTGCAGATATTTTGTACACCAGTTCACAGAATGCCATAATTCGTGAGATCACCCAAATGTGACTCACATTTGCAGTCACATTTTTGCAGTCGACGATTGCAATCCACAGGCACTAGCGACGATTTTAGTTCTCATGGCTATCAATATTTGAATTCAATTCACAGGCTTTTTTTACACCATTCAGAATGATGTGAACGTTGACGAAGACTAATGAATCTCTCATAAACCATAATCGGAACGCAATAGACATCCACAGAGCAGCACCTAAAACCGGTATACTGAACAAGCTATAACATTAAACCAAGAGAGCAAAAACACCACTACACGAGGACCGGTTAATGTACTAATCAAACAAAATAGAAAAGCACACATCCGACTGGAACGGTGGCTGCAACTGAACTGAGACTGAGCCCACTGCAATGAACGCGACAAGGTGATACCGACAGACCGGCAGCTCCCCCGATCGACAGTTCATCCAAACAGATCCAAACCAACCTACTGTGCCGCCGTAGCAAGCAACTATGGTGTTCACAGATTTCACTGCGATCATACATCGGATGAATGAGCAAACATACTACTACACAATTTGCCACGAGCTTTTCACATAAACCAATCTACCAAAACTGCCGTTCCGGAATGAATGAGCGGTTCACATAATACAGCTGAGAGAAAAAATCGGTGGAAGCAAGAGTGCGAATAGAATGAACCTCATTCGGACCAACAGGTTGCTATAATTGAACATCGCGTCACATGCACATGCCACGTTCAGTAAAGGTAGAATTATATTGCTATGTGAGCACAATTCATACTTGTTATTTCAGTAACAATTTGGCACTTTTTTTTCGTAATTTTTATTTACTCAAGTCCATATTTTTGTATCAATTTGTTTTAAATATTAACTGAATGAATCACTATCTAATTTGCTTGTTTATTTACTTATTAACTCATTTATGATTTTATTTGTTCATTTGTTCGTTAATATGTCCAGTTATTTTATATTATACAGTAAAGTCTTTTTTTACACGGTTTTATTTCAAACGGTTTTTTTTTACGACGGTTTTCCAAATAACGCGGGTTTTTTTACGTCGTTTTCTCAAATAACGCGGTTTTTTTACACGGTTTTTTTGCACGATTTTTCGACTTCGCGTAAAATTGTCACAGTAAGTAACAGTAACGGTAACAGGATATAGTAGGCTGTTTTTTACACAGTTTCATTTTTACACGGTTTCATTTTACACCTTTTTTTTACAACGTTTTTCCAAATAACGCGGTTTTTTTTACACGTTTTTTTTTGCACGGTACGTAGAATCGTGTAAAAAAGAACTTTACTGGATACACTTATTAATATTTTATTTATTTATGTACAACTCTATTTATTTATTTGTTGTATATGCTAAAATTATTTGATATCTTTCTATTCTGACCAACGACAGTTTTGAACGTTGGTTTTATTAATAAAAATGAACCAAGCCTTTTGAAATAAAAATAAATTCGGTGTACATAGGCGCGTTACTTATCATAGTCCAAAGCACGGCGTATTGATAACTATGTATATAAAGTTCCGGTAAATCTATTTGTATACGGTAGATAAAGCCCACACAAAAATTCGTTTAAACTTCAAAAAATTAACGAGTGGCTTTAAAACAATTTTTGCATAGCACTATTCAAAAAATATTTATTCATATGGTGAATATGGGCCGTATTAAGAAACTTTTTTGAAAGTAACTCAAATATTTATGACTCCGATTTAGAATATGCACGAGAGAACATTTTAAAATATTTCATTGATATTCTTACCTATTCTACACATACAAAACTTTTCTTTATAAACTTTATCCCGTAAAACTGGTTCAAATAATATGTAATTTTGGCCTTTGTTTTCGAATCATCTAATTGTTTTACCTCATGGCGGATCAATACTAATCTTCATCATTTTTCACAAAGGTAAACGCAATAAATTTCAAATCGTAAACTATTCCTTCTCGTTTGCGCTATATGCAGTAAGCTAAAAGTTTGTCACCGTGAGTAACTGTATTCCACGAACTTTTTGTTCCGTACTATATCGGTAACCTCTTATTTGCTTAGGGAACACTCGTATATCACGTAGAGCGCTCAGGAAAGTGCGAGGGGGTAAATTAAGTGAATACTTTAACTATTGTCGCTTCTTTTGGATATTATCAGCGGGAATCTATCTGTCAAATATCGTGTAACCGTGACCAGCATATTTGGCAACAAGGCGTCCGGTTGTTTTGGTTTTTGTCGTTTTGATTGGAGTAAAATTCAGTAGAATTGTAACGTTCTTTTTTAACAAAACTCTAGAAATCGCGGAAAACTTTTATTCATACTGCGTTGCGTAGTGAAATTTGGTGGCAGCAGCCTGCAATTAGCTGAAAATCATGAACTTTCCTCGTCACACAGGAAATCTTTTAAACGTCATGGACCAACAAACTTCATGGACCAGAGTTGATCTGCGATAACGCACACATATATGAATTTTGACAGCAGTAAATCCCCCCTGGATATTATGGATTGAATAACTAGACGAACTGCATTTGTAAACGGGTAAGGGACTATCCATTTATGATGTCATGCATTTAAGGGGGATACCAATATCATAGAGTTCAACTCAGAATTATTTATGATACTTGCATCATTCATTCATAGTTGTACTTAGTCTGTGGTTCTACGATCCCTTTTTTTGTTTAGGATTTGCTTTATTTTATACAAATAAAAATTTTTTTTCATTTCAAAAGCATATTGTTCGTTAGTTCTGTTTCACCGTGCATGTTTGTTTATGAATGACAGCGCAATTTCATTCATTTTTTAGTCTCTTTTAATCCTTCTAACATGTGGAAAAGATTTGGATTGCGAATTGATTGAAGAAGAGGAACTGAATATGTATGGTCCTTCATAAATCAGCAAGGTTGCTGCAGTTACTGCCTCGGTTTTCTATGTCGTCGATATGCGACTCCATCAACAGAATCCTTGCACTAAGGAACGCCTTTTCTAATTATATTTTATAATCTTTTTTTCCTCTTAGTTTCAGTTTTTCTTTCAGCAAAATCGTTCTAATGAGCAAGATCGCGCCAAATGACCTATGGTCGAATATCGACCATTTTTGACTTGAATGAAACTTTGCACACGTATTTGGCTTAGCAAACTGAGCATTTTTCACAGATGGAGAGATTTTTCACACCCATGAGTTACATTCTAGAAGGGCGTATGCCTTTTGGCATAGGTTTTATTCGAAGCATTGTAGCCCAGAAACCGTTGGTTGTATAGAAAAACTGTCTGAGAACGAGTTGTAGGGAATTAAAAATGCACCATAAAAAATATACACTGTATAAAAAAAATTTTTTTTGACCAAAAATAATAAAAAATAAACATTAAATTTCAATTAAAAAAAAAAGGTTGAATTTTTCTTCTATTTTTTTTTTAAACTTGACGTTAATACACAACTTTAAAAAAAAAGTCCATAATGGAGAAATGAAAAATAATTTTTTTATGATAGATTAATTTTTTTATAAAAATTCTAATTCAAACATTTTTCAAAATATTTGTGTTCTGATGATTTTAAAAGATGCAGAAAGTCATTTTGAATCAGGAAGCTCTTGGTGGTAAACATTCTAAAGGCATTGGTTTTCGAGTTATTTTTAATTTAAGCTCGAAAAATTATTAATATTTCGGAAAATACACTTTTTTCTCAATTTGTCCATGGTTCTCCAGCAAAAACCATACGTTTATTGGAATGCTTGATCAAAAATATATAATTCATTCTTTGACAACAAAACGATTGGATAAATAACTCAAGCGCTAAACTTTAGCCTACCTACACGTTCCCCCTTGCCGAATGTTTTATAAAAAAATATGTTTGTCGTGCAACACTACCTACTTGTTTACTAATAATAACTGTTTGTAAAGTACGCAACCAATAACTACTGGGTTACCTATAATATCTGTTTTCGTATATAAATACGATTGCACTACTCCAGATGTGTTAGTAACAGTTTGCATTTTGTGAAGATGAATAAAGTGAAAATGGAATACACCAAGCCCGAATGCTGTAAACCCTTTCCTGCTCATCGGTGCTCATCAAGCTTACGCAAATTAAACGAAAACGTTATTGCAAAATTAAAAATATTGAACAGTCAAGCTCATTTAAATACGTCTTTTTCAATTTGTGATTCGTCTAGTTATTGGAATGATAGTCAAGCCACCATTCATCCCTTCGTTGTTTACTATTCAGAATCTGGAACACTTAAGAATATCAGCTTCATCATAATATCGGAAGTACTTCATCTTGATACTGTTGCGGTGTTCAGGTGTTCATTGCCAAATTAATGGGTTTTTTGAAAACAACAATAGAGTTGAAAAAAGCGATATTAATGTCTGATGGAGCTGCCTCACAATATAAAAATAGAAAAAACTTTGCAAGTCTTGCAAAACAAAATATAACGTCGATGCAGAGTAGCATTTTTTTGCGACTTCTCATGGTAAAGGCCCATGCGATGCAATTGGTGGCATATTAAAACGAATGGCAGGAAATGCAAGTTTAGCTAAAGAACATGAACACCCCATTACAAGCGCAAAAGAATTGTATGATTGGTCTAATCAGAAAAGTGATAAAAATTCATCAAAAATGTCATTTAGTTGGGTATCATATGAAGAATATGAACAAGGAGTAACAGAATGGAGCAATATTTTCAAAAAATCTATAATAATAGCTGCCACACAAAAGTATTACTCTTTTGTTCCTATTTCAGAAAATAAGATACAAACGAAGCTGTTTTCAAAAGATGACGAATCATTTACTTATGATGTATATAAAATATAAGGTGAAACTAGTTCTGTAAAGTATCTATGTCATAAAAAAATATGTTCCTAAGATAATAAAACTCGATAATAAATATTTGATTCTTACATATATTTATATCACTTGGAACATTTAACTCTTTTCTTGAGGTTCGTTCGCCCAATCGTTTTGTTGTCAAAGAATGAATTGTATATTTTTGATTAAGCATTCCAATGAACGTATGGTTTTTGCTGGAGAACCATGGACAAATTAAGAAAAACGTGTATTTTCCTAAATAATTATAATTTGTCGAGCTTAAATTAGAAAAATCGAAAACCAATGCCTTGAGAATGTTTACTACCTAGAGCTTTTTGATTCAAAATGACTCTCTGAATCTTTTAAAATCATCAGAATACATATATTTTGAAAAATGTTTGAATTAGAATTTTCATAAAAAAATTAATCTATCATAAAAAAATTATTTTTCATTTCTCCATCCTGGACTTTTTTTTAAAAGTTGCGTATTAACGTCAAGTTTCTTCAAAAAAAAAAATGAAAAAAAAATTCAACTCTTTTTTTTTAAATTGAAATTTTATGTTTATTTTTTATTTTTTTTGGTCACATTGAGAAATATCAAAAACCCGTATTTAGGTTTTAATAGGAGTCTTTTAGAAAAAATCTAGAAAAGAGTCTAAAAATTATTATAAAATAAATTTTTCTGTGATGAATAATGGGCACTGGGAGTTAAATAACTAAATGCAATGCTGAACTGAACCATGCAAAATATTTAAAAACAACTCCAAGAAAATAAGAAATGAATGTGAAAAATTTTGAAATCGAACAAAATTTAAAAAAAAAGTGCAAAAGAGTGGGTTTGTAACTTGAAAAAGTCATTTTTTCATAAATCAAATCACGTTTGGGCAATCTGAAAACAATGTTTAAGAAGTCGAAATGTTCTACAAAAATGCTATAAATAACATTATCTTTCAATTTAAGGCTGAGCACCTTGACTTTCTCAGCATCGATTTTTTTGGGACAGCCTACTGTGTATAATCTATATCTATAAATGCGAATATCTGTCTGTCTGTTCCCTAGAGACTCAAAAAGTACTGGACCGATTACCGTGAAAATTTGTACATAGGGGTTTTCGAGTATAGAGAGTAACACTAAAATATTAGTTTTGCTCTATCGCATTAGCGTAGGCAAGGGGAGGGGGGGTAGATTAGTGGCTCATGGCCGTGAAAACATTCGTATAATCAACACAAAAAAGGTGACATCTATTTAAAACCTAAATTAATCCACCTAGCGGTCAGACTCAGCCTTTCTCATTCAAACTTATCATTTGTAAAAATAGATTCACATGAATGCTTAAATCCAATAAATGTTTATCCACTCTTTGGGTTCTAAAATATTGATGTTGTAATTAAAGTATAAAATATGAAATTTGACGTAATTTTTTTTTTTTTTTATTCTCGCTTATTTTCCGTCGGTCTATTTCCGCCACTGTTGTGGCCAATTACCGACGCCCAGGGAGGCGTACTCCACACCCAGGTCCCTAACTCACGACCCGTTTATTAACGGACCGGCGCCAACGGCTTTACTTCCTCATGCGATGGAAGGCGTGATCCCAGAGATTTTTCGCCTCAGAAAATCTCCCGGTGTCGGCTAGGATTGAATCTAGACCAGTTGGGTTGGTTGTGAGTGGATCACGCCAC
Organism: Wyeomyia smithii; assembly: GCF_029784165.1. NCBI lineage: Eukaryota > Metazoa > Arthropoda > Insecta > Diptera > Culicidae > Wyeomyia > Wyeomyia smithii. The sequence goes on along the minus strand of NC_073696.1, from coordinate 174,844,900 downwards.
CTCACAACCATCGACACCTATGTCGGCGGTGGGATTCGAACCCAGGCGTCAAGCGTGGTTGGCGGAGACGTTACCAACCACACTAGGCCCCCGCTATTTGACGTAATGTTAGTACTTAAGAAATGGCGAAACAAAAGCAATGACTTTTAATTTCGAACAATTTAATCACGAGCGATGCCGGGAACGTTCAGATAGTACGATACCACATTTAAATCATGTTGAGGCCATATATATTGATCGAAGCAGGTAAAGTGTTGAATAGTCTTTGAATTTCTTTTCTTTCTAAAACTTTTAAACAGCATATCAAATTGTTGTAAGTTTGAGAGATGACTCATTTGTATGACACTAGTTATGTTCAAATAAGTCGTGTAATACTTGAGATAATAGACTTTCGTTGTTTTACAAATTAAAACATAACGCTTGCTTAAGTTTGATTACAATCAAATGAAAAGGTAACGTATGGGGCAGCCAAACTTTGAAACCACTTGTTCAATCATAATTCATCAGTTAACCCTTAACTAGCCCGTTCATCTGATATCAATATTGTTTAAATCGGTTGTGTAGTTTCTAAGATAATGAAGTTTCGTGATTTTCACTTTTCGATACATTACAGACGAAGTTACAGTCCGATTACTGCAAAATTCAATAGGGTGTTATGAGGTAGGTAAACCTTTTATTTGATACTAATCCTGTGGAAATCGGATCAACCATCTCTGAGAAATATGAGTGAGTCCAAGTAAGTTGTCTTGGAATATGTTTCTTTTCATAGCTGGATTTCACATTTTTAAACATAACAGGCAAAGTAATAATCCGTTTGTAAAAAAATCATTAGGGTCTTATGGGGCAACAAGGCCTTTCATATGACACTAATTTTATAAAAATCGGGCCAGCCATCTCTGAGAAACATGAGTGAGATTAAATAGTCTCCAGAACACGTTTCTTTCCATAACTTCTGAACCACATGTTCAATCTTCATAAAATTCAAAAGTTGAGGGTTTTTGAGGTAGCCCGTTCATTTGAAACTAATTTTAATCAAATCAGATGTGTGGTTTCTGAGATATTGATGTTTCGTGATTTTTACACTTTGATACATAACCTCTAAACTAGAAATCAGATTACAATAAAATTCAATAGGGTCTTATAGGGCAACTAGACCTTTCATTTGCAATTAATTTCATTGAAATCTGTTCGGTCAAGACCATCTCTGAGAATAGTGTGTGCGAAAAAAGGTGCACATACACACGTACACACCCACACACAAACATATACACCTATACATGCTTATATGCAGAAAATGCTCGATTCGTCTAACTGAGTCGAGTAGTATATGACATTCGGCTATTTGGATCACTTTTCTACCTTTTAATTAGCCAGTGATCGTTAGGAGGAAGTCAATATGTTTACTTTCATTATGTGATTTCACATTTTCATGAACAACGGACAAAGTTACAATCCGATTGCAATGGAATTCAATAGCAACCTATGGGGCAACTAGACCTTCCATTTGACACTAATTTTGTGAAAATCGGTTCAGCCATCTCTGAGAAAAATGAGTGAGATTAAACAACCTCAGGATAACTTTTCTTTACATAACTTTTGAACCATATGTTCAATCATTACGAAATTCAAAAGTTAAGGGTTCTGGAGACAGCCCGATCATTTGAAACCAATTTTATTGAAATCGGTTGTGTGGTTTCTGAGATACTGATGTTTCGTGATTTTTACATTTTGATACATAACCTCTAAACTAAAAACCCGATTACAATGAAATTCAATAGCAACCTATGGCGCAGCTAGACCTTTCATTTGCAATTAATTTTATGAAAATCGGTCCAGCCATCTCTGAGAAAAGTGAGTGAGAAAAAAAAGTTGCACATACATACACACACACACACACACACACACACACACACACATACACACATACATACAGAAAATGCTCAGTTCGTCGAAAGGGGTCGAGTGGTATATGACATTCGGCCATTGGGACCACTTTTATACCTTTGGTTTTTCCAGTGATTGCTATACCTTTCTAGGAGAAAGGCAAAAAGGTGACATCTATTTAAAACGTCACCCAATATATGAAATATTACTTTAAATTCGCTTGCTCCATTTTTCTAGTGTCTTTTTACACATGGTATAAAACAAAAATTTAGAAATTTCCATATAAATCTTCATTTAATAAAATGTCAATAAAATAAAAAACAGGAACCAGGAGGAAGATTTTTCTTTTCGTATATTTTCAGAAGACTTTGACCTTTCTGTCAATGAATAAAGCTTCGACGGGACTTGCCCGGAAGGTTACTAAATCATAAAATTAATTTCATAATATTATGGATTTTTCGCGGTTGTCTTAATCACTTATTTCGTAAATAATCCATGATTATTTTATGCATTCAACGTTTTAAATATTGCAAAACATTTTACTTATCTTGTAGATTATGTCCTGTGAGAGAGAAAAACAATTTGACATAATTTTTGAATTTTATACGCCACCCGAGCAATAGCACGTATTTTTCAAACTGACCAATTTACTGTGGAATAACCTTGAATAACCTCTCTCCCAGCTGGTTCCGAGGTACGATGCTGGCTTAACAAGCCGGTCGTCGTATGTTCGAGTCCCGGCTCGGGAGAGACTGTTAGTGTCAGTAGGATCGCACTGTGGTCCAGAAATGAAAAACCTAAATTAATCCACCTATCGGTCAGACCCAGCCTTTCTCATTCAAACTTATTATTTGTAAAAATAGATTTACAAGAACGCTTCAATCCAATAAATGTGTATTCACTTTTTGGGTTCTAAAATAATGATGTTGTAATATTAGTATAAAATATGAAATTTGACGTAATGTAAATGCTCAATAAATAGCGAAATAAAAGTAATGATTCTTAATTTCGAACAATTCAATCACGTGCGATACCGGGAACATTCAAATGGTACGATAGCACATTTAAATTATATTGTGGCCACATATATTGATCAAAGCAGGTATAGTATTAAATAGCCTTTGAATTTCTTCTCTTTCCATAACTTTTGAACCACATATCAAATTGTTGTGAAGTTTTTTTATTTGTAAGTTTGAGGGATGACTCGTTCGTATGACACTAGTAATGTTCAAATAAGTCGTGTAATCTTTTAGATAATAGAATTTCGTTTTGCCTTTCTCCTAGAAAGGTATAGCAATCACTTGCAAAACCGAAGATATGAAAGTGCTCCAAAGGGCCGAATGGCATATATCACTCGACTCAGCTCGACGAGCTGAGCATTTTCTGTATGTGTGTGTGTGTATATACAGATTTTTATTCTCACTCACTTTTCTCAGAGATGGCTGGACCGATTTCAATGAAATTAATTGCAAATGAAAGGTCTTGTTGTCCCATAAGACCCTATTGAATTGTATTGTAATCGGATTTTTAGTTTAGAGGTTATGTATCAAAATGTAAAAATTATGAAACATCAATATCTCTAAAACCACACAACTGATTTGAACAAAATTGGTTTTAAATGAATGGGCTACCTCAAAAACCCTTAAATTTTGAATTTTATGAAGATTGAACTTGTGGTTCAAAAGTTATGAAATGAAACGTGCTATGAAGAGTGTTTAATCTCACTCATGTTTCTCAGAGATGGCTGGACCGATTTTCATAAAATCAGTGTCAAATGGAAGGTCTAGTTGCCCCATGAGACCCTATTGATTTGTTTTGCAATCGGACTATTACTTTGCCTGTTATTTTAAAAAATGTGAAATCCAGCTATGAAAAGGAACATATTCCGAAAACTACTTGAACCCACTCACTTTTCTCAAAGATGGCTGACCCGATTTCCACAAACTTAGTGTCAAATGAAAAGTCTAGCTGCCTTATAACACCCTATTGAATTTTACTGTAATCGAACAGGAACTTCGTCTGTAATGTACCGAAATGTGAAAATCACGAAACTTCATGATCTCAGAAACTACACAACCGAATAGATCAATATTATTATCAGATGAGCGGGCTAGTCAAGGGTTAACTGATGAATTATGATTGAACACGTGGTTTCAAAGTTTGACTACCCTATACGTTCTCATTTCGTTTGATTATAATCGAACCTAAGCAACCGTTATGTATTACATTGTTAATAAAACAACGAAAATCTATTATCTCAAAGATTACATGACTTATTTGAACGTAACGAGTGTCATACGAACGAATCATCTCTCAAACTTACAAATAACAAACTTCATAACAATATGATATGTGGCTCAAATGTTACAGAAAGAAAAGAAATTCAAAGACTATTTGAAACTATACCTGCTTTGATCGATATGTGGCCTAAACATAATTTAAATGTGGTGTCGTACTATTTGAACGTTCCAAATACATTGATTCCTTGTGATGTGTTTAAAATCTACAAACGCACGACGAATCGGCCATAAAATATGATCAAAGTCAAATAACAAATTGTTTGAAATGATAGGTGGTATTTGATAATTTTCAGCAGATTTTCTGGCATCAATCAGACGCCAGAAATACCCATGTTGGGAGGTATTTAGTTATTTTGGTTGTTATAAGTATGTATATGTATGTATATTGAAGCCACCATCAGTTCAAGGCACTACCAATGTATGTGAGTAGACTTACAGTAGATCCAAATTTGATTATTGAATGAATTTCACACTAAAGCTGTTTTGAAGGGCCAAAAAGGGTTAGGTGGACCTGCAAGCAGAAACACTTGCACGCATTCCAGGGACTTGAGAATCTCCTTCCAGCATTAGGATCCCATCATGCAATAATCAATTTCGCTGCACCAGCTTTAACCCACCTGATGGTTTGTTAATCAGAAGGGCGCGTCATATTTGGGTAGACCTTAAGGAATCCGGTTGGCATCCACTCCATCATCCAGTCTTCACTTATATGATAACCTGGTGCTTTCCCTCCCTTGTATATATTAATATGAATGTAAATCAAAAACAAGTTTTCATTTATCAATTTACCTTTTTGTAAGAGGACCTTCAAAGTTCCGCATCTTTACCTATAACACCTTGGTTCTCATTTTCCTTTTTCCGCATGTTTTTTTTTTATTGCCTTTCTCCTAGAAAGGTATAGCAATCACTTGCAAAACCGAAAGTATAAAAGTGCTCCAAAGGGCCGAATGGCATATATCACTCGACTCATCTCGACGAGCTGAGCATTTTCTGTATGTGTGTGTGTATGTGCAGATTTTTATTTTCACTCACTTTTCTCAGAGATGGCTGGACCGATTTTCATGAAATTAATTGCAAATGAAAGGTTTTGTTGTCCCATAAGACCCTATTGAATTTTATTGTAATCAGATTTTTAGTTTAGAGGTTATGTTTAAAAATGTGAAAATCATGAAACATCAATATCTCAGAAACTACACAACCGATTTGAACAAAATTGGTCTCAAAAGAACGGGCTACCTAGAAAACCCTTAAGTTTTGAATTTCATAAAGATTGAACTTGTGGTTCAAAAGTTATGAAAAGAAACGTGTTCTGAAGACTGTTTAATCTCACTCATGTTTCTCAGAGATGGCTGTACCGATTTTCATAAAATCAGTGTCAAATGGAAGGTCTAATTGCCCCATAAGACCCTATTGATTTGTTTTGCAATCGGACTATTATTTTGCCTGTTTTGTTTAAAAATGTGAAATCCAGCTATGCAAAGGAACATATTCCGAAGATTACTTGGACTCACTCACTTTTCTCAGAGATGGCTGACCCGATTTCCACAAAATTGGTGTCAAATGAATGGTCTAGCTGCCTCAGAAGACCCTATTGAATTTGACTGTAATCGAACTGTAACTTCATTTGTAATGTGCCGACTTGTGAAAATCACGAAACTTCATTATCTCAGAAACTACACAACCGATTTGATTATTATTATCAGATGAGTGGGCTAGTTAAGGGTTTGGCTGCCCTACACGTTCCCATTTCATTTGATTATAATCGAACTTAAGCAACCGTTATGTTTTAAATTGTTAATAAAACAACGAAAGTCTAGTATCTCAAAGATTACCTGACTTATTTGAACATAACTAGTGTCATACGAACGAGTCATCTCTCAAACTTACAAATAACAAACTTCATAACAATTTGGAATGTGGCTTAAAAGTTAAGGAAAGAAAAGAAATTCAAAGGCTATTTAAAACTATACCTGCTTTGATTGATATATGTGGCCTCAACATAATTTAAATGTGGTGTCGCACTATTTAAACGTTCCAAGTTCATTGATTCCTTGCGGTTTGTTTGAAGTCTGCAAATGCACGACGAATTGGCTATAGGATATGATCAAAGTCAAATAACAAATCGTTTGAAATGATTGGTTTTATCGAAATGACAACATCCTCGTCTTTTGGCTTCTGTACATCGCCTGTATTTGGTCATTTCCGGCTGTTTGCCAGACACCGGAAGTCACCATCATAAAATTCAAGATTGTGTCTGTGATCAATTTTTAGCTTCTGTGCATCTTTCTGGTTCCAGAAATACTAATATTCAATGGGAATCGTCCATTTCAGGCTGTTTTCCAGAAACCGGAAGTTGCCATCTTACAATTCAAAATGTTGTCTGAAGTCGATTTGTGGCTCCAGTGCATAATTACGGTTCCGGAAATACCCATATTGGGTGGTATTTGGTCATTCGCCGCTGTTTTTCCGACACCGGAAGTCGCCATTTTGGATTTCATAATGGCATTTGGAGACAATTCCTGGATTTCGAACGGCATACTGGTTAAAAAAAACTCACATTGGGTGGTATTTGGTCATTTTCAGCTGTTTTTAGAAACCGGAAGTCGCCATCTTAGAATTGGAAATGCTATCTGTGGTCGATTTTAGCTCCTGTGTATTATTCTAGATCCGGATAACATTATATTGGGTGGAAATCGGCCATTTTTGGCTGTGTTCCAGAAACCGGAAGTTGCCATCTTACAATCCAAAATGTTGTCTGAGGTCGATTATGGAACATATTTGTTACTACTAAAAACATTCACCTGCCAATATGGTTCCATTTAGTTGATTAGTTCGCGAGATGTGCAGAAATTTGTGAAGAAACATGTACTTCCAGAAGAGGGAGAGGCGTCGAACCATTATGGACAAATTTGTTACCTCTAAAAACATTCACATACCAAATTTGGTTGTATTTTCTTGATTGGTTCTTGAGCTGTGCGAAATTTGTGTTTCATTTTCATGGGATCCCTCCCTTATAGAAGAGGGAGTCGGGTTTCAAACCATTATGTACATATTTGTTACCACTAAAAACATTTACCTGCCAAATTTTGTTCCATTTGGTCAGGCTTTCGAATACACCAACTCTTTTATCATTTTCGCCTGATGAAATAATATGCCAGAGCGATCAAGTTAGCTGATGAAAATATCGCAATCGTTCGTTGGGGAAAACTGTTTGGTGCTCAATGTCCTACTGTGCTGTTTCGCAGTAGGGGTACTGGGGGTAAGCCCGGCACTGAGGGTAACACCGTCACCCCTAGGATTTTATTAGAAAACGCTAATTAACTGTGTTTTGGAATATGTGAAGTGTTGGTATTTAATATTTTAGACATTTCAAGACACATCGAAGCCACCGTGAAACGTCAAACGTCAAAATAATAGACAAAACATACGCTACTGCAGCTGATGCGTAAACGGATGTAATTTTTCGTAAGTGGATGTAATTTTTCGTTGCTCTACAATTTATTGCCTGTTTAGTTAGCAATCACAGGAATTCGATCTGAGGTAAATTGAAGCAAAAAATTTGTAGAAATACTCTTTCTAAAAAATGTGTGCTGTCGGGGTAACACCGTCACCCAGTGAGTGGAGTAAGCCCGACATGGTCTGAGGCTAGTTGAATGTTACTGACACATATTTCTCATCTATTACCGATGTCTCGCTGATAAATAAATTGATTAATCGACTTAGAACCATGCACTCAAGCTCTTCTGTGATTTAGGAATGATTCCAAGGGTTATTAGAGGTGCCAAATGTACTGAAGCAAGTCACAAAACTGACGGCTTTCCCGGTGGTATTTGAAATATGCTCCGGTGTGGTCAATGTGATTCTGGCTTCAATGGAACTAGTTAATAATATGATTTTAAGTGCCACATGAAAGGCTTGCCGAGTATCAAATTCTTTCATTGTTTATACATAATGTTCACCGGAACTTGTTCCGGCAATCTGCCCAGAACCAGCTAACCGACAACAACCAAATTCAACAGTAACATACAGAAATGTAAGATCTCTCATTCGGCGGTTTCCGAATTCAAATTGGTTCAGTTAATTCGAGTTAATTCATGAACAAACTTAGGTGCCGGTGTTACCCCCAAGGGGTGCCGGTTTCACCCGCACTGATTGCTAAACGTCGTTTTTATCTTAGTTTCAAAACATCACTGTTCCTTGTAAAATAACAGTTTCAAAGTACTGAAAACCTTCATATCTTGTAGAAAACAATCTGGGCAATGATTGTATGAAAGGAATATAACAATATTCGCCATCAAGTGCTACTAAAGAATCATTTTCCTTAGGGAGCCGGGCTTACCCCCAGTACCCCTATTAATACTAGGTTCGCTATTATATATATATGCTCTTTTCAAACGTAGGTAGGAAGAATCGATCAGAGTAACATCTGATAACAATTCGTGCCGATCGGCTGGATAGGCTCTGCTCACAAGTGTGTAGTGTCATTTTTGCTCTGCCAGCTACTGTGCTAACCATGATGCAATGTATTCTGGTTTTGTAATTTCGCGTTGACGGCGTTTCTGATACATATTTGTTTAGTTTTGCCAAGCGAACAAGAAAGAAGGAAATATTTTTGCTCATCACGCACATTTTGTTATGTAGTTATGTAGTAGTAAGTTCGCGTAGATGCGAACAGCCTTTAAAATCTCGTTCAACACCGTCAACGCGAAACGCTATAATATCAATCTTCACTAGTAGCCAAGCTATGCCAGCTGCATTATTTAGGCAAAGCAAACGAGATCCTACAACACCCGAGAGCAATTTCATTCTGTAAAGGATTCGTTCGTGATCACAATTAGATTTTAAATTTTTACTCCGTCGAGAACTGAGCAGCTAAAATCTGTGCTCACTCAATCGGAGATGTGTAAGTTATCGTTTTTTCTGTGCATCATAAATCACAGTGCTCTTTTTTGCATTGCGTTTATAAAAGTTTGTGGTTGTGAAAATGGCTACCTTTGATTAGTTTTTTCTTGAGAGCTGTGTCAAATCAAGCAAAACTATGAGTTGCATGCATATGCAACACATGTTTACTGCCTACTGGTATCAAGAGCAATATTTTACATGTACACATTCCAACGAAGAGGAGTATTCAGAAACCTGAATTTGGTTGATTAGTTCTCGAGATGTGCACAAATTTGTGTTTCATCCAACTATTATGGACATAATAGTTACCCCTTAAAACATCCACATGCCAAATTCGGTTTCATTTGTTTGGTTTGCTTTTGAGTTGTGCAGAAATTTATGTTTCATTTGTATGAGACCCCTCCCTTCCAGAAGAGTGAGGGGTCTCAAACTATCATAGGAACCTTCATCGGCACCAAAAACACCTACATACAAATTTTCACGTCGATCGATTTGGTAGTTTTCAGGCCTATATGGATCAGACAGACAGACTTGACTGCATTTTTATATGTAAAGATTACAACATCAATATTTTAGAACCTAAAGAGTGAATATACATTTATTGGATTGAAGCGTTCATGTAAATCTATTTTTACAAATAAAAAATTAAATGAGAAAGGCTGGGTCTGACCGCTAGGTGGATTAATTTAGGTTTTTTACTAACAATTTAATACATAACGGTTGCTTAGTTCGATAATAATCAAATGAAATGGGAACGTATAGGGCAGCCAAACTTTGAAACCACGTGTTAAATCATAATTCATCAGTTAACCCTTAACTAGCCTGTTCATCTGATAATACAATTGATCAAATCGGTTGTGTACCTTCTGAGATAATGAAGCTCCGTGATTTTCACAAGTCGGTACATTACAGACGAAGTTACAGTTCGATTACAGTAAAATTCAATAGGGTTTTATGAGTCAGCTAGACCTTTCATTTGACACTTATTTCGTGAAAATCGGTTCAGCCATCTCTGAGAAAAGTGAGTGAGTTTAAGTATTCTTCGGAATATGTTACTTTTCATAGCTGGATTTCACATTTTTAAACATAACAGGCGAAGTAATAGTCCGATTGCAAAACAAATCAATAGGGTCTTATAGGGTAACTAGACCTTTCATATGACACTGATTTTATGAAAATCGGTCCAGCCATCTCTGAGAAACGTTAATGAAATTAAACAGTCTTCAGAAGACGTTTCTTTTCATAACTTTTGAACCACAAGTTCAATCTATATAAAATTCAAAAGCTAAGGGTTTTTAAAATAGCCCGTTCATTTGATACCAATTTTATTGAAATCGGTTGTGTGGTTTCTGAGATATTGATGTTTCGTGATTTTTACATTTTTAAACAAAACCTCTAAAATATAAATCCAATTACAATGAAATTTAACAGGGTCTTATGGGGCAACTATAACTTTCATTTGCATATAATTTCATTAAAATCGGTCCAGCCATCTCTGAGAAAAGTGAGTGAAAATAAAAATCTGCACATACACACACACACACACACACACACACACACACACACATACACACACACATACAGAAAATGCTCAGCTCGACCAACTGAGTCGAGTGATATATGCCATTCGGCCCTTTGGTGTACTTTCATATTTTCGGTTTTGCAAGTGATTTCTATACCTTTCTAGGAGAAAGGCAAAAAGTTAAAAAAAAAATTTAATTAGGAGTAAAATATTCGTGCTGAAGAAATAGCGAAATAAAAGAAATGACTTTGAATTTCGTACACTTCAATCACGAGCAGTACCGGGAGCGTACGAATAGCACAATACCAAATTTAAATTTTGTTGAGGCCATATGTTTTGATCAAAGCAGTTACAGTTTTAAATAGTCTTTGAATTTCGTTTCTTTTCATAACTTTTGAACCACATATCAAGTTGCTATGAAATTTCTTACTTGTGAGTTTGAGAGACAACCTGTCCAAATGACACTAGATATGTTCAAATAAGTCGTGTGATCTTTGAGATAATAGACTTCCGTTGTTTTTATAATTTAATACATAACGGTTGGAATAAAAATACGATTATAGTCAAATAAAATGGGAACCTATAGGAAAGCCAAACTTTTCATTTGACACTCAGATTGTTGAATTTAGTCCAGCCATTTTCGGGAAAACGAGTGAATTTGAAAAGTCACCGGAACATGTTTCTTTTCACAATTTTTGAACCACGTGTTTAATCACTATAAAATTCATCAATTAACCTTTAACTAGCTCGTTCATTCGATACCAATATTGTTCAAATCGGTTGTGTACTTTCTGAGATAATGAAGTTTCGTGATTTTCACATTCTGGTACTATACAGACGAAGCTACAGTCCGATTACATTGAAATTCAATAGGGTGTTATGAGGCAGCTAGACCATTCATTTTAAAACTAATTTCGTGGAAATCGGTTTAGCCATCTCTGAGAAAAGTGAGTGAGTTTGAGTAGTCTTCGGAATATGTTCCTTTTCATAGCTGGATTTCACATTTTTAAACATAACAGGCAAAGTAATAGTCCGATTGCAAAACAAATCAATAGGGTCTCATGGGGCAACTAGACCTTCCATTTGACACTGATTTTATGAAAATCGGTCCAGCCATCTCTGAGAAACATGAGTGAGATTGAACACTCTCCAGAACACGTTTCTTTAAATAACTTCTGAACCGCACATTGAATCTTCATGAAACTTAAAAGTTAAGGGTTTTTTAAGTAGCTCGTTCTTATAAAACCAATTTTGTTAAAATCGGTTGAGTATTTTTTGAGATAATGATGTTTCTTGATTTTCACATTTTTGAACATAACCTCTAAACTAAAAATCCGATTGCAATGAAATTCAATAGGCTCTTATGGGGCAACTAGACCTCTCATTTGCAATTAATTTCATGAAAATCGGTCCAGCCATCTCTGAAAAAATCGAGTGAGATTGGGAGAGCGTTACACACACACACATACACACACATACGCACACACACACACACATACAGAAAATGCTCAGCTCGTCAAACTAAGTCGATTGATATACGAGATTCGACACTTTGGAGCACTTTTATACCTTTGGTTTTTTCAGTGATTGCTATACCTTTCTAGGAGAAAGGCAAAAAGGTGGTCAAAAGTCATTTTCTCATAAACGTTACATTTTAGAGCAATACTGTCTTCGGGAAAGTTTTAGAGTAAAAAAAGATCCTTCTTTGGACATCAACAGATCCGTGATTAATCCCCCCACAAGTGGGATAAAAAAAATATTTTCTCTAAAAATCAATATTTTTTATCGCCGTTGCCAAAGACGGCGATAAAAAATATTGATTTTTAGAGAAAATAGTTTTCCAAAATAACATAACAAAAAACTTTGCTGAAGACACTAGGTAGCTATTTCTCAATCTTACTGAGCTATCTGATTATGTGCAATGATGTTTAAAAAAAAGGTTTTTGCCGTTAAAATTCGTATTTTATACCACTATACCTCTGATATTCTTACTGAACTTTTGAAACAACATCAGACCTTTATTTTTTATATGTTACAGCAGATTTTATTTGATGATAATTAGGTTTCTTTCAATTTTTCCTGCCAAAAAATTTACTTTTGACAAGTAGTTTTCGATTTTCTGCCGTTTCCCAACACATCCCACGGCAAGATTACCTCCAATTGAATTGTCCATGTGCTCTGCACACACGGCAGTTAAAATTTCTTGCAGAAATTTGCAGAAACTTATAAAATCATGAAAACAAAACAACTTTAACGTCAGTTCATTTAAGTCATGTTGATCAATAGCAGAGGGATTAATCACGGATCTGTTAATGTCCAAAGAAGGATCTTTTTTTACTCTAAAACTTTCCCGAAGACAGTATTGCTCTAAAATGTAACGTTTATGAGAAAATGACTTTTGACCACCTTTTTTCATTTCTGGACCACAGTGGATCGTAGCGCTAGCCCCGCAATTGTACTGTACACTTAACAGTCGGCTGCGAAGTCTGTGTATAGTAAAACAGAAGGTCGAATTCCGATACGGAATGTAGCACCAAGGCTTTGCTTTGCTTTAATCTTGAAATATAAAAGTTTGGTTTATGTGATAAGACACCAATGGGTTCTGAGATAGCATGAGGGTATGTTTTAACTGAAATTAATTAAAAATAATGGAAATCGTATATTTTGTATGTCGGACTTTTGGCCAACTTTTTGGGTCGAATACTCCTATGTGCGACGCGGGCTTGGTTTCAGCTAGGGTAGGGAATATATTCTAAGCAGCTTTAGGAACCGCCTGTGTATTCAGACGAAATACTCGAAACGAGTTGGGTGAAATTCAAACAGTAGTATACCAATCTGTTCTCTATCGTTTCTCTGTCAGAACTTGTTTTCAGATTGTAAAACTAAGTTAGCAAACTTTAACAATCATCGATTAAAGTTACCAATCGAGGGATACTATTCCAATCACCCCGAACCTATTTTAAGCAGTTTCCATCTGTTTTGCAGGCGTTTTTTCAGCACCCGAAGTGGCTCCTGAATGGCTGCAATATAGGTCGATTTGTTTCAAACGATGTTTGTTCACAAACTCCTTTATGATTTTTTTTTTGTAAGATTTGGACCACTGCGACCATTATTTTGATCTTTTGTGGTATACCTCTTCTTTAGTCTAGGTACTCGTGGCAGACATATCACTATTGATGGAAGTGATCGTCGTTGTCCTATCGCACCCTTTCTCCCAATTAGGCACTGTATTTCGTATGAAATGTATTACCTCATTAGGATTCGCAGACCAGACCTTAAAAGGCTCCTTTGTGATTAACGGTATTTCATATATTCGTAAGACAGCTAGACAATCAAAGGTTTCGTTTCCATCACCGAAATTGTCGATATTGATCAAAATGCAGGAGTTTGAGGCCTGTTTTCTTCGACTGAATATAATAGGCGCTACTGCTTAAGCCGTTTCTTACCCTATATTCTATAAACGTCAACAATACTTCACAAGGAAGGTAGTGAAAGGCCGGCCAACGTAATGGACAACAAAAGACTTTGCTCTTTCTGTCAAAATCATGGTCGAAACATGTGTTTCGGCTATGAATAAAAATGTGAAGCAAAACGAATGTTTGGAAAAAAAATAATTCCATTTCTTCAAAAACACCATATCAATAGAAAGTATGTGTTTTGGCCAGATATATGTAGCATTATCACATTACGCTTAAAACTTGGTGTAGTTTATTGATAGAATCAAGAGATGTTCAATTTTGCGTTATTGGTGAATTTATTTTCATGAAAAATAAATCAGTTTTTCCTTAAAAACGTTTACCTTTTTTGACAGCAGTTTTTTCGAATATCCCTTTGTTTTAATTCAAATCTCTACCGCACTCATTTTCCATTGCCATAAACATCATTGAACTTAATTCTTCTTTTGATTGTAACGAATAATTTGAAATTCGAATTACACTTAACTGTTTATAGATGTCCGTAAAGCATTTCGAGTAACAATTTGAAGCTCATCAGTCATCAGCAAGACGTGTAGGTAAACTTGATTCAACCCCGTCACTTTGATATTTTACTAACCAGATCTATCTGCATACAGTTCTATCTCGTTACAGGTACCACCCGATACATTTGTTGACCAAGAACTCATTGAATAATTCCGCCTTACCTGTAAGAAAGCTACGGAATAAGAGTTTTTAGTTGTATATAAAGGTGAATGTAAACCTTTACATGGTTCAAGCAAACCGATTGATTATTCAGTCTCCGAGTGTTCTTGAGTCAATGGTACATAAACTATGAGTGAGAGAAGTTGTATAGCAGAACTTAGCTGACTGCGTTATGTAAGGGCAGGAAACTTGTAGTTCTTGCCTTTGGATTGCGATGAAAAACATGAGCAGATTTCGCACCGGCAATAAGAGGGGTAGAGTGTAAATACCACTTTAGACTTGCTGACGACGGACTATTAATTTATAACGCAATGGGGCGGAATTGGACACCTTTTCGCTTACTAGAGCCTAAGCAGAGTGTTACTCTCGAGTTCTAAGGAACATATTAGCAAAAACCAGATTGCCGATGTAGATGCTAATCGTGACCCGCAACGGGACGGGAGTTATTGCAAAACTCATTCAAGCTGGCTGCTGAATATTTTTTTTTCTGATCAGTCTAACACTCCTTGGTGGTAGGGAGAAGTACTAGTATTTTGATTATACATACATTTTTTTCGAACCTTTCACAAATGATAACATCTTAGAATTGTATTGGGAATTTGGGTTTGATAGCTTTTGCAAACTGTCGTTAATTTATACTACAAGTGTGAAACATAAATTTTATTATTGCCCGAAAGTTTATGAACTATGAAGAACACTGATCAGTCACTTAGCAATTCCAAGCAACGATTTTAATCAACCATTTTTCATTTGGCTGGAAATCACAGATGTGCCTCTAGGCTGAAAATCTCATTTTGTGCTACTAATGATTTTTAAAATCAAAAATTTTAGGATTATTTCACAACCTAGTTTATTTTTTGTCTTATACATTTTAAGTTTCCCGTCAGGATTAGCAAAAATTTTCTAAACCTAAGTCACACCTACAATTTTAAATAACAATGTAATAAATAAGATGTATATGAATATTTCAAGAAATCTGTTCTAAAATACATATTTTTTGACGAAAGGTACGAAATAATAGCTAAACTTTATGATATGTTCCATTTTATGTTGTCAAGGAACGTATTTTTAAATAGAATTAGAATTAGTTAAGTTTAGGCTTAAGTAATTCAGTCTGCATGATTTGTTCAAAGACGGTGTAAAATAAAAAAAAAGAATACTCGGTCAATCGCCCTAAGGTTGAATTTTTAATTGGGATACAAAAATAAAACGTCAAGCGTCATCCCCTTTGAAAATCATGCCGACTTTATTGTAGCGATATTAAAACGCTTGAGGGGGGACCCTACTCCGGGAGGTCGAAAAATAATGAATTTTCGTGTTTTTTCAGAGTGTAATTTCCGTCTATGTTAAGAAAGTCTTCACAAAATCAAATACGTTAACATAAACTCAAATATCTTCGAAATGAAGACTTGTCTTACAATCAGGCATCGCTGTTTTCAAAGTCTGATGAACGACATTAATCCACATTGCAGCATTTTTAAAAAGATTAGTTCAATTTTTGTTTTTGTTTTTTTCAACCTAAAATGTTATGAATTCTATTATATATGCCAATATCAATTCATTTTTTCATAGAGGACATGTAAAAATATAACCAGTAAGGAGAATAATAGAAAATTATATATACTAAAATTTTTAAGCTTGACCTTTTTAGTGAATCGAATAACAGATAAATATTTTGTGCTGTTGATTTTCTCTATTTTTTGACTTAGTAACCCTTATGGTAAAAATACAATTTATTTGAATAAAAGTGAAATAATTTAAGAAAGTCCTTCATCGCAAACTGCTGTTCCATTTGGTATTTTGTCAGTAGATTTAACAGCTACGTTTATTTAAATTCGATGTTTTTTTCATAAACATCACATACATTTTGCTCGAGGCGTACCTTTTCAATGGCAAAACATAAGGAGACTTACAATCCGCTGCATCAATTAAAACCGAGGTTCCGATTTTCGATCAGACAACGATAATGATTATTTTTATCTTAGTTCGCGTTCTTCAATTAAAATCTCGTTATCTTTCCCGTCGCTACCACAGTCAATGTTTCCCGCTCCATGAGTAAAAAGAGAAACGAACTCGAAAAGCCGTCAGTTCAAAACAAACCACAAAAAAATAGTTTCTTGACGTTACCAGCATGGCGGGACCATGCATAAATTGTGACGGTCATATTGAGCCACAATCAAGCAGTTTACAATTTCACGGTCACTCTACGCGAAAAATCTTCACCTGCAACAGTCAATTATTTTGCTTTCCTCACTAAGAAAACTGTAGAAATTCAAGGAAAAAAACTTTTTGACTTAAACCTACTATGCTTGGAAAGCTTTTAGGGTGGCAAGAGCAATGTATGTCGGCATCCCCGATATGTAATATTAAAAAATATCTGGTTTTGGTAGTATGTGACAAAACTTTTGTACCATTACGTGGATTGGCGTGGGTTATGCTTCCTTTCACGTTCCACAACCCAACACACTACCTCGAACGATCAAGATATTGAATAAATATGCTACAATACCATACCTGTTAACTCTTATTCTCCCCCAGAAACTATAAACACTGTTTTGGTTACTGTTATTGTAAGGTCAGTAATAATGTTGTTATTCGGAATTGTTAAAATTTGAACCAATGGAATAATCATGTAAGTTCAGGTATATTGTAAGTTCTATGTTATATTCCAGCCATCGATATTCTGTGACGATTCAGAAACATTCTTTTACATCTCGATCGTCTAATTAACTCAATTATTGTAATGAAATTTGCTTGCGTAATCAGCATCTCATTAATGTATAGAGTATGAATGATGAAGAAATACCCCGAAGAATGTACCATAACTATATCAGTTGAAATCACCGTCTCGCAGGATCGTTGCTGATTGGCTTATGTATAGGCAAGCTCGAGCTTGCATGGTTTTATATGAAACAATTTCAATAGCAACCAAGGTTCGTTCGTGGCCTTAACTTGTATTAATCAGGGTTTGAGGTAAAAAGAATTAATAATGCAGTGTAAAGATCAGCGCCTAGAGGTGCAAAAAATGTTCATAGCACTACGTTGCCTATATTGACAACTATACACAGTAAGGAAACCAAACCAAACGTACAAAGAATGTGATGTATCCTCGTATGTCGGTGACGTAAACGCCAAATTCGGAAACCTCGCTGCTTCCACCAATGCTTTAGTGATTTAACGCAAAACTAACAATGACTGTGCGACTCCTGTATTTAAACTTTGGAACTGGGAAATTTATGATAGATTCAATTTGTGGATAAGGCTGATAGAACACTGTTTTTCGTGTGATATTAGCGTGAAATGGATGTTTCGATGTCAATAACATTGCAACTGATATGAAATACGAAATACATGTGATCCGATTTCGTTTGTAAAAAAATACAATCAGGTTATGTCCTTACAGTAGCTTGGATTTGTCTTGTTGAGGTTACATTTGTTTTAGTTCAAATTATACAACAAGGACCAATCAACACAGTTTCGATAACACAACATGTATTCAAGAGGGTCTTTTCAACGCGGGTTATTTCTGTGAGTTTTTTATACGCCGAGTTTTTACGTATTTTTTAGAATAATGCGGGTTATTTTAACGTGGTTCGAAAAATTATTTTAACGCGGTACCATTAAGTTTAGTAAAAGCAAATCTAATAAAAAGTAAATGAAGTAATAATTAATTGTAATGGTTCATGAAATAAGATTTTCTGTTTTTTTTAATTCAATCAATGTATTTGTTTAAAAATTTATGTAATTATCAAATAATAGGAAATTTATGCTGCCGCTCATGGCAAGTCCGTCCCAATTGCATTTTTGTCAATTTTGAGTTTATTTATGGAATCAATTCCTTTTCATGTCTACTTTCGATAGAACAAATATTTTTGAATACTTCGTTCTGAGGAACTATGAAAAAAATAGCAAGTCGGTTTGTCCCATAGCAAAAGTGATCGCAAGTCGGTCTCATTGCAAAAATCTTCGCAATTTAACCCCACAGCCAATAATGATTATGAACAATGTGATATTTACCACAACTTATGGTCTTCAGGTTTAGAATTGGATGTACCAAGTGATATTCGATAGGAGGTTTGATTGAATTTTACACGTTCTACATCGTGTGGCTCTAGCTGATAGTACAATGTTTCCTTCAAGACAAAGTTTCCACCAGTAGCTTCTTTCAGCTGTTGGTTGTTGACAATGAACGCTTCAGGTGTGTCACTGTATTGTTAGTTAAAGCATTCTTGAGTATTTTATCTTTTCGTATTTTATCTGTATTTGATGTGAAGAATTTGTCAGTCATATCAAATACTTCGGTACGCTACTTAACTGTTTTTTAACGGAGCAAACATTTTCCTAAGCTATATTTGTTCTTTCATATTTGCTTCCACTGCTACGTCGAAGCTGTCCGCCGTCCCGATCGTGTGACCGCTCTCAGAAAAATTTAGAATAAGTTACCTACACTGATTTCAAATTAATCAGTAGTATCAAATGTAAAAACAAAATCTAATTTTATTCTGAGCGGCGCAGTTGGTACATTATGTTATGCTTCTCACAAAAAAACTTGTTTAATAAGGCACGAGAGAAGGTCATTTATGAATTGACCAGCGATGGATTCATTCCAAACGCAAGCTATAGCACCGCCATTGATTTACAGTAGTTTGTTTTTCATCACCGGTCCTAGTCGGCTATGGGACTGACTTGCTATCATTCTGGCTACGTACCGTAAAAGTAATCGCATATGAGTCCCAGCTTATGATTTTCAACAAATTTTAGTCAAATTTGGGTTTTTATACAAGTTTTATGATGTAAAAGTGTTAGATTGTCATCGCAGTACTAAATTCTGTTGATGGTCTTGATTGAAAAAGCATTTCAGTGCCAAATTTCACCCAAAGCGTTACGATTTTCAATTGCTGTTTTCTCGTCAGCACCAAAACGCAAATGGGACGGACTTGCTATGAGCGGCAGTATGTTGATTCGCGAAAAAGGAACAATAAAAACACATTCATAATTGTATACGAATACGAGTCAAGGGCGTTGCGAATAATTTTCGATTGAGGAACGAATTGTAAAGCCCAAAAATATAGCAAAATTGTTATGAGTTATTACTCTGATTTTCGAGGAACTTTTATTTTGGAAGCACTATACTACACGCATTTTGTGTGTTTTGTTCCTGGTTTCATATATTTTTTCAGGCATATATTTTATTACGTATTATTATTTCTATTCGTTTCAATTTTTTACGCATTTTTATTTTTAAATTACGTCTGCTCAACGAAAAATTTTGTGGGCAACGGCATTTTTGACAAAATAATAATATACATACCCCTTAAATACACTATAGATACCTAAATGTACTTATAGGAAAAAATCACTCAAAGAAATAAATTGGCAATTTTCAACGTAAAACTTCATTCTGTGCCGAACACGCATCAGCATCGGTTGTGCTTCGAGATCGCTCCGATAAATTTCAATACGTGTGTGCAAGTGGTGGCATTTTTTGACCGTTCCCGGTGTCTTTTGTCTAGATTGCTGTGTCGCAAGGTCAAGCGCCTTTGTGTTACTGTGTCGCTTTGTAGCTGCCTGCTGTCGAACGATTTGGTGGTGAGTGCAGTGCACAACACGAAGTAGAAAAAGAAAGGAAGGTACGTGCTTCTTGCCTGTCCCATCGGCGCGCTAGGTTTAGCGCGATGGATGTAGACCCCCCACCTCCCGCACCTCCATCCTCGAATCCCCTCGACCCTGTCCCTCCTGCCCCCCCTCCTAATATTAATTCCTCAGCTCCCCCACGTGTCAGATTGTATCCAGATGGATCGACTCTTCCGGTGGCAGTTTACCTCAGGCCTAAAGCGGGGCCGAAATCGAAATCTTTAAACATTCTACAGATTTCGAAAGACCTGACGTCACACTTTAAAGCTGTTACTGAAATTTAAAAAATCAGGCGGAACAAGCTCCGTGTCGTGTTCAATGACCTTAAAGAGGCCAACGATTTAGCTTGCTCCGAGCTTTTTACACGGGAATACCGTGTCTATGTACCCGCTAGAGATGTGGAGATCGACGGTGTCGTGACCGATTCGAGTCTGTCCGTCGAGTGTATATTGAAAAGTGCTAAAGGGTGCTTTAAGAACAACACATGTCCCGATGTGAAGGTGCTCGACTGCAAGCAACTGCGGTCGGTATCGATCGTCGGTGACAAAAAAGTTTACACTCCGTCAGTTACGTTCGCCGGGTCTGCACTACCAAGCCACATCTCGATCCACCGGGTTCGTCTCCCTGTGAGGCTATACGTGCCCCGCGTCATGAACTGCACTCATTGCAAGCAGTTAGGCCATACAGCCAACTACTGCTGCAATAAGGCACGTTGTGGCGCTGACATGTTGAAGAAGACCGCTACCACGTGTCCCATAACATCAAACCTTTTTGATCTGATGAAACCGATTCTGACGATTCACCAGCGGGAACATCTTATGCCAATCCTGGGGAGTCTAGAAAGAGGAAAAATATTTCCTCTCCTAAACTTCCCAGAAAAGGTCCTAAGATTTCCCAAAGTGAAATGAATGGTACAAACAAACCTAAAAGTGCAGCGGAAAAACCGAAGCAAACCCCTCCTGGGCTTGCAAATTTAAAGTCCCAGAAGGAGTTCCCAGCACTTCCTGGAACATCTAAAACCCCAGTTGTTCCTTTTGCTCATCCAGTTGAAAAATCAAATGCTGGACTGGTGAAATTTTCTGACATTGTGGACTGGATTTTTGAAACTTTCAATGTACCCGATCCAATAAAAGATTTTCTTACAGCATTCCTCCCAACAGTTAGAACATTTTTGAAGCAGTTAACTGCTCAATGGCCCCTCCTTGCAGCGATCGTATGCTTCGATGCCTAATTCATCTGCTTATGTGAAGGATTCTATCTCTGTCTTACAGTGGAATTGTAGAAGTATTTTACCAAAAATTGATTCGTTTAAAATTTTGATAAATAAAAACAAATGCGATGCATTTTCCCTTTGTGAAACTTGGCTTACTTCGAATACTGATCTAAACTTCCATGATTTTAATATTATTCGCCTTGATCGAGACACCCCATATGGAGGAATACTTCTAGGGATTAGGAAGTGCTATTCTTTCTATCGTATTAACCTCCCCTCGATTCCAGGCATCGGAGCTGTCGTATGTCAAATGACAATACAAGGTAAAGAGCTTTGTATTGCCTCAATATATACTCCTCCCAGAGCACAGGTTGGGCAACGGCTGCTCTTTGATTTAATAGAACTTCTTCCCTCGCCACGTTTGATTTTGGGAGACTTTAACTCTCATGGCGTGGCTTGGGGTTCCCCTTCTAATGATAACCGCTCTTCTTTAATTTATAACCTTTGCGATAACTTCGACATGACTATTCTAAACAACGGTGAAATCACACGTGTCCCGAAACCTCCAGCGCGCCCAAGCGCTTTGGATCTCTCTTTATGTTCGACGTCGCTACGGTTGGATTGCACATGGAAGGTAATCCTCGATCCTCACGGTAGCGACCATTTGCCTATTCTTATTTCAATTACCAACGGGTCAACTCGCATGCGGCCAATTGACATTCCGTATGACCTCACACGGAATGTTGATTGGAAGTTATACGAGGAAATGGTTTCAGAAGCTGTCGAGTCGATTCAACATCATCCACCACTTAAAGAATACAACCTCCTCGCGGGCTTGATTCTCGACGCCGCGTTGCAAGCCCAAACGAAGAAATATCCCGGCGTAACGATCAAAGAACGGCCTCCCACTCCGTGGTGGGACCAAGAGTGCTCCGATGTCTACACGCAAAGATCCGACGCGTTTTTGGCCTATCAGAAGAAAGGTATACCTGGCGACTATATACGGTATTCGGAGCTTGATACTAAGCTTAAAATCTTGGCTAAAGCAAAGAAACGCGGATATTGGCGTCGGTTCGTGAACGAGACGTCGAGGGAGACATCGATGAGCACTCTTTGGAACACAGCCAGAAGAATGCGGAATCGCGTAACGGTCAACGAAAGCGAAGAGTCTACAAGTAGGTGGATATTTGATTTTGCCAGGAAAGTATGTCCGGACTCTGTTCCTGCGCAAAACTTTGTTCGCGATGCGTCTCCGGGCCACGACGCGATAGAATCACCTTTTACGATGGCAGAATTTTCAATTGCCCTCCTGTCCTGTAACAATAACGCGCCTGGGTTAGTTATTCTAATCAAATTCAACTTGTTGAAGAATCTACCCGGCAATGCCAAGAGGTGCTTGTTGAACTTGTTCAATAAGTTCCTGGAGCAAAACATTGTACCGCAGGATTGGAGGCAAGTGAAGGTGATCGCCATCCAAAAACCGGGAAAACCAGCCTCTGATCACAACTCCTATAGGCCGATTGCAATGCTATCCTGTATCCGGAAATTTATGGAGAAAATGATACTCCGTCGTTTAGACCATTGGGTCGAATCAAATGGTCTACTATCAGATACTCAGTTTGGCTTCCGCCGTGCCAAAGGGACGAATGATTGTCTTGCGTTGCTTTAAACAGATATTCAGCTGGCGTATGCTCGCAAAGAACAAATGGCGTCTGCGTTCTTGGACATTAAGGGGGCTTCTGATTCCGTTTCTATTGACATTCTTTCGGGCAAACTTCGCCGACAAGGATTTTCTCCAATTTTGAACAATTTTTTGCACAATTTGTTGTCCGAAAAGCACATGCATTTTACGCATGGCGATTTGGCAACTTTTCGAATTAGCTACATGGGTCTTCCCCAGGGCTCATGTTTAAGCCCCCTTATTTACAATTTTTATGTAAATGACATCGACGACTGTCTGGCAGATTCATGCACGATAAGACAACTTGCAGACGACAGCGTGGTTTCTGTTACAGGAGCCAAAGTTGCCGATTTGCAAGGACCATTGCAAGATACCTTGAACAATTTGTCTGCTTGGGCTTTACAGCTAGGTATCGAATTCTCTCCGGAGAAGACTGAGATAGTAGTTTTTTCTAGGAAGCATGAACCTGCTCAGCTCCAGCCACAATTAATGGGTAAAACGATTTCTCAGGTTTTGGTACACAAGTATCTTGGTGTCTGGTTCGACTCTAAAGGCACATAGGGTTGTCACATTAGGTATCTGATGAAAAAATGCCAACAAAGAGTTAATTTTCTTCGTACATTAACCGGATCATGGTGGGGAGCACACCCGGGAGACCTTATAAGGCTTTACCAAACAACGATATTGTCGGTAATTGAGTACGGGTGTTTCTGCTTCCGCTCCGCAGCAAACACACATTTGATCAAACTGGAGCGAATACAATATCGTTGTTTGCGTATCGCCTTAGGTTGCATGCAATCGACCCATACGATGAGTTTGGAGGTCTTAGCTGGAGTTCTACCATTGAAAAACCGCTTCTGGAGCCTGTCTTCTCGTATTCTTATCAAATGTGAGGTCTTGAACCGTCCTGTGATTGAAAATTTTGAAAGGTTAATCGAACTTAATTCTCAAACCCGTTTTATGACATTGTATTTCAATCACATGTCACAAAATATTAACCCTTCTTCGAATATTCCAAATCGTGTCAACTTATTAAATACTTCTGATTCTACTGTGTTTTTCGATACATCCATGATAGAAGAAACTCGTGGAATCCCGGATCATTTACGCGTGCAGCAGATCCCCAAATTTTTTTCCAATAAATATCGAAACATCAACTGCGACAATATGTTCTACACTGACGGATCACTTATCGATGGGTCCACTGGCTTCGGTATCTTCAATAACAATTTAACCGTCTCCCATAAGCTCGATAATCCTGCTTCTGTTTACGTCGCAGAATTAGCTGCAATTCAGTACACCCTAGGGATCATCGAAAAATTCCCACGGACCATTATTTCATCTTTACGGACAGTCTCAGTTCCATTGAGGCTCTCCGATCGATGAAAGATGTTAAGCACTCTCCGTACTTCCTGGGGAAAATACGGGAACATTTGAGTGCTTTATCCGAAAAATCGTTTCAGATTACCTTAGTGTGGGTCTCTTCTCACTGCTCGATACCGGGTAGTGAGAAAGCGGACTCTTTGGCTAAGGTGGGCGCATCAAACGGTAAAATTTATGAAAGACCAATTGCTTTTAATGAATTTTTCGCATTTGTACGTCAGAACACGATCATCAGTTGGCAAAGTTCTTGGACCAGAGGGGAACTGGGAAGATGGTTACATTCCATAATCCCCAAAGTATCGACGAATCCGTGGTTCAAGGGATTGGATGTAGGTCGAGATTTCATTTGCGTGATGTCTCGGCTTATGTCCAATCACTATAGATTTGATGCGCATCTCCGTCGTATTGGGCTCGGGGAAAGTGGTATCTGTGCCTGTGGCGAAGGTTATCACGACATAGAGCACGTTTTTTGGTCATGCCCTGTCCACCGTGACGCCAGGTCTAAATTAGTAGCTTCCCTTCGGGCCGGAGGTAGACGGCCAGCTGTTCCTGTTCGTGATGTCTTGGCGAGCCGTGACATACCCTACATGACCCTCATATACATTTTCCTAAAATCCATCCATGCTCCAGTCTAGTCCCGTTCCCCTCAGTCTACACCCAACAAAACGACAAGAACACGTTTGAACCTTAAGCAGAGATTTTGGAATCAACAACTGCACCCCACACGAATTCACCAGGACCTGAGAACCCGAGGCCTTCAATGATATCTTGGCTCAGCGGCACATACCATAGGCCACTTGAACACCAGCGAACAACAACAACGAACCATAACCAGCAACTAGACCCCGCACAATACCTTCAGGACCCGAGAATTACAAGCCCCTCTTCCAGCTCATGACATCGTGGCTCAGCAGAACAAATCCATACATGCTGCATATTCATGGCCATTCGAAGAGCATCAGACGACCATCAAACTACAAAACACTGATTGAAAAATACATCCTAGTTTTAAGATAGACTTAATTTCAGCTCGTAGTCGGCAGCGAGGATAAAAAATTTGCTTTAAGATTTTAAGTCATCAGATATAGTTGGCGCCGTTAAACATTAAATTGTATTTAATGCCGTGTCAAATAAATGATATGAGAAAAAAAAACGTAAAACTTCAAAATAAAAAAGTTAACTATTTCTTATCTTTATATCTAACAAAATATTAAACCCAAAAAAAATACCAAACATACGTACTTTTACGCATTATTCTCAAAAAATTGCATAGAAAAAACTTTATCATGGTTTTAATCCCTTTCATTCATTGCAAATGTAAAACTGGAAACTATTATATTTGTTAACAATACTCAAATGTTGATTAAAAACCCGAATTAATCCACCTAGCGGTGAGACCCAGCCTTTCTCATTCGAACTTAATATTTGTTAAAATAGATTCACACGAACACCCTAATTTTTAGAAAAAATACACCTTGATAATTTCTGCTGGATTTATTTTTCACTCTTAATAACAAACATTTGGTAGCCAACATCACAACTACTCCGAACATTCACGCGCAATTGAATAATACCTTAACACATACACATGAAAATAACATATATATATATATATATATATATATATATATATATATATATATATATATATATATATATATATATATATATATATTTATATATATATATATATATATATATATATATATATATATATATATATATATATATATATATATATATATATATATATATATATATATATATATATATATATATATATATATATATATATATTTATATATATATATATATATATATATATATATATATATATATATATATATATATATATATATATATATATATATATATATATATATATATATATATATATATATATAATAGATAAAAATCAAAAAATAAATGAATAAAAGTATATGAAAAAAATTGAACAATTGAAATAAAGAAATAATGTACGTCTAAGGTTAAAAATAAACATAAATATACACTGTTTTTTATTGCGTTTGACTGCATTTACATAAAAAATAACTACACGACATTTTTATTTTTTATTTTTTTTGGAAGAAAATATGGCGCATTCTGGTTCTGAACAACAGTCTAAAGTGACCAAATATCATCCAATATCAGTATTTGTGGAACCATGTGATACCCAAAGGCCAGAAATCAACTTCAGAGGCCGATTAAAATTTTTAGATAGTAGCTCCGGTTTCTGGGAACAGCATAACAGGGACAAATATTGCCCAATTGGGTAAAATTGTTGTGAGTTTTTCAAGAACTGGGAGAATGTTGAGAGGGAGTCAACTCCATACTGTATTAGTACAATACCCAATTTGAATTATGTTGATGCCACATTTTTTTATCAATCGATTTTGTTTCTTTGTTTAGCTTTTGAATCACATATCAAATTGTAATGAAATTTGTTACTTGTAAGTTTGAGAGACAGCCCGTAGTTATGTTCAAATAAGTCGTGTAATCTTTGAGATAATAGATACATGTTGTTTTTAAAATTCAATACATAACGGTTGAAATGAAAGTCTGGTTACAATCAAACGAAATGGGAACGAATGGGCAGCCAAACCTTTTATTTGACAATATGATTGTTAAAATTGGTTCAGCCATCTTTGATAAAACAAGTGAATTTGAAAAGTCATCGTAACTCGTTTCTTTTCACAACTTTTGAACCACGTGTTCAATCATTATAAAATTCATCAGTTAACCCTCAACTAGCTCGTTCATTTGATATCAATATTGTTCAAATCGGTTTTGCAGTTTCTGAGATAATGAAGTTTATTGATTTTCACATTTTGATACATTATAGACAGGGAAAAAATTAAAAAAAAAATAATGAAATTTTCAGGCTTGCGTATCGAGTCAATAAAAAATGCTCTCAATTGTTCAATTAGTGCGAAATTGGAACGGAAAGTTGCGTCCGGATTGCGGTCCAGTTCGGTCGAGAATCGATACAAGTTCGTTTCGGTCTGTTTTAAGTCCGGTGCGATTGGCTCCGCTCCGGTCCGTCCAAAGTCTGGGAACGAAAATTGTCAAATTTTTCGAGCATACGTTCATTTAATGAAAATAAATCATAAAGTCTATTATGCATGTTAGAAACAGTTTGATTGAATTAAAACAATCCAAAACGAGTTTTGTTGTGAAATTTTACTTGACTTCCTAAAGTGTTGTGTTAGTTAAATTTAGAGTGACACGTTGTTTCTCAACCACTGAATATGTACTTTTGATTTTTTCTGAAACATTGATTATAAATCAAATGAAAATTGTTTTTATTTTAATTTTTTTTTTGTATAATACACGCGATAATCCGGAATGTCAGAAAAAAGTTTCATTCCGGATAATCGAATCACAGAAAAAAATATTCGAATTTGCGATTAATGAACATAAAATAAATATTTTCTTCTTTTATTTCGCTCATATGATGCAGTGGCGTAACCAGAAATTATTTCTGAGACGAAAAGGGATAAAATCTTGAGAAGCAAAAAATAAATAAATTGGACATTGATTACATTCACATAGCGAACTAGTTTCTAACATGCCAGAAGAGATACAAATATTCCAGAAGGGATAATAAAGGATCCGACCTGTACTTAGTTGTAAAAAATAAATATATTTACTCATTGAAAATTTTCTAGAGTGTTTTAACTAAAATCAGTGCACTTTGTAGAAATGAAAAATCGTTGTAAATTTACCAAACATGTTCTTTTTTAGAATAAACACCATGTCAATAATCAATTGAATCTGCTATTTTTTACTCTCACGTAGTTGACGAGGAGTCATGATTTTTAAAATGGGTGATCTCCTGATCATTAGAGCTTCACGAAACTTAGCCTTGAACGACTGAACTGGAATCTCTTTCGTCATGTTTCTTTGTGTCAACTGAATTTGTTCTTAATTCAACTATTTCATATTTTTTCATTATTTTTCAACTGCTGAACTGATTTAGCGAGTGGCGAGTGTTTGAAAATGTTTAATATAAGTTCTACACAATAGCGCTTGGGGAAAACGCCAATTGTCAACTGGCCCTTGGTTGCCCAAAAAACGGCTGAGTCCCAGAAGGTCGATTTTTGACCAAAAATATTTTTTTTCGAGATAATACTAGATCTCGACGTTTTAAGTATTTCTAAGACATTTGGTATCAAAAAAAGTTTCGACTTTCCCAATTTCATGTGCTGCTCCTCCCTTGATAGATTTTCGAGGGTCGAAAAATCACAACTTTGAGCGCTTCGAGGCACTCCATGTCCGATTGAGCAGAAACTTTGCATAGATGAATTTTGAGCCAATAAACAAAATATGCATACAGTTTTTGAAATTCGATGATGAAATTTTTAACATTCAGTCATTGCCGCCCTAACATATACCTATTTGCTTTAAAATATGTTACTTATATTCAAATTACGCACATTCATAGAATTGCAATTGAAGAAACCTGTAAGTCTGCTGTTTGTGATTCAAATAACGTTGAGTTTGATTTCAACCAGACGTTTCCGGTTTCCGGAAACTTTACCCGGTCCAGATCCTTTCTGGTCTGGCCCGGAACTAAATCGAACAGTGAAACTGGAAAAACTTCGGACCGGACTCTCTGGAATCCAGGTCCGATGTCAAACATAAGTATTGATTTACAGTTAGGTTTTTTTACTCGTTTTTTTTCAACGCGGATTTTCAAAGGAGTTTATTTTTTCACGCGGATCTTTGAATTACGCAAATTTGTAACAATTTTTTTTGCTCCACGGGTTTTTGAATCAACGCGTTTTTACGCGGATTTCAAATTAACGCAGATTTTTTCACGCGATATTGCGCTAATTCAAAAAATTTTCACGGGTTTTCGAGTTTACGCGGGTTGAGAACCAAAAACTTCCGAGAATTTATTGAGTAAAAAACTTAGTCAAAAAAAACCCCTCCGCCTCCGAAAGATCTAAAATAACTGTCAAAGAGGACAATATTAAATACTGGTTGTAGAGCTTCTCGGGTTTTTTCTAAAACCTTTCTTGATGATTTACTTTACGCGGATTTCTGAATTAACGAGGTTTTTTACGCGGATTTTTAAATTAACGCGTTTTTTTGCGCGTTTTTTCACGCAGATTTTCAAATCAACCCGTTTTTTTACACGATTTTTTAAGAGGTACGTATGCACTGCGTAAAAAGAACCTGACTGTAAACGAAAAAATGAAGGGGGGCGCCAAAATAAGTTTTCGCCTGCAGCTCAAATCAGTCTTCGTCCGCCCCTGATTACAGACAAAGTTACTGTCCGATCACAATGAGATTCAATAAGGTGTTATGAGGCAGCTGGACCTTTCATTTGACACTTATTTTGTGAAAATCGGTTCAGTCATCTCTGAGAAAAGTGAGTGAGTTAAGGCACTTTTCGAAATGTGTTTCTTTTCATAGCTGGATTTCACATTTTCAAACATAACAGGCAAAGTAATAATCCGTTTGCAAAAAAAAAATCAATAGGGTCTTATTGAAAACTAGACTTTCCATTTGACACTGATTTTATGAAAATCGGGCCAGCCATCTCTGAGAAACATGAGTGATATTAAATAGTCTCGATAACACGTTTCTTCCATAACTTTTGAACCACATGTCAAATCTTCATGAAATTCAAAAGTTACGGGTTTTTTAGGTAGTCGGTTGCGTAGTTTCTGAGATATTGATGTTTCGTGATTTTTACATTTTTAACCATAACCTCTAAACTAGAAATCCGATTACAATAAAATTCAATAGGGTCTAGATTTTTCATTTGCAATTAATTTCATTGAAATCGATCCAGCTATCTCTGAGAAAATCGAGTGAGCTTGGGAGAGCGTACACACACATACAGAAAATGCTCAGCTCGTCGAACTGAGTCGAGTGATATACGACATTCGACCGTTTGGAGCACTTTTATACCTTTAGTTTTTTCAGTGGTTGCTATACCTTTCTAGGAGAAAGGCAAAAACCATAAATGATTTGTTTTTTTTTTTTGCGAAAAATTGGTGTCATAGAAAATTTGATTTGAAAAATGTTTGATGGCTGCACGTCATTTTTTCAACTAGGTTTAGCGCTTGAGTTATTTATCCAATCGTTTTGTTGTCAAAGAATGAATTGTATATTTTTGATCAAGCATTCCAATGAACGTATG
This sequence comes from Wyeomyia smithii, assembly GCF_029784165.1. NCBI lineage: Eukaryota > Metazoa > Arthropoda > Insecta > Diptera > Culicidae > Wyeomyia > Wyeomyia smithii. Next base: position 174,814,088 of record NC_073696.1, on the reverse strand, counting down.
GTTTTTGCTGGAGAACCATGGACAAATTAAGAAAAACCTGTATTTTCTTAAATAATTATAATTTTTCGAGCTTTAATTAGAAATAACTCGAAAACCAATGCCTTTAGAATGTTTACTACCAAGAGCTTTTTGATTCAAAATGACTTTCTGCATCTTTTAAAATCATCAGAATACAAATATTTTGAAAAATGTTTGAATTAGAATTTTCATAAAAAAATTAATCTACCATAAAAAATTATTTTTCATTTCTCCATCCTGGACCTTTTTTTAAAAGTTGCGTATTAACGTCAAGTTTCTTTAAAAAAAATAAAACAAAAATTCAACTCTTTTTTTTTAAATTAAAGTTTAATGTTTATTTTTAATTTTTTTTTGGTCAAAAATAATTTTTTTTTTGTACAGTGTATATTTTTTATGGTGATTTTTTAATTCCCTACAACTCATTCTCAGACAGTTTTTCTATACAACCAACGGTTTCTGGGCTACAATGCTTCGAATAAAACCTGTGCCAAAAGGCATACGCCCTTTTAGAATGTAACTCATGGGTGTAAAAAATCTCTCCACCTGTGAAAAATGCTCAGTTTGCTAAGCCAAATACGTGTGCAAAGTTTCATTCAAATCAAAAATGGTCGATTAAATTTTCGCGTATTTCCAGGCGATTTGAAATGATTTTGCTCTATCCTGCTTTTCACGCGCCATAATGGCGGGCGCTATAATGCAAAATTTGAAGGGCTAAAATATGGCGTGCAGCCATTAAACATTTTTCAAATCACCATTTTTTCGCAAAAAAAAAAACAAATCATTCATGATTTTTGCCTTTCTCCTAGAAAGGTATAGCAACCACTTAATAAACTAAAGGTATAGAAGTGCTCCAAACGGCCGAATGTCGTATATCACTCGACTCAGTTCGACGAGCAGAGCATTTTTTGTATGTGTGTGTATGTGTGTGTATGTGTGTGTGTAACGCTCTCACTCGTTTTTCTCAGAGATAGCTGGACCGATTTCAATGAAATTAATTGCAAATGAAAGACAACTCTGTTCACGTCAGTTTGAACTCTTCATGTATTTTATCAAAATAAAAATATACATATCTAGCAACCTTTGTGTTACCAGTTCTTAAGAAATCCCAAAACTGACGTAATTGAAGAGGTTTACATATTACGAACGCTCATTTTAGCGACCGCTATTATAGTGCTAAAAAAAAGCTGAATAAATCACATAAAAAAATTCAGATTAAAAATGCAAGAAATTCCACCGAGTATACTATCGTAAATATTGACAGCCCTTCTAAAAACGATCGATAGAATACCATCGTGCCGCCACAAAACCTATGACATGATTTCTTATCAATCAACATCGTGTCAATAAAATCAATGTTGACTGATTACACACTCGTTACCGTAGGAATGAAGAGTGATTAGTATTCAAACCGTTACTTGTAACCGCAAAATGTTCAGCTTAGTGATATAATTTGAAATACACGCATTATCAGACCGAATACTGCTAATACACTGCTTTTTCAATTTTATCACGGTAAAAAAAATCACCGTAAATTTGTCGAAACCGTGAATTTGGCGATATGAAAAAAATGGATTTTTTGTGTTGTATTCAATTGAAATTTATAATATTTTGAGTAAAATGATGCACTTTCATAGTTCAATGGAATATAAGTTCAAGATACAAATAAAAAAAAAACAAAAAAAAGTTAGTCAATAATATTTTTCCCATAGCATTTTTGCAAACTTTCTCACAGGATCATACATGCAATATCTATATGATTTGTACAGCCCATTCTTTAACAATGTTAGGATAGTCTAATGCTAGTTTATGTGAAATTGTGGAACCGATAGATTTTATAATTTTTTAAAACGTTAATTGAACGTTCTATGAACTTCAAACTGTAGGGCTATTTAAGCTGTTAACAGGTCTTCTTTCTCAACTGCTTGAATAATACGTAAATTTTGCCCCAGAGTCAATGAAATACGTATTTCACGGTTCATTTTACTTAAATTATGAGACAAATAAATTATAACAGATGTGACACTTGGTTGCCCCAGAGAATTGATCAAATAAATTAAGTTCATAAAACTATACACATGCAAGGACACAAGGCACAAGTAAAAATGATGTTTCAAATGTTGATGTTTCAAATGATGTTTCAAATACACTTTCTACAACTGGAAGTACATTATAGTTGATTTAGACTTTTTTTTAAAGCGTGAGAAAATCGAACGTGAATTCGGCGAATAGTAATAAAAACGACTGTTGATAAAATGTTGTTTGTTGTCGACTGTTGATAAAATAGCTTTAACTTTCAATCGAATGCATTTCAAAAGTTTCAAAAATTTGACAAAAACACACACACTCCCACACACTTTCACTTCTACTTTTACAAATACACACACATTTAATTCATTTTCTTTGAAAAAGCTAAAAATCCGTCAAGTAGTTGATGATTAAATCATAAATCGCCACAACGGAAACAAATGGTAAATCTGCAATGTGTGCCAAACAGATACTATGCAATATGCATGTATGTGTAGCAAAAGCCACAAAGATCTATTGCTAGGGGGAAGGGACACGGTCACTCTAGACGGCATCCATAAATTGCGTAACGCTTCTAGAGGGAGAAGGGGGTAACTTCTATCGTTTCAAATAGTTACAAAAAAGAAGGAAGGAGGTAAGATCAGCATGACGTAACGAAAAACGTATATCTAACACTCCTCTCCGGGAATGCCATAATTTCACTCCAAAAACGAGTTTTTTAGTTAAGCATCGACTCACTTTTGAAAATTGAGCAAATGTCTGTGTGTGTGTTTGTTGTGACCCATCAATTCAACAAACAATGTCTGATATAAAAAGTATTATTGTGTTCTAGATCACTATTGAATTAAATTACAATTCGCTGAGTTTTTTAAAATTTGCAACCAAAAATGTAAAAACAACACTATCAGAAGAGCTATTCTCGCGGAACTTTTTTAAAGGACTCAAGTAACATTGAGAGATTCTCTTTGTCAACTTGTTTACGGTAATCACAATTGACGAAAATATGGAGCCAGTAATCCAGGATTCGTAAATTCGTAAAATTTAAGCAAAAATCTGATAGTTTCAATATGTCGTATGACGAGATGAACAACTTTTGGAATGAAAAAATGAATGCGCTAGTATAAGTTATATTGCAATCCTAATGTTATCAATTTGGTGGAAAGTCTTTTACAATGATACGAAACGAACGAAAATAAGTAACATTTGGGGATAGGTGGCGTTAGGTTTTGTAATGTTTGATGGCTGCACGTCATTTTTTCAACTAGGTTTAGCGCTTGAGTTATTTATCCAATCGTTTTGTTGTCAAAGAATGAATTGTATATTTTTGATCAAGCATTCCAATGAACGTATGGTTTTTGCTGGAGAACCATGGACAAATTAAGAAAAACCTGTATTTTCTTAAATAATTATAATTTTTCGAGCTTTAATTAGAAATAACTCGAAAACCAATGCCTTTAGAATGTTTACTACCAAGAGCTTTTTGATTCAAAATGACTTTCTGCATCTTTTAAAATCATCAGAATACAAATATTTTGAAAAATGTTTGAATTAGAATTTTCATAAAAAAATTAATCTACCATAAAAAATTATTTTTCATTTCTCCATCCTGGACCTTTTTTTAAAAGTTGCGTATTAACGTCAAGTTTCTTTAAAAAAAATAAAACAAAAATTCAACTCTTTTTTTTTAAATTAAAGTTTAATGTTTATTTTTAATTTTTTTTTGGTCAAAAATAATTTTTTTTTTGTACAGTGTATATTTTTTATGGTGATTTTTTAATTCCCTACAACTCATTCTCAGACAGTTTTTCTATACAACCAACGGTTTCTGGGCTACAATGCTTCGAATAAAACCTGTGCCAAAAGGCATACGCCCTTTTAGAATGTAACTCATGGGTGTAAAAAATCTCTCCACCTGTGAAAAATGCTCAGTTTGCTAAGCCAAATACGTGTGCAAAGTTTCATTCAAATCAAAAATGGTCGATTAAATTTTCGCGTATTTCCAGGCGATTTGAAATGATTTTGCTCTATCCTGCTTTTCACGCGCCATAATGGCGGGCGCTATAATGCAAAATTTGAAGGGCTAAAATATGGCGTGCAGCCATTAAACATTTTTCAAATCACCATTTTTTCGCAAAAAAAAAACAAATCATTCATGATTTTTGCCTTTCTCCTAGAAAGGTATAGCAACCACTTAATAAACTAAAGGTATAGAAGTGCTCCAAACGGCCGAATGTCGTATATCACTCGACTCAGTTCGACGAGCAGAGCATTTTTTGTATGTGTGTGTATGTGTGTGTATGTGTGTGTGTAACGCTCTCACTCGTTTTTCTCAGAGATAGCTGGACCGATTTCAATGAAATTAATTGCAAATGAAAGACAACTCTGTTCACGTCAGTTTGAACTCTTCATGTATTTTATCAAAATAAAAATATACATATCTAGCAACCTTTGTGTTACCAGTTCTTAAGAAATCCCAAAACTGACGTAATTGAAGAGGTTTACATATTACGAACGCTCATTTTAGCGACCGCTATTATAGTGCTAAAAAAAGCTGAATAAATCACATAAAAAAATTCAGATTAAAAATGCAAGAAATTCCACCGAGTATACTATCGTAAATATTGACAGCCCTTCTAAAAACGATCGATAGAATACCATCGTGCCGCCACAAAACCTATGACATGATTTCTTATCAATCAACATCGTGTCAATAAAATCAATGTTGACTGATTACACACTCGTTACCGTAGGAATGAAGAGTGATTAGTATTCAAACCGTTACTTGTAACCGCAAAATGTTCAGCTTAGTGATATAATTTGAAATACACGCATTATCAGACCGAATACTGCTAATACACTGCTTTTTCAATTTTATCACGGTAAAAAAAATCACCGTAAATTTGTCGAAACCGTGAATTTGGCGATATGAAAAAAATGGATTTTTTGTGTTGTATTCAATTGAAATTTATAATATTTTGAGTAAAATGATGCACTTTCATAGTTCAATGGAATATAAGTTCAAGATACAAATAAAAAAAAAAACAAAAAAAAGTTAGTCAATAATATTTTTCCCATAGCATTTTTGCAAACTTTCTCACAGGATCATACATGCAATATCTATATGATTTGTACAGCCCATTCTTTAACAATGTTAGGATAGTCTAATGCTAGTTTATGTGAAATTGTGGAACCGATAGATTTTATAATTTTTTAAAACGTTAATTGAACGTTCTATGAACTTCAAACTGTAGGGCTATTTAAGCTGTTAACAGGTCTTCTTTCTCAACTGCTTGAATAATACGTAAATTTTGCCCCAGAGTCAATGAAATACGTATTTCACGGTTCATTTTACTTAAATTATGAGACAAATAAATTATAACAGATGTGACACTTGGTTGCCCCAGAGAATTGATCAAATAAATTAAGTTCATAAAACTATACACATGCAAGGACACAAGGCACAAGTAAAAATGATGTTTCAAATGTTGATGTTTCAAATGATGTTTCAAATACACTTTCTACAACTGGAAGTACATTATAGTTGATTTAGACTTTTTTTTAAAGCGTGAGAAAATCGAACGTGAATTCGGCGAATAGTAATAAAAACGACTGTTGATAAAATGTTGTTTGTTGTCGACTGTTGATAAAATAGCTTTAACTTTCAATCGAATGCATTTCAAAAGTTTCAAAAATTTGACAAAAACACACACACTCCCACACACTTTCACTTCTACTTTTACAAATACACACACATTTAATTCATTTTCTTTGAAAAAGCTAAAAATCCGTCAAGTAGTTGATGATTAAATCATAAATCGCCACAACGGAAACAAATGGTAAATCTGCAATGTGTGCCAAACAGATACTATGCAATATGCATGTATGTGTAGCAAAAGCCACAAAGATCTATTGCTAGGGGGAAGGGACACGGTCACTCTAGACGGCATCCATAAATTGCGTAACGCTTCTAGAGGGAGAAGGGGGTAACTTCTATCGTTTCAAATAGTTACAAAAAAGAAGGAAGGAGGTAAGATCAGCATGACGTAACGAAAAACGTATATCTAACACTCCTCTCCGGGAATGCCATAATTTCACTCCAAAAACGAGTTTTTTAGTTAAGCATCGACTCACTTTTGAAAATTGAGCAAATGTCTGTGTGTGTGTTTGTTGTGACCCATCAATTCAACAAACAATGTCTGATATAAAAAGTATTATTGTGTTCTAGATCACTATTGAATTAAATTACAATTCGCTGAGTTTTTTAAAATTTGCAACCAAAAATGTAAAAACAACACTATCAGAAGAGCTATTCTCGCGGAACTTTTTTAAAGGACTCAAGTAACATTGAGAGATTCTCTTTGTCAACTTGTTTACGGTAATCACAATTGACGAAAATATGGAGCCAGTAATCCAGGATTCGTAGATTCGTAAAATTTAAGCAAAAATCTGATAGTTTCAATATGTCGTATGACGAGATGAACAACTTTTGGAATGAAAAAATGAATGCGATAGTATAAGTTATATTGCAATCCTAATGTTATCAATTTGGTGGAAAGTCTTTTACAATGATACGAAACGAACGAAAATAAGTAACATTTGGGGATAGGTGGCGTTAGGTTTTGTAACATAGACAGTAAGGGAGGTGATTTCGATGAAAAATTGGAATTTTTGCGTGACTTAATTAATGGATGATACCCTAGCCCTTCCTGGATCCGAAGTGATTGTAAAAAGAGCAATGACACATTATCTTGTAATGCAACGATAACGACTTTGAGTTGTGTTTAGATTTCTTATCATTTAGATTTTGTACAATCTATGCAAGTACCAATGATCAGAGCGGGGGCCTAGAGTGGTTGGTAACGTCTCCGCCAACCACGCTCGACGCCTGGGTTCGAATCCCACCGCCGACATAGGTGTCGATGGTTGTGAGGTGGCGTGATCCACTCACAACCAACCCAACAGGTCTAGATTCAATCCTAGCCGACACCGGGAGATTTTCTGAGGCGAAAAATCTCTGGGATCACGCCTTCCATCGCATGAGGAAGTGAAGCCGTTGGCGCCGGTCCGTTAATAAACGTGTCGTGAGTTAGGGACCTGGGTGTGGAGTCCGCCTCCCTGGGCGTCGGTAATTGGCCACAACAGTGGCGGAAATAGACCGACGGAAAATAAGCGAGAATAAAAAAAAAATAAACCAACTAAAAGTTCTTTTACAATTAAATTCAATTGCGACATGGAACATCATTTCACACACTAAGTTACATATAGAGGGTAGGTTTGCCAGTCGGTCTGTGAAAATCTGTGATCACAGATTCTCAAAATGCAGAAAAAAAAAAGAAAACTGTACTATTTATAGCACTTATACACCAAATTTTGGTGAAAATGCAAACGGGACGGACAGTTAACATTTGCCATGACTGGTTAACCTATCCTATATAAAAAACATACGAAAAATTATCAGTTCAGTGGTATATGATAATTAGCCAGTTCGACCTCATTTGGAACTTGGGGTTTACTATACCACACTAGGAAAAAGGCATAATATTAAAAATGTAACAGTATATTTTCTGTATTGTTCAAATTTGTTTAAGAAACATCTGATAATGCTACCTACCTTTATCGGCAATGTCCTTTAATTCAGCTTCCGTTTCTTCTGTGAATTCATCCCACCATTTAACACGGGTTTTTTCACTGGTTGTCAACTTCACTACTTCAATCGACGAGTTCATAGAGTACGGTTCACAGGTTGAACTAGTGATTGAAGAACACCCATCCACAATTGAGTTATTCATGGAAATATTGTTTCCTATTGTATATGCGCGAGTGTCTAACAAATTTTCATGACTCTTCACTATCAAACTTGGGTCGTTCCATACACCTGTTAAATTTCCCGTGTTCAGTTCACCGTAGCAAGAAGCAGTCATAATCTTCGGAAATTTTTCAATCGGACCCCCGGAAGTTATCATTACTTGACAGTTTACCTCTGGCATCTTTAATTTTTCACGAGGTTTTTTCTTGACGGTGGCATAAATTTCTATTTCCTCATATTTTCTATTATATAATTCTACTTCACCGTGATGGATATCCGCTGACACCACTAGTTTCGGATTCGGTTGATCGTAAATGTTATTCATATCGTCGAATGATTCAATATCCAGTATAGCAGATTCGTCTAAAGTGGTGATAAAATCTTCAGCATCTTCAGCTTCCCAGTGAACTTTTTGTAAGAATGAATCCTTTTCATACTTCATATCTATTACTTTCGTCGGCTTTTGCATTAAATCAAGAGGTAATGATGTGAAGTCATTCGGTTCGATCCAGGGTTCGTACATTGACATCGGTCTGGTTGACTTAGATACCATAGAACGACTGCATGCTCCAACACAAAACTCTGGTACTGTTCGGTCTTTACCTATAATTTCATACTCTTGAGCATCTGTGTTGCTTGCGACATAGTTCATATTGTCCAGTCCAAATGATAAATCCAAATCGTCTGTGTTAGTGGACATGGTGGAAACGATTGAATCGTTAAGTAACTTTTCCATTGAATCATCCATTTTCAACTGGGATCTAGTGTGTTCTATTGATGAGAAATGAATAAACAGATATTCTAATTTAGAAATTGATGCACTTCGTATCATCGGCTTGGTTAGACTTTGTGACAAAACTAGATCTTATAAGGTTAGCTCTAACGATTTTATTTGAAATACTACAACGTTATTGAGTGTTAAAAAAATAAAATTCTGCAGGTTTAGTAACGTTACCACAACAGATTTACTATTATGAACACCTTGACGAATGTCTAATAAAAAGGTAAGTAAAATTTCCAAGTTTAATAGCTTTCACCTTCTTAACCGATCACCGCTGAATTTTGTACTCCTAATGAATATATTTTTAAAGACCTAAATGAAGAACATTATTCGTCGTGTAAACGGTTTCCCACCACCAACCAATATTTTAATACAAATAAGGCTGCAAAAAATATGCGCTCATATAAAATATATTTTTTGGAATGAGGAAGCACCACAGAAAATCGTCCGTTTCGGTTGAAAATATATTTCAACTAGCTATTAAATGTTAGTACACATACTTTTGGATACGAACAAAAAAATAATATAATGAACGTTTACATGCTTTTCGGCTAAGCATTAAAATTGCAGAGATATGTTGCTACCATTTTTTAATTTATTTATACAAATACGTTCGTATCAATATTTTTTTTTCGATTATTTGTTGCTAGCTGTTTTCATTACTCCATAAGTATCAAAAGCCGAAATTGAAACCTTCATAACATATATTAAAGTAGTGTGAAACGGCACGACGCTGTAACACATCGCATCAACGCAAACAGATTCCACGTGCGTATCATCTAGCACCTCGTAGACATAGCAGTCAACCCTTGTTCAGTGTCGTTTCTTTCGTACTATACGTTCAAATTACTTCTAGATTTCCAGCTTCCCGTAAGCTGACAGACGTACACACGTTGAGTCAAATCTTCGCTGGGGGTTTGTTCCTACCTAGCAGATTTCAATTTTCTTTTGGTTTTATTCTTTTGTGGAAATACGTTTTCTTTTGCGCTTCTTACGTATGTCAAGAGTTTTCCCAACTATTTCCTACAGGGTTGTCACAGCAAGCAACAAGTAACAAAACTACATGAGCTTCATCATTGAACTCGAGCTTCTTTGTCAAAAGTCTTTTTCGCTCTGCCTGTCAGTATCGCTTTTCGCTATTCACTCTGGCGAGACGTCATTGAACTTTCTTCTGCTTCTGCTGCTAGTATTAGTGGTCAGATCTACTAACAACTGAGATTTTATTGATTGAAAACAAACGAAACTCGCAAGAAAATTTTCTCAAATCAGTTATTCTTCAATTTAAGTGAAAAAATAATGGTTGAAACAATTAACAAATCTACATTACAAACGGTTGAAACTGGTAAGGTTGTATTAGTTATGCTTCCGATTTCATCTATTCGATAAGCTACTAAAAACACAATTCAGGATAAGCATGTGTGAAAAAAACGTCGCTCACTGATCGTAAGCGCATTTTTAAGAAATTTTCAAAATAGTAGAATTTATTTTCTATTACTATATATAAGCATTAAAAAAAATTAATATTTTGTTATGAGCATTTGATATTTACTAAATCTTACTAAAAATTTTAAAAAATCGACAGCAACCCTGTTTGTCTCCACATAACATCAATAGCACGGTACTGATTCTAAAAATAACACCCCTCTGAGGTGGTGTGATCTAACTTACAAGTACACGCATATCGCATTTTGTATATTCTTTTTTCTACCTTTATATGGGACTAGTATAATTACAGATTTTTTGCCGCCCGTAGGTTAGTCAAAAAGAACGGTATGTGCTGGTCAATATTATTAGTAGATTAGCTCAAACAGCTTTTTCTCAACGTTGGACAAAATACCAGTTTTGTTATTTTTTTATTCCACAGAGTACTTAAAAGTAAGTATCGCTAAATGATAGAAACTCGGAGTGTGATTATTATTTTATTACCAAGCCCGTAGCAAATAAAAAAAGGGAAGTTCGTTCATATTTAGAAAAACAAACGAAATTATATGTTCAATAAATAATATGACTATCTTATATGGCAGTAACGATATAACAATCACGTAGTGAGAATAATATTGAAATTGGAAAATCGTTAGGTGTCCGTAAGAGCTAGTTATGCTGAGAAGTAAGTAAGGTTGTGTCTTGTTATGCGTTACTCATCAGACACTCTAAATAAACGATTTAAAAATGAAAAACAATTGAAAAACATACCTCTTTAAAACGGCTTTCTGGCAGTTCCGCGTAAAAATGCGGTGTAAATTCAAAAATCCGCGTGGAGAAACGGTGTTAATTCCAGAATCCGCGAAAAAGAGCATAAAAATAATATCACGTAAAGCCACTTAAAAGGCGACTTTAGTGTATTGATAAACACTTAGATAGGATATCAATTCAAAGATATTCGGAAACGTACCGTGGCCACCACAGTAGTTAAAGATGATATTGCCCGATACTCTGAGTCGTCGCTTTAGTGAAGCAAATTATTAATTTTCAGAATGTTTCTGTCATCTGAAACCTGCCATATTTCTTTCGCAAATATAAAGCATTCGTTCATTACATTGACATTCCAACATCCAAGTCATTGATTCCGAGTTAACGAATCAATTGTTCGTTTTTCACTCAAAAGCAATCAAATATTAAACCCTTTAATTGTTTAACTAAAAATGTCTACATGAAAAGAATTAAGGTAGACGCAAATTTGTTCATTGACCCATGTGATTAATTTCAAGAGTTGGCCTCAACAATTTCCGTTGGATCACCCAGAGCAACAGGAAGTTACTGCATGTTTTGCTTACGTTTGCTCAATATATCTACAATGAGACAATGTATGAAGTTAGATTTGCAGACATATTTTCGTCAACCTGATGGTGAACTCATTCCGTAGAATACCAGATCAGAGAAGCAGGATATTTAAAAATATTTCTGTGCTGAATGTACGGGTATATAGGTAGAGCGGTCATCACTGTCTGCAATATGCTGCCAGCTTCGTAAGCATTGTGAGAATCATTGCACATTCTTTACAAACATCTCTGGGATGCATCGTGCGAAGTCAACGTATTTTAACTTCATTGGATTGGATCACCAGCTAACAGACCAAACAGATGCAAACGCACCATGTAGCTCGACATTGACTTTATATCGACGAACGAGTGTGCCCGATGCAAACTAGAAAGAAGAGCGCTATTATGTGTGTAGGTATACTCTTGAAGGTACCAACTTTTCAACAGAGTATTTTAGTCATGAATAAAAAGTATTTTTTGCATTTGTATTTATACTGAAATTTTTTATTGAGGGAGTCTAAAAATACCCAGTCAAGTATATTTACACAAATAAAAGGTAGACAATTTAATCCCACCAGTGGCGTAGCTACGGTTTGGTGGGCCTGGTGCGGTAACAAAAATGGGGGCCCCCATGAAAATGACTGCGCAGTTTTTTTTTTCAGAAAAGGACAAACAAAAAAAAATAGATTTTTCTACTTGTTTATTCCGTTTTCCGAAAAATCAAAAATTAGGCTGATTTAGATACTCACTTTCCGTGCTTTTTGATCGGTAAAATCAAAAATTTCAGATTTAAAATCAATGGAATCAGTGATTTCACGTTCGATTGATAAAATGGCAGGGTTTGTTAATCGCAAGTTACTCATCGTTGACCTCAAATAGTTCTTGATCAACTTTAACTTAGAGAAACTTTTCTCGCAAGCTGCAATAATAATTGCCATCGTTAAAAAAAATTCTGGAGCGAATTTTACGTTTGGTACCGAATCGAACAATTTATACCTATGAATGAAATTTTGTAGCTCTATTGCTTCACCTAAATGAATCCAAAAGAATGTCGGGTGTTAAAAAGCCGTATTCCTCTGCGAGTTCATTAATCTATTGAGATCTTGTGGCAATTTCCTTTCCTCTTCACCTGGTATTCTCTTTTTTCGACGAACACGTTTTTATGGTTCTGGGCTAGAAGTTCAGAACACTTTTCTTCTGCATACTTTAGATCACATTCCTCAATTTCTTTTCGCTTATCGGTCAAAAAATTATGTGTTGCCATTAACTTCTCAACACACTCCAATATATAAGAGTGGAGCTTATTTTGAAAAATGTTTGCGGGACCTGTTTTCCCAGGCAAAAAGACCTCCTTGGGGTTCAATGAGCAACATGTAAAAAATTCAACATGTTTAAATTTCATTAAGGTCTAGGGGTGGTGCAGAGGGCCTGAAACGAAAGCATTTTTTTTTTTCAACAAACGGAGGAACAATGATGTTTGTTGTGAGAATAAATTCGAGGACCGGGCGTGTTCACTTATACAGGCACCTTCTGCATTTACAATGTTTACCTATATAGGTATATGTTTTGTTGAAAAATTGTTTTCGTTTCAAATATGACCTTTAGACCCTCTGCGCCACCTCTAGACCTTAATAAAATTCAACCAATTTTTCTACATGTTGCTTACTAAACCCCAAGGAGTTTTTTTTGCCTGGGAAAGCAGGTCCCGGAAACATTTTTGAAAATAAGCCCCATCCGTGTGGATCACGAGAGCAGAGAGGCGAGCACAAATACATGAGGTTGAGTTCAGATGAGCATGTTGACCGGTTCGATGTTGGCAAGACTTTGGGGCCCCCTTGAGTGGTAGGCCTGGTGCGGACCGCACCAACCGCACCCCGTAGCTACGCTACTGAATCTCACTGTGCACCAAAGATAGCCAGCGTAGACAGTAGTCGCCCACAGCAGGCTGGAACCAATTACTTAAGTCGATCATGTGATCAAACACATTCTAATTTGACGCAGTAGGTTCATGCAGTAATATGAACACGCGATATTGCGCAAAATGTTAGCGTTTTTTTAACAATATAATTAGTTTTTTTTGCATCCATACTCACGTCAATGAACTATGACAATGCTGAAAAAGTGAAAATTTAATGAAGGAATAAAAATATACAAGGCGACGAGGCTTTTGCACTACTTTCTAATCAACGCGGTTGTGTATGGTATAATTTTTTTAATTAATGCTGGTTTGGCATGCACAATCTCGTAAATACGCTTACACAACCAAATTTTATCTACTCATCGACTTAATGGAAGTTTAGTCTTTTTTATGCGATATCACACGTGATACAAAGTATGTGCTCCAAAAACTTTAGTAACTTTTTATGCTAAATTATTTAACTTCAACAATAATGCATCTTATTACAAAGTTGTATTATATGAGCACCTGCGTTGAAATTCTGAAATATGTACATGTGAATTAGAATACAGGACACTTTGAATGCACCAACACACTTGAATTGTACTCTTGATGAACGCTGTTAGTTTAATTGATTGATTTCATCGAATTTAGTCCGTGATGACTTTCTCGACAGTTCACACATGTTGAAAATCACTATATGGCACCTCTACGCCTGCATCCCAAACGATAGTTTATCCGATCTGTCTAGCAGTCAAATATCAACAATAACAAAATCACGAAAACGTAAGAATGAGGCAGATGATGGTTAAAGACAACACGTGTCTTTGAAGGGAAAACTTTGCGCGCATTTCCCTTTAAATGTAAGGGAAGACAGAATAAACCCTAAGATCTTTGAACCCTCGTTGCAGGATCAGAATGCTTCGTTCTGAATGACGGTGTAGGAGTTTACTTACATGTTTTCAATGATAGACAGTTGGAATTGTGTGGTTATGGCTGTGTAGGTGTATTTTTGCTTAGAAGTCACTGACTTCTCCTATTGGGTTAGTATGGAGAAGGTCAACAACCGTCTCAAGATAGTTGATGCGCTTCCTTGTTGATGCAGTAAACGGTACTAATGATTGATAAAATTCTTTGCCGAGGGTTGGCCGTTAAGATGCCTGTTTGTATTGGTAGGTGCAGCTTTAAAATGTTGATCTCCCTCAATCTGAGCATCGGCGTGGTTTGTTTCACAGGTAAGTATACATGTTTTAAAACAACATTTTGTAAATGTTCCAGGGGTAATGAACTCACCGGGCACTCTTCTTTCAGAATTATAGAATTATAGTTGTACTCGACAGAAATCATATCTCATAGAATCAAAGTGACCACATGAGCTGCGAAGTTTTATGAGTCATTCGTAAATTTTATATTCTGTAAAAACTTTTTTACAAATATGTTCGCATTAGAGAAAAATTACAAAAAAAAGTTGAAAACGCTGTTGTTGGCATGATGAAAAGTTTTATGTTTTTTTCTAATTCATATATATTTTAGTCTTTTATTGATGAAATTTTGAAACAGACTAAATATACCATCGATTTTCCAATACCATCATGGATCCAAGGCTCGTCCAGAACGTTTCCAACCCGAAAATTATCTGGACTTGGTTAGGAATTAAACCTAACATTTAGGAGTGTTAACTAATCAGAATTGATTCTGGATAACGATCCAAAACTACGAGAGAGATCCTGTGATACTATAGTTCTCGATAACGAGCTTTACAGTCCACAGGCGAACCCAAGCCTTTTCAGTTTTTTCTCCCAACTAGTTCAAAATCGTAAAAACAGATAAATATCAAAAATCAGAATAACAGCATATATGCTATTTCATACCAAAAAGCAACTTTCCAACCCGATTTGCTTTTTGTTTCAATTTCAGGGGTTTAATCCTGATGTACTCAATATCCAGATTGTCTATGTCAGTCTACGCGCGCGTGGCTCAAACATGTGTAGCCGCCTCTTTTTTAAACTCTACTATTAAATATTATACAACTAATTCAAACAAAAATCCATCATCATCAGTGAACATAATAGCTTAGTTTACCCAATAAATAAAAAAAAAATAGTACATAAATTTTACAATCTTCGTCATTAATTTACAAAAAATTCTATATAATCTGTCTACAAAACAGACTTTATGTGTGAAATACAAAGCCTTTTAAACTCCGCCATTGTTGCTGCACGTTTTACCTGTCTTGGCATGGAATTGAACAAATTTATTCCTTTGTACAACAGAGAGTTCTGTGATCTTCCATAAAGAAAATTTGGTGTTCTAGCATCATCCGCGTTTCTTGTGTTGTACCTATGAACTTCCCCTATCAATTCGATTACACAAATATCGAGGCAGCATATTATTAAAAATTTTATATAGAAACACCATTGTCAGAAAATATACTCTTTGCTTCACAGAAAGCCATTGCAATGCGTCCAGCATAAAACTCGAGGAAGTGTATCTATTACATCTTAATATTAATCGCATTACTTTATTTTGTAAGCGCTGCAGTCTCAATATTTGTGTATTGTTTGCAAGAAATAATATGGATGGGCAAAAATCTATATGTGGTGAAATGATTGACTTATAAAGACTAATTTTACTACTAACAGTCAATTCATTTTTCAAACGGCACAAGATACCGTATTTTTTCGCCATTTTCTTGATGACGAATTTTCTTGATATCTATGTGAGACTTAAAAGTTAACTTGTCATCAATAATAACTCCAAAATACTTTATTTCATTCACGCGATCAATCGTCTCACCATCAATTACAATGTTTACGTCTGGTCTGGAGTTGGCAGAAGAAATAACCAAGTACTGTGTTTTACTAATATTTAACTTAAGCTGTTTAAATTTTAACCAATTCGCCAGATAATGTGTCAAAAGTGCTACAATATCGTTTGGGTTTTTTGCTGCAATGAACAGAACAGTGTCATCGGCAAATAAATTTATATCGCAAAACCGTAAAACTCGCTTCATGTCATTAATATAAATTATGAACAAAATGGGCCCTAAAACACATCCTTGCGGTACACCTAGTGTATTAGCCATGGAATCCGATTCAAAATCATTAAAACGAGTCTTCTGAGTTCTAGCACACAAATAGCTTTCAAACCATTTGTATGCTGTCTCTACGATACCAAAGCGCTCCAATGTTTGTAACTAGAAATTGTTTCAAAAGCGCGTTTTAGATCCAAAAATACAGCAAGAATAGTTTCTTTAGCTTCGATTTTTTCTTTCCATTTTGCTAACACCAGATTTAATGCAGACTCACAAGAGTGCCCCTCTCGATAACCTGATTGCTCTGGGATTAGCAAATCATTACTATTTAAATAATCCATCAGCTGGCCTTTTACAACTAGTTCTAAAATTTTCTCTAATGTGTGCAACATATTATTGGGTCGGAACTCTGCGGCTTTATCCGTCCCATTAATCTTGGGGATAGGAACCACAAGCGATTCCTTCCAAACTTCAGGCACGTGCCCCGTTCGCAACGATTCATTAATAAGGTCCAGCAGATCGTGTCCAATGACATGAAAGCAATCTTGTATTACTTTTGCGTTGACATTGTCGATACCAGCCGATCTCTCCAAAGAAAAACAAATATCTTTCAACTCTGCAAAAGTAATAGGATGAAAACCATCAAAGCTACAGTTATTATGGATTATTATGGGTTATTATGGGCAGTATTATTTCTTCAGGCTCATTGACCAAATCAATACTTTGATTGATCGATTGAACACTGTTAACAAAATAGCTGTTAAATTTACTTGCTATTACTCGCGCCGATTGTTCTTCTAAGCCATTAAAAGTTATGGATTGCGGGCAACAATCTTTACTTTTCATTAGTTTTTTTTAAATTTTCCATAACTGTTTGCTGTTATTTTGATGTTGATCAATCTTCCGCTGCATATATTCACCCGTGCCTTTTTCAAGGACCGTGAATACATGTTACGCGCCGCGGTGTACCTATTCCAATCATCACTAAACTAAACTTTTTCTGTGTCGGTTATTCCGAATTTTTTTTTGCGTGAGTTATTGTTTTTAAGGTGGCGAAAAAAATAAATACACTATTGAAATATATATATATATATATATATATATATATATATATATATATATATATATATATATATATATATATATATATATATATATATATATATATATATATATATATATATATATATATATATATATATATATATATATATATATATATATATATATATATATATATATATATATTTATTTATTTATTTATTTATTTATATATATATATATATATATATATATATATATATATATATATATATATATATATATATATATATATATATATATATATATATTTTTTTTTTTTTCTTCACATAAGTATATATATATATATATATATATATATATATATATATATATATATATATATATATATATATATATATATATATATATATATATATATATATATATATATATATATATATATATTAGGCTGTCCCAAAAAAATCGATGTTGAAAAAGTCAAGGTGCTCAGCCCTGAATTGAAAGATAATGTTATTTATAGCATTTTTGTAGAATATTTTGACTTTCTAAAAGGTCGTTTTCAGGTTCAGGATATTAAAAAATGCCTCTTTTAATGTAGAAAGAAGGGTGATCAATCCACCAATAAGTGAGATAAAAAATTTACTTTTTAATCAGAATAAGATAGACGCAAGGTGTCTTCGACAAAGTTTTAGGTTATCTTAAAACAAGAAACTTTATCGAAGACATCATGTTTCTATCTCTTACATATTACGAGCAACATTGAGTTTTCTATTAGAAGGCACGAAAAATCATAATTTTCGTTCTAACTTTTTTCGAAGATTTTTCCGAATTTTGAAACCTTCTACTAAGTTATCAGCCATCCAAAACTGCATTTGTTTTCTGAACATTGTTATTTTTTATCTCCCAAAATGAAACAGTTATTTAACATATTTGTTAAAATGCATAGTTTTCCATCACATAGAAAAATGCCAATATCTCTGCTCCCCGATAAGATATCAAGTATCTTTTTTCATGTAAATTTTCGTGGTAAATCCCGCTTTGCAGTGAAAATTTCCGTTCTTGTATAAAAAACTTTTTCATATGTGTTTTAAGGGTTTTATATAAAAATTTTGGGAAAAAATCATTTTTTTGCGATCTTTATGGGCTCTGTGAGTTTAATAACTGAATGCAATGCTGAACCAAACCATGCAATATATTGAAAAATGACTCTACAAAAATAAAAAAATATGCGAAAAAATATAGGAATCGAAAAGAATTGTAAAAAGTGCAGAAAATTGTTTTTTTAGCCTAAAAAACTCATTTTTTCAAAAATCACGTTTGGGCAACCTGTTAGCAATTTTTTAGAAAGTCGCAATGTTCTACAAAAATGCTATAAATAACATTATCTTTCATTTTAGGGCTGAGCACCTTGACTATTTCAACATCGATGTTTTTTGGGACACCCTAATATATATATAAATATATATATATATATATATATATATATATATATATATATATATATATATATATATATATATATATATATATATATATATATATATATATATATATATATATATATATATATATATATATATATATATATATATATATATATATATATATATATATATATATATATATTCTCTACATATCGCTAGCAACGTGACCTTTCACGTTACAAAACTCCCTTTTAAAATTATGTGGCTTGCCCTTTGTTTTGTAAAACCATATTCAATTTTCGTGGTATGTTTACAAACAGTGTTTACGAGTAGAAGCTGGACTAGCATTTCACGCTGCCTGTACGACGTTCCATAAATCTGTTGCATTCTTTAGATGATGCTTTGCAACGTAGGACTTAACAATCTTCTATAGATTTTTGATACGGTTCAAGTTTGGACACTATGCCGGCCAATCCTGCAATTTTATATATTTTACTCTGAAAACCATTTTCAAGTTTTCAATGCTGTATGGTAAAGATCGTTGCCCTCCAACGAAGAGGGCTGTTTTTTTTTTGGCATACGGAAGCATCACGCTACGTAAAATATCTACATAGTTGTTAGTATTCATAGTCTATGTTATAAAATGAATGGGTTCCACACCAGCATCAGAAAACAGCACCACACTATACTTTCTTGGTTAATTGTGCGTTGAAGGCAGTATTTACCGGTCTTCTCACCAGCTGCTGACCGTTTGGATCAAAAAGGTTAAATTTCGACTCATCCGACCAAAACACGATGTGCCATTTAGTTTCACCCTAGTCTAAGAACTTTTTAGAAAATTCAGTTCTTGCCAAAATGTGTCGCTTTTGAAGTAGAGTAAAGTTTCCTGTGTACCTAGGTGGTCGATTTTGCTTTCATATGCCGAAGAAAACATGTCACTTTGCTGGATCTTTAAGCAGTATAACCATCCTAAACATACAGTATTGAAAACACGAAGATGATTTTCAAACGAAAATATATAATTATTAGTTTGGCTAAATTGGCGCAGTCTTCTAATTTTAATCCTTTAGAAATTCTATGGAAGATTGTGACAGTCTAGCTGCAGAGCATCATCCTAAGCATAAAACAGACTTATGAAACGTCGCATAGGTAGCGTGAAATGTTAGTTTCCCTTCTACTCGTGAAAACCTGGTTGTAAACATACCACGAAAATGGTTTCACAAAACAAAGAACAAGCCACAAAATATTAAAAGTGAGTTTTGTAACGTGAAAGGTCACTTTGCTAACGATATGTACAGAATTAAAGCTTATTTGCAATGTTTTGTAAATATATTTCAATAGTGTATTTATATTTTTCACCACCTTAAAAACAATAACTCACGCAAAAAACTTCGGAAACACCGACACAGAAAAAGTTCAGTTATTTCTCCGTTCCTCTTTGAAAGAGAGTGTCTGCAGATCGTTATGACGTAACATGACATCATATAACAACTAAAACCAGTGCCCAAAATATGAAAAATTAACCAAAACTGCACGTGTATTTAATATTTTCTCCATGACTGTATGTGCCTTCGGAAAAGTTCCTTAAAATGCTCTTAAATGATGGTGACTCCATTCAGAGCCCTAACTGACGACTTACTGACTTGGTGCTAACGTCTCAATTTATTCGTGCGAAGAAAACTGAGATGATCTTAGCGTTTTTTTGCCCAAAAAAATATATCGGCGTCTGCTTTAACTTAGACTATCAACTTACACAGTACATCAAATATCATGCACTTTCCTCAAAAAAAAAAATAAATATAAAAAAAATACTTCAAAAAAGTGCAAAAGTGCATTTTCTCGCTTCTTTGCCAGAATAAAATGAATGAAATGTTTATAAACAGCTTAGCTCATTACGGAATGGACCTACATCCTGATTTTTCTACAACGTAATCTCATGTTTCTCGAAATTAAATTAAATTTATCGAAATTGAGCACACATTTATTGATAAATAGTAACAACTTATGATTTCTCAACCTAATTTTCTGCTGTAATAAAGTTTAATTTAATTACGGAATTGCTTCAAAGTTTCAGGCCTTACGAAGAGACGATTCTATGGGCAAAAGATACCATTCTGTGCTATTGGTTTAATTTTTTGAAACATGACTTATTTTTAACAAGCTATTCAAAAATGTCATGTTGTGATTATAAATATTTTAATAGCCAAAACGGTTTGTTTGATCGGTGTGACGTTTTCGGTAAAGTTGTAGATAACAATTTTATTTCTTCAAAAAAAAAACTTACACTCTGCAAAAAAATTTTTTTTTGAAGAAAAGTTCAAAGAAAATTCAAAAATTAATTATCTAAAAAGCTTTGAAAACTGTCCGGTCATGGAGAAATCAGGAAAAAAATGATAATATTTAGAACATTTTTTTCCTCAAAGTATATTTTTTGAAAGGACAAAATTACTATCTACAACTTTTCCAAGGACACTATGCGTATCAAACAACCCGTTTTGGCTGTAAACATATTTTTAATCACCAGTAGTGTTCTATTGGTGTTTAAAATTATTTTTGCAGCCAAAACGTTTTGTTTGATTGGCACAGTGTCTTTATCAAAGTTGTTTTGTTCTTCTAATAAAAAATATACCCTATGAAAATATACCCTATGGAATAAAAATTAAAAAAAAATTTTAACTTTTTCTCAAAACAAAATTTTTGTATGATTTCAGCTCAAATGGACTCTGAAAAGTCGTGCCTCAATGCAGTTAAAGCCGATTTACATGGTACTCTAGTGGACACGTATTGGACCACAGTTCGGTAAACCGAACAGTGACTTTCAATCGAGAGGCGCGCAAGTTATAATGCATGTAAAATATTGATAAACATTGATGAACATATTTGCGTAAAACGCTTTCCTCCCTACTGGATGGTAGGGGAGGGATGCACAGTATTATTTTTTGTACTTTATATTCCCAGTTATCATGTGCAGAAAACGAAATAGTTTTATCTAATCTCAGTTGTTCGTAAAAAAATCTAAAGTACTGTTCGATGAAACGAACAACTGGTTTAAAATGGGTTAAGTAGTTTTTTATAATCATGTACAATAATCCAGTACGAGGTGCCGTGCGAGGTTATCAATAAGTTCACCACGTGTTTTTTTATTGCAAAAATTGCTACGAACTTTTATTCAAGTTGTAAGTCGATTTAGTGTTTAAATTTTTTTTATAACTAAAAAAAAGTTTGTTTTTGGTTATTAATTAAATATACACAAATTCATTACTGCAGCGGTGTTGTAAATTTTATTTTATACCAAAGCTCAGCTGAAAAATTTTGAAGATGGCTTACACTTTGAAATATTTCAGTACATTTTGGAACAGAATAAAATATGCTATTTATATGTAGAACAGAATAAGAATATGCCCAATGGATACTTTTCCAACTCTGAGACCCCCCAGTTATAACAAATATGAAATCTCAATTTACTAATTAGAAAGCACCTTTCTATTACAACATTTAATTTATATAAGTATTAATGAGTTTTTTGGAAGTAAAATAATACTAATGAAATGATAACTTTGATTTTGACAACTATGATATTGGAAATTTTAGTGAACAACTATTGCGCAATATTACGACACACGTTGCTTTCTGTGACTAAAAAGATAAAGCTGGCTGAGAATCCTAGCGAGATCACAAACTTTATTTTTCCTCGTAATCGCAAATGCTGGAATCCACAATATGCAATGATTATTGGTTGACCTTTGGGATGATTTGATATCGCTCTAAGCAGTTGTGAATATTTTAAGGATATTTCTGGTCTTTTTGTCGTTTTATCAAATGTCTAATGACTTTCAAGATAGAAATGATGTCGTAATTCACTATAATTATACAGTTCAAAAACTTATATTTTCTGCTACGAGTGATTTCTAGTACAACATGTTACATGTTATCTAGGCACTAGTAGCCATGAACTATCAATGTCAACAAAGCTATAATTTTTTGCTGTGATTATAATACTTGGCAATATAACTCATAGTTAAATTATAGTAAAAAGAAACTTATAGTGTTTATTTAATACTAACCTTTGATATATTAAGGTTAACTCTTTGGTTCAAATAAATCCTCAAAATATTCAATTATAATCCATTTGTTTGTTTTGTGACACCATATCTGCAAACTGGGTTTTCATTTTTAATCACAATAATGTAAACTTTTTTTCCATGAATAATAAATAGCTATAATAATGTATAAATATTTAAATATTACAAACACTTAAATGCTAACACCTAGCAAGCAGAGTATGTCTGCCAAAGGAAAACTTTTAACCGTTTCGCGAGTTCACTACATTTCATTCTATTTAAAATAGAATCGAAACGTTCGGAATGTCGGAGACCGAGATGTTGCGTCTACGAAACGAAAGTAAAAACTAATCCTCGAAGAAAAATACCAGCAGTAGCGACACACACTCTCATCCGTGGATATTCTGCCCTCGATCAGTCTTAGTAGCCCCGAAAGAACAAAACAAGAAGGAACCGTGAAACGGATGAGATACCGTACAAAAGGAAAAACGTGTTTCCACCGAATATCGTCGCTCGGAAATGCATTGCGTTGTGTGAAAAAGTACCATATCCACAAATAGGTAGTTGCTTGCCCACACGAGTGAAAAATCATTCTAAAACTGTTGAAATAAGCGACAAATATGATCGAGTTCACTCACATGTACGTATAAACACAATGAAAGAAGTAATGATAATTATGTATGCAAAAGAATTTAAGTATTCACATTTTATTCAATAACCTATGGAAATTGCGCCACGTAGGAACCCCTCACTCCGATGTCGATGTCTAATCTTTATTGATTTATGCAATATGTCGGAAAAGCCTACATAAATTTGCACGATTTGCTAAACCATCAATTGCTTTGAAATTCCATAACTCGTACTTTCTAGGTTTGAAGTAAATATAATCGAATATACTACGCAAGAAGAGTGGACTTGATCTGTCAAAATTTTGTAATGATAAAATAGGAAATAAATACATTAAATTTAAAAAAATATATATTCTTTATTTGAGCCAAAATGGTTTTTTTGATTTATATTGTATCTTCAGCAAAATTGTAGATAGTCGTTCCAGAAAAAATATACACCCTAAGAAAAAAAATTTGTTCTTAAAAAAAAGTTGGAAGAAACGAATTAGAGATGTCCAGCTTCTTCTGTCTTGGGCAGCCGTTCTCCATTCTCCTCGTACACCAGCAGATCGTGCATCTTCTTCCACCGCGTGCGAGGCCTACCACGGAATCGACGGCCTCTTCTGGTTCTCTACTGAAAATAGTTTTGGCGGCTCTCTCGTCAGGCATTCTGGCTACATGTCCAGCCCACTGAAGCCTGCCCCGCTGTATTACCTTCACTATATCAGCATGATTGTAAACCTGGTACAACTCGTGATTCATGCGTCTGCGCCACATTACATCTTCTAGTTTACCGCCAAGTATCGATCGCAGAACTTTACGCTCAAAAACTCTAAGCACTCGTCGATCAGTTTCCTTCAGCGTCCATGCTTAATGTCCGTAAAAGGCCACCGGGAGTATCAGCGCTAGTTTTGTGCGAGTTTGCAAAGTACGGGACCTTAGCTGGTTAAGTAGTCCGTAGAAGATCATGCTCGCAGCTGGGTCATTCCATGTCAAGTGTCCGAGGAAATGCATCGACCATCTCCGATTTCGACCAAAATTTGTGAGTTGATGTATTTCGAGCCGGAACTTATAAGTACAAAGTGTTGTACCGATTGGTGGACCCCTCGGCCAATGGGACTGCCTCCACTTTTTGCGAATTTAGCTAAACACCTTTATTATGTTGTGAATATCTCGGGACCCTGAAGAGCTACATGTGATATTGACATATCATTTTGAAGGGTTTTAGATGTAGAATCGAACTACATGATCGATTTTTTTCTGCAGTGTTGCCAACAGTGCATTTTTTCTGATTCAAAACTTAGTTTACAATTTCCTCAAAATACCCCCCCTTCGATTTTGATTTTGACCACGCCAATATGTTTCGCAGACGATTTGACATAGGAATCACTTATCAGCAAAAAACAAATTGTAGCGTTCCAGAGATACAGCATTTTCAAAATTGCAAGATTTTGGATTTTGTCTACGCACGAAAGCGCTTCTACATAAACTGCTGCAATCTTAATGGTATCCTAGCAGGTGTTTGTGAAATCGAATAGTTGTTCCTTAGAGGAGCATCCTTTAATGATGTAACGCAAAAAATCCCGTTCTAGAATCATTTTCACGAAAAGTTACAGGAGAGTACTTCCACATGAATCTCCATTTTATTTGTTTATCACATTGTAGAAATTATCCTCTCTAAATTTAAAACCGTTTCCTAACAGGCGAATGGTCATGTTTTTTTCCTGATTTAAGGTTTGCTATGATTTCAAAATTGTAAACAATGTGTCTCATCACGGGTGCAGTCATTTCATTCTTGAAGATGGCGTGTTTAATTGGATTGTATTTAAAACAAATTTGTGTCGCTGGAAAATGGTATTGGTTATCACAGCAGCTTACGTGATGAGGTTTACTAGCTACTAAGGGAGCATGCATAAATGACGTAGTTTTTTCTGAATTTTTTTTTAACCCCTTTCCCCCTCTTCCACCGTAGCATTCCGTCACAAAGTCAGACCTCTATAGATAATTTCGTATAATTATAACAAACTCCTCTCCCCGC
The DNA here is from genome assembly GCF_029784165.1 of Wyeomyia smithii. Classification (NCBI taxonomy): domain Eukaryota; kingdom Metazoa; phylum Arthropoda; class Insecta; order Diptera; family Culicidae; genus Wyeomyia; species Wyeomyia smithii. The sequence goes on along the minus strand of NC_073696.1, from coordinate 174,788,593 downwards.
ACCCCCCCACCCTCACCTTACCCCAATGTCTTTTTTTGTAAATTTTATTATTAAAAACATACATTGTATCATCTATTTATATAAAAGAGAAGTTTTGTATGTATGTATGTATGTATGTTCCAGCATAACTCTCGAAGGCCTGAACCGATTTCAACCAAACTTGGCATACGTGTTCTTTGTACAAAGGAAGTGGTCATAGAAATATTGAATAGGGGGAGGGGTCACCCTTAAAGAAGGAGGGGGTCAAAAGTAATAAATTTTCATACATAATGGAAACCTTCCATTGAAATTTGATGATTTTCGGGTTCTTGGTCATATTTGGAGGCCGGAAGTTGATATACAGAGACCGAAACATGATGTTCGATGCCATTTTTGTTCCAAAATGGCGACTTCCGGTTTCTGAGAAGCAATTTAAAACTGTGGAAAACGCTCACAAACCCCCCAATTCTGGTATTTTCGGAGCAAAAATGACTCTTAAGAACCGGTTATCGGTGTCTGACGATACTTTGAAACTCGGGTTGCCGACTTCCGGTTTCTGGAAATCTGCGAAAATTGTTAATTGAATTATATACTTGGCAATATGGGTATTTTCGGAATCGGAATGTCGTCGTCATATGAAAATCGATCATATATTTCCAAATATTGGCCTTTTTTGAAACGTAGTGACGTCTGTTTGCAGCCGAAAATCGGCTTTCATGCAAATGTTTTTAGAGAAGTGTTTCAAAACATCCAACCTGCTTTGATCCGTTTTTTTACTTAATTTGAAAACGAAGAGTCCAATCTAGCGTTTTGGATAAAAATTATGTTTGGAAAAGTTGAGAGCATCAATCAAATAATATAAGAGCTCCTAAAATCCAGTTATTTATTTAAAAAAAGTTTTGTATGTATGTATGTATATTCCAGCATAACTCTCGAATGACTGTACCGATTTTAACCAAACTTGGCATACGTGTTCTTTGTACAGAAGAAGTGATCTTAGAAATATTGGAAAGATGAAGGAGCAACCCCCAAAGGAGGAGGTGGTCTCAATTCGTCAGAAAATCAAGCGTTTTCATGCATTATGGGAACTTTCTGAATGAATACGATAGTTTTTAGGCCTTTGGTCATGTCTGGAGACCGGAAATTGATTTCCAGAGACCGAAACATGATGTCAAAAAGAGAAAGGGGCAGCCATCAAAGAGGGAGGGGGTCTTGATTTAAAAGAAAGTCAGGTCTTTTAGTGCTCTATGGGAACTTTTTGAAAAGGTACGATAACTTTCAGGGTCGGTCATGCCTAGAAATTGATGTCTAGGGACCGGAATATGATGTCCGATGTTTTTCTAAAACAAAGATGGCGACTTTTGGTTTCTGGGAAGCTGTATACAACTGAAGAAAACGTTCACAAACCTCCAAACATCGGAATTTCCGGAACCAGGATGACCTTTAGAAACCAGAAATAAAAGTCCAACGATATTTTTTAAATTCAATATGGCGACTTCCGGTTTCAGAATTTCGTATTTTTTTATATCAAGATGACGTCCAGAATCCAAATATTTATGTCCGACGCAAATTTTTAAATCGTACATGGCGGATTACATTTTCTTGAAAGAAAATGAATACAGAATACAGGAGAAGGCTTGGGTGTACTATTGAAACGCTTTTTTGAAATCAGTTCCGCGATTTCTGCTTTCTGTCAAGCTGTGTAAAACTGAGTAAAATGGTTAAATAATGTCAATATTTCTAGAAAGAGAACTATGTTCAGAAAATGACAACGGGCGTCCAACGCCATTTTCAAATTCAAGAAAAAAAATATTCAAATACTCCCTGATGTTAGGATTATAGGTCAGAGCTGACTCCCCAAAACCGAAAATTGGTGTCCTAACGTTTGGTATAGTGAGGGTTGTTTTTCTGCATTGGAAGTGATTCAAAACTTGAGGAAAATGTGGAGACCCTTATCTTCAAATTGTTAATTGAGTCATGAAGACTGATGTTCAACTATAAGGAAGATATTGGTATTGTTCGCACAAAAAAGTAGAACGATATGTCTTCTCGCAATAATTTTAAAGCAATAATTTTAACTATCAACCCGGACGAACACATACGATTCGCATAGATTCTTTAGGATTCCTCACATTTGATTCCTGAGCGTCCTTGAAAAGGATTCCTGAAAAAGAATCCTCAGGAATGCCCGGTATATGGCTCTAGGATTCTTGAAATAAGAATCGTGAGTGGGAATCCTCCGGATCGTGTTTGCGATTCCTTTCACGATTCCGTCACCGAGTTATAGGTATCCTGGGGATGGATTCTCTGCGTGTTAGTAAGGGAAAGATGAGCTTGGACTATTGATAATGTAAATTCAGTGTAATTTGAGTTTATTGTAAGTTAATCGATACCATCGAAAATGCTGATGAGGCAATGCATTTTCCAACGGAGTTTTTGAACTCACGCGACCCAGCAGGAATGCCTCCGCATCGATTGTTAATCAACGAAAAAGGTGGTATATAAGCAAGTTTATAACTAAAATAGTAATATCATTTGAAATGATGGGTTGGAAAAAATATATGGAAATATATGAAAATATAGAAAATTATATAAAGAGCAGAAATTTTTACACGAGCAAGGCCGGGTACATTCAGCTAGTAAGTAAATAAGACAAGACAAAGAAATAAAAATGACCATAAACAAACGAAGCCGTGAAAAGAAAAACAATTAGAATAAATCCAAATTTTTTAATTTCATATTTGCTACGTAGCTTGGCTTGACCCCGTAGCCTCCCCCTCGTCAAATTTCGTCACAAAACTGCTAGTCGTTGCATGTTCGAGTCCCGGCTTGGGAGAAGACTGTTATTATCAGTAGGAATCAGTGGCTGCGAAGCCTGTGTCAAATAAACAGAACAGAAAAATCCACCTCTGCTCTTATCCTGGGTAAGAAGAAGAATGAGAAGAAGAACATAGGCGGATGAATGTTATGATAGGCTTACTTGCTCTATGACGTGCTATGATATGAGCAAATTAAGATATTCGGTTATGATAAAATATTTTGGATGCGTTCGCAGATTTGTTTGAACATGTGGTCTTGAATGTAAATATGCAAAATTATGAAATGGAATCTGAAATCAGCATTTCTTTTACGTTATTAACAATGTCACAAGTTGGTTTCAAAATTCGAATCATGGACTAAAGTCTACATTTAACAAAAAACAGTTTGAATTTAAATACGAAAAGTGTAGCCAAAATTCTCCTGTAACCTTTCGTGAAAATAATTCTAGAGCGGGATTTTTTGCGTTACATCATTAACGGATGCTCCTCTAAGGTACATCTCTTCGATTACACAAACGCCTGCTAGGATACCATTAAGATTGCAGCAATTTATGTAGAAGCGCTTTCGTGCGTAGACAAAATCCAAAATCTTGCAATTTTGAAAATGCTGTATCTCTGGAACGCTACATTTTGTTTTTTTGCTGATAAGTGATTCCTATCTAAAATAGTCTGCTAAACACATTGGCGTGGTCAAAATCAAAATCTAAGGGGGGATATTTTGAGGAAATTGCAAATTCAGTTTTGAATCGGAATTAATGCAATATTGGCAACACTGCAGAAAAAAATTGATCACGTAATTCGATTCTACATCTAAAACCCTTCAAAATGATATGTCAATATCACCTGTAGCTCTTCAGGGTCCCGAGATATTCACAACATAATAAAGGTGTTTAGCTAAATTCGCAAAAAGTGGAGGCAGTCCCATTGGCCGAGGGGTCCACCAATCGGTACAACACTTTGTACTTATAAGTGAAATTTCGGTTTTCGAATTTTTTTTTTTTGATGCCAAATGACTTAAAAACGCATGAAACGTCGAGAATTGGTGTCATCTGAAAATTTTTTTTGCAAAAATCTACTCTCTGGGACTTGGTCGTTTTTTTTCAATTGTGGAAGACGGAGTTGAAAATGTTTAGAATTTATCTTTTGAAATTGATCACTAGTCTCTCGAAATAGCTTGTATAATGATATACACTATAACTAGCATCGAATACATTATGTTTCATTAGGGTGGTAATTTTTTCGGCATAGGGTGGTTCATAATATTGTGAAAAATGAGTATAAAATTAAAAAAAGCACTTTGGTTCGTTTGATTGGTGTGACGTCTTCGACAAAGTTGTAGATAATAATTCTGTCTTTTCAAAAAAATTACACATAAAAAAATATTTATTCAAAAAATGAGGTAGATGAAAGATTAAAAATAAATTATTCAAAAGGGCTCATTTTTTAAAAACTTCATTTTTTTTAATAAAACCAAAACACCAAAACAATGAAACCAGTCCGATCATTTAGAAATCAAGAAAAATAAGTTATCATTTTTTGAAAAAAGAAATATTTAAAAAAAATATATTTTCAATTATTTTAATTAAAAGGCATATTTTTTTTTTTTTTTTTTGAAGGACAAAATATTATCTACAACTTTGCCGAAGACATTATGCCGTTTCGACTTTAGACATATTTTTAATTCTCAATAGAGCACTCTATGAGGAATTAAAAATATTTCTACAGTCAAAACGGTTTAACGGTTTATTTGATTGGCATAGTGTTTCTGGCAAAGTTGATAATAATAACTTTGTTTTTTCTGATCTCTCCATGGCCGGTTTTGTTTTTCAGGTTAATTTCGTTGTTTTTATGAAAAAAAAAACAGTTTTTTAATTGGGCTGTTTTGGGTAAATAATTTAGAACATTCTTTTATTTTTTTTTATTCAATAATTTATTCTGAGAGTGTATTTATTTTTGAAAAACAAAACTATTATCTACAACTTTGCCGAAGATGTCACACCGCTCAAACGAACCGTGTTGGCTCTAAAATTTTTTTGTAATCATCAATACCTATGCAAAATAGCATTTCTAGATAAACATTTCAAAAGGTCCTATCTGCTTTCATCGTTTTTTTTCCGGAGGTTCTTTTCATTTTGGTAATGGCTCAGTTCTAGTGACTCTCCCAAGCGTGCTTTTCGTTCAGAAGGCAAGAGTGATCCCTCCGCTATCAACTTGTATAAATATCGCGTCATAAAAGGTGTTTAATGAGTTGTGGTGATTGAATGAAAGTGATCGATCAAAAAATCGATCAAAGCAGATAGGACCTTTTGAAATTCTTCTCTAGATTTGTCAATAACTTTTCAATAATGAGTTGTGTTTCAAAAAATTTAACCAATAAATGACCACAAAATGACATTTTTGGCCTATAAAAACGTCTATGCAAAGTTTCACCCAATGGGCACGTTCACGTTCTGATGATGTAAACTTAACAGAAAATGTATGATCGAACTGTCAAAACGACGCAAACCCAGAAAAAACGAGTCAAATGTGTTGCGTATCTGATTGAGATCCCTATACTCTCATTATCACTGAATAACATCGATACAGTCTTTTGTCCGATTATATAGGCCAGAGCACTGTGTGTCCAATCAAGTGTTGGCAAAGGACATTATTGTGGTAAATAAAACGAATAAATTGTCTGGTACAACATTCGAAAGAACAAGTACAAGTGTCTTAGAGAGTAGATTTTCAAACAAATAAAATAAAACATATTCCATCAGTTTCCACCGTTTCATGTACTTTTAAGACACTTGGAATCGAAAACATTTTTCAAATATTCAAAATCCATGTACTTTTCCCGTGTGTGATTTTGCAAATGACATGAAAGCATTCACTATTTACCGCGAGACACAATCTTAATTTTGGTTGAGATAATTTTTTTGCACAGAGTAGTTTTTTGATACATTTTGTAAATTTGTTTTGTAATATCTTGCCACTTTAGCTATAATTTTTCCAATTCAACATTGCTACCCTAACGATAATGATATAACAAATATTATATTTTCAGGAATTTTTCTATTGGTATTTAGTGTAAAGTAATTTTTTTCATTTTATACTCATTTTTACACAATATTATGAACCACCCTATGTCGAATAAATGAACCACTCTAATGAAACATAATGTATTCGATGCTAGTTATAGTGTATATCATTATACAAGCTATTTCGAGAGACTAGTGATCAATTTCAAAAGATAAATTCTAAACATTTTGAACTCCACCTTCCACAATTAAAAAAACACTAACTCCCAGAGAGTAGATTTTTGCAAAAAAGAAAAATCAGATGATACCAATTCTCGACGATTCATGCGTTTTTAAGTCATTTGGCATCAAAAATACTACAAGGTATACAGCCCTAGGGTTGTATGAAATGGTGACGTGGGACTAAACACTATAATTAGGGGATTTTTTGTTACAAAATATACAGAGTCTGCAAACAGAATCAATGTGTTTACTCAGCGACTGTACGTATTTTTATTTTCAGCCTTCCCTGGAAATCAATTTCTAAAATATATTCAATAACACTCGAAAGAATATCGTTTATATCTGACGATATTATGCCTGTAGTATTTTTCTGTGCAAACAACATGTATTAGACAAGGCACAAGCATATCGTGCTTGTTGAAGAATCACCAAGAATTTCTCGTAATACGTCAAAGTCAGAATTAACTCTATATCTAAGCCAAATCCAATAATACTCACGTTATCATAATGAATGGTTTTGTCTCATTTAACTCTGATAAAATCAAATCTATAATATGGATCTTACTTTCAAAATGATATGGAAGCCCTTACAAAGGTTCATTAAATGGCGAACATAAGAAGATAATTTAAACAAAATTATCAACAAGTTCCAACAAAAAATCGTAGCAATCCACAATTACATTTTTGTTTATTGCTTGACATTTTTTTTCATTTGCCTACAACTGCATTCGCTGTATTACGAAGACAGCTAATATACGTTTATTATGGTAAAGCTTAGAATAATAATATATCAACTAACAATTTTGAAATGTAAAAAAAATTCTGAATGAATCTCAGTAAATAAACAAAAAATTCATAAGCATTTGCCGGCTCTTACTCTTCTATAAATGTATATATTTAAGAATTTACTCTTTCGTTACTATCCGGTCACGATCATTTAATGAATATCGAAGATAAAATTATTATTAATAAATATCCGTTGCAAAAATTTTACAATTCTTGCTGGGTAATTTATGGTAATCATATTTATGAGATAATCTTTCAATCACCATCAACAGCATCATTGCAGTTTTTCCTCGATTGCACACGTATAGAAATGTACGAACAAAAGTGTACGACGGCAATACGAATAGTACCACTGCAGTACGAAGAGAAGTGTTCCGCTGAAATGTACGAACAGAAGATTACCGCTCTAATCATAGACGACACTAGACCTGCGGTTCTTTACTCCACTGGTACTGTTGCTTTTACCGGCATGTTTTCTCTCGAGACATCAGTTATTATTCGGTTTTGAAAGCAGGTTTAGAAATTGTTCAAGAATGGGGATTGTTTCAAACTTTTTGGAAAACTTTTACCTTCGAGACATCATATTAGTCTAAGGTCATGGAAGCAAAAACAAATTGACCGATTGGGACAGGGAAACTCTGTCAATTTTTATTTTGATATCGAAACAGAGAATATCACAGGGAACGGATGGTGTCCATCCACGTCGTCTGTGCTAGGAATGCTCGCATGTAATTGTTTCATTTTCGCGTAAATTTTTTTTGAAACTTTTTATCAATTTTACCGCTTAGCAATGAAATTAGAGTGATAACTAGCATATTACAAAATTGTTATACATTTTATCTATCCAACAACATATTGGTTATTGTTATCCATCATGTGGTTATGCTGTTATTAACGTTTGAAATCTTACGCAACATTTGCCAGTTTCATTTCCAATTTTTCAGAATGCATCCCAGTATAGTAGACAAAGACGTAGTACCACGTCAAAAAAATTTCCAAAACCGAAATTTCACGTCTCCCGCCCCCCCTTGGGTGATTTTTCGGTTTTCAAAAAAGCCAAACTTCAATCGCTTTGCGCCACCCCATTTTAAGTCCGATTGAGCTGAAGTTTTGCACAGGGTGTTTTTTCGAGCAGGTGAACACTTTGTATAGGTTTTTTTTTTAAATTTTCTGGTCACTTTTTTTCCATACGATGATTGGCACCCTAGCTACCATGTACCTCGTTTTGGCAGAGTTTATGACAAGTCCCAATCTTGCTGCTTCCCTCTTAAAAGGTACGAAGGCCTCCTCCACGGCCTTACGGTCGATACCGATGATATCGATGTCGTCCGCAAAACCAAGAAGCATGTGAGATTTCGTGATGATCGTACCGTTTCTTTACACGTTTGCTCTTCGTACTGCACCTTCAAGGGCGATGTTGAATAGTAAGTTAACGGGCGCATCCCCCTGCTCCAGTCCATCCAACGTTACGAAGGCGGCTGATGTCTTGCCAGTTATTCGCAAGCATGATTTCGATTCCTCCAGCGTCATACGACTCAGCTTAATCAGTGTCGTCGGGAAACCGTGGTCCAGCATGATCTGCTTATGAGCAACTTATCGAGGATCTGTCGCAGGGTGAAGATTTGATCCGTTGTGGAACGCCCCTCTCGAAAACCAGCCTGGTATTCGCCAACAAAGGATTCTGTTGACGATCTCAATCTAAAGAACAGGATACTGGAGAGCACTTTATATAGTTAGCAACAATCCAGTCGATGACCCTTCTTATAGATGGAGCATATGAGGCCTTCTAACCAGTCTTTCAGCATTTATTCATCCGCCCAGATCCTTAGTATTATCTTGTGGATCGCATAGTACAGCCGCTCGCTTCCCGCTTTTAGAAGTTCGGCCGAGATACCATCCTTCCCAGCGGCCTTGCCGTTTTTCAGCTCACTAACCGCCTTTTTCACCTTCTCCTGTGTTGGTGGCTCCCCAGCTCGTCTGTCACTCATAATCGTCATCCTGTTCCTGCTCTGCTCATCCGGCTCCTCACCGTTCAATAGCGCTTGAAAATGCTCCTGCCACATGGCTGCAACCGTCGGTTTATCAGCAAGCAGGTTGCCGTCCTTGTCATTACACATGACCGGCACAGGGGAATTCCTGCTTCTGACTCTGTTGACTGTTCTAGAGAAGCTCCGCACGTCGGTTTGAGTATAGCTGTCCTCTGCGCTGACAAGCACCAGCTCCTCGTACTCGCGCTTCTTCCGACGGTGGGTGCTGTTTTCGGCAGCTCTTGCCCTTCTGCACCTCTCTCTGTCCTGACGCGTAGCCGCAGTGAACATGCGGCTCCTGGCACGGTTCTTCTCATCTGTCGCTCTCCATAGCCCATTTATGTCTTCCACTACTTCCTCCTGCTACAATCCATTGATCCAGCTCTCTGGCGTATTCTGCTGCCATGCGATTTGCTTTCAACCGCTGAATGTTGAAACGCGTCGCCCTCTCTATGCGAGATTTCAGCACGTTCGACAACCATGCGCGAATCTGACAAACGACGAGTTAATGGTCAGAGTCAATGTTTGGTCCCCAAAAAAACCTAACATCAGTAACATCCGAATATTCAAACGTGGAAAATAGGAGCTACATATGGACATTACTCTGGCCGCTGCAAAGTTTATCAGCCATGGTTGGCAAATGGTTGGATACGTGTAACTTGAGACCCCAATGTGGGTATTCACCTCTGTCCAGTAGCTCCTATCCTAACTTTCTCGAGGTTTCGACCAGGGTACGAGTAACCTTAGCGGAGATCGGGTAGCCAACCCCTGGTGGAAACTTCGGTCGTATGCTGGCTGGCAAGGAGGTCGTACGCGGCTGTGTCCCCATATTAAAGGCGGCGTACAACAGCATCTGCCCCGAGCGGGCGGCTGAATTACAGAATGCTCTATCCTTCAACCACGAACAACGAAAACTCTACAATAGTTCATTTAAATTGGCATATAGTTCATTCTTATGAAATATGCTACAACTATACTCAGCAAAGTGGATTTTTATATGCAAAGATGAGAAAAATAAACATTCATTTTCCACTTATAGGTAGATTAATCACAAATACACTACTATAAAATAAAGAATAATTAATAAAAGATTTTTTTTTTGTTTTCAAAACAATCTTTTGCAGTTTTTATAAAAGTAATCAGATTTTTGATTTTTTCAAATGACCTGGAAATACGCAAGTATTTAATCAACCATCGGCTTAGGAAATTGAGCATTCTTCACAGATGGAGAGATTTTTTAGACCCATGAGTTATTTTCTAAATGCCCTCATTTTGACATAGGTTTTATTCATAGCATGGTAGCTCAGAAACCTTTGGTTGTATAGAAAAACTGTCTGAGAATGAGTTGTAGAGAATTAATAATACCTCGCAAAAAATATACACTGTGAAAAAAAAAATTTTGACTGAAAAAAATAATAAAAATAAAATAATCTGGCAATACTGTCAACTAGAATGTGTTGCTAACTGAACGCTCGTAAACAAACCGGTGAAGTGGGTTGCATTCCGTTCGCAATTTTATCGAAGTCAGTTTCAACGTCCTCCGAAGTGTCCGCTGTTTGATCACTCGTGATATCTAGTCCGTGTGTGCTTTGCTGGTTCGGATTTCCGTTGTCGAAATTTTTCGGCCAGCCTCGTAGTGGTTTATCATTCGCCATTGTAAAGCAACGTTACGATATTGCTGACCACTCAATTATACTAGTTGCCACGCACACGCACGAATTAGTTATGTCAATGCACCGCACCAGGGGGGATTTATTGCTGTCAAAATTCATATATGTGTGCGTTATCGCAGATCAACTCTGGTCCATGAAGTTTGTTGGTCCATGACGTTTAAAAGATTTCCTGTGTGGCCCGGAAACTTCATGGTTTACAGCTAATTGCAGGCTGCTACCACCAAATTTCACTACGTAACGCAGTATTAATAAAAGTTTTCCGCGATTTCTAGAGTTTTGTTTAAAAAAGAACGTTACAATTCTACTAAATTTTACTTCAATCAAAACGACACAAATCAAAACAACCGGACGCCTTGTTGCCAAATATGCTGGTCACGGTTACACGATATTTGACAAATAGATTCCCCCTGCACCGCACACCGCCTTCGAGTTCGAACAACACAACAAACAGCGTTAAGAAGCGACCGAGGAATGATGGTGATGTCGCTGTCGATAAAGACTCTGTCACACTGGATGCTGCAGGGCAAATGCTGATGAATCAGTTCATCGAGACGAAAACGTTGATTGACGAAATGCGCTGCGAAATAAACAGCAAGATCGACGCTGTAAAAACGGATTTGGAACAAAAATTGAACGTTGTCTCGAACGACATCCACACGCTCAGAGCTAAGTGTGCTAGTAAATATCAGAACTATGACGTTGCATTGGATGGACTGCACGGGAGGGTTGATGAAATATCGGCGACAATGGACAACCTGGTAAATAGAAACGAACTAACCATCAGCGGCATTCCATTTCTCAAAGGCGAAGATCTGCAGGCTCATTTCTTGGCAATATGCAAACGGCTTGGAATGGATGAACGAACGAAGCCTTCGGTTGACATCAGGCGGCTCAAATCTGGGCTAATGAACGATGGTGATAACAGTTTGGTTTTGGTGCAGTTTGCACTTAGGAATCAACGTGATGACTTCTACAGTGCTTATCTTCGCAAACACGATCTTCAATTGATTCATCTTGGGTTTGAGTCGACGCGGCGTGTTTACGTGAATGAGAATCTGACGGCAGCCGCACGTAAATTGAAGGCAGCATCTGTACGTCTCAAAAAAGCGGGCAAGCTTGCATCTGTTTTCACTAAACTGGGAATCGTTTTTGTGAAGTCTACCACTACTGCTAAACCTATCGCCATTCAGTCCGAGGAACAACTCAATCAATTCGCGTAAATATGCATCTTGTAGTCCACTATCAGTGTTTGTTTACATTTTATGTTATGAAGATTGTACTATGTTGAATTACAAAAACAGTAAATATGTTTTATTGCAGCCCCCTGAAAATTGCTTCCTTTTGCACACTAAATGCCCTCGTTGAACAGTCACACCCTGACGAGCATTCCTGGCGCAGTGATGAACGCAGTGCTTCTTCCTGGAAAACTAAATATATGTCATGGAAACGCCCAAAGTATCTGTGCAAGAAGATCAGCTAAACTCGACGAAGTGAAAAATCTGCTACAAGATTCTAAGGTCACTCTTGCTTGTTTCACAGAATCGTGGTTGTCACCCAAAGTTAATAATCGAGCTGTAGCTATTCCTGGGTATAAAAACATTCGTAATGACCGACTGTACATGCGCGGGGGTGGAATTGTGTTTTATTGCAAGGAACATTTGCGTTGTAACAAAGTTTACAGTACGGTGTTAGACATTGATTCAGATGATAAAACGGAATGCCTTGCATTGGAAATTCGGTTCGGTTCAGAGAAACTATTGATTATGGGTGTTTACAATCCCCCAGAAAACGATTGCTCGAGGTTTCTTGCTGATAAATTAGCGGAATTTGCCATGCAATTCGAGACCATTTTACTTATTGGTGATTTTAATACGGACTTGAGTACTCGTAACAATAGAAGATTCACGTTTGAAACTGTACTTTAGAGCTTTGCTTTGACGTCGATTGGAGAGGAACCTACCTTTTTTCACAATTCTGGATGCTCACAGCTGGATTTATTTATTACAAGTTGCAAAGAGAAGGTTCTACGTTTTAACCAGGTTAGCTTTCCTGCGTTGTCCCAGCATGATCTGATTTTTAGTCCTCTGGATTTTGACGCTTCACCTGAACTGACGACCCAAACATATCGTGACTATGTTCATTTTGATGCATTGACGCTGCAAAATTCCGTTTTTTCGGTTGACTGGGATGATATGTACTCCATCAACGACCCAAACGAGTTACTTTCCTGTTTTAACAGTCATCTCAAACGAATCCATGACCAGTGTATCCCACTCCGAACTAGAAAAGAACGTCAGCAAACCAATGCGTGGTTTAATTATGACATTAGGAAGGCAATACTGGAGCGTGACCTGGCTTACAACGATTGGTTGAATGCTCCGGCGGAGTTGAAGATACAAGCCAAACAGCGATACAAGACTGTAAGGAACCGTACAAACGCTTTGATCAAGAATTCCAAAGCACGCTACTTACGCGACCATTTGGACAATAGAATACCAACCAAAGTTCTCTGGAAGCGGATTAAGCAACTTGGTGCAGGGAAGGAGCAGATGCCAGTCGACTGTGATTTATACCCAAATGAAATCAACCGGATGTTTCTTGCAAGCTGCACGAACAGTTCACCTCAAATCAGACCACGACGTATGTATAACGCTTCGCCTCACAGTTTTTCGTTTCGACCAGTAGAAGACTGGGAAATAGTAAACGCAGTATGGGACATCAAGTCAAATGCAACAGGTCTCGATGGATTGCCTATAAGCTTCATCAAAATAGTTCTCCCTCTACTCTTGCAACAATTTACCTACATTTTCAATACCATCATTGAATCTGCAAGTTTTCCTGTAGCTTGGAAGCAAGCGAAGATTCTTCCACTCCGTAAAAAACCTCATGTTCACGCGCTAACGAATTTGAGACCGATTAGCATTTTGTGCGCAATGTCGAAAGTTTTTGAAAAGCTAATGAAGAAGCAAATGACAGCCTTCATTTCTGCGAATCGTTTACTCTCGGATTGTCAAGCTGGTTTTCGTAAAGGCCACAGCATCAAGACAGCGACCTTGCGTGTTTATGACGACTTAGCAGTAGCAATTGACAAAAAAGGTACCGCCATACTACTCCTTCTTGATTTTTCCAAGGTTTTCGATACGGTATCGCACCGCAAGCTATGTTCAAAACTCGAAACTAAGTTTAATTTTTCGTCTAACGCAGTGAATCTTGTAGAATCGTATCTTCATGGAAGGACGCAAGCAGTTTTTTGTGGTGAACATTGTTCTGAAATTGGAGATGTAACTTCTGGCGTACCACAGGGTTCAGTGATTGGTTCTTTGTTGTTTTGCTGCTACATCAACGATCTCCCAACAGTGCTACGATGGTGCTCGATTCAAATGTGCGCCGATGATGTGCAACTATACATCAAGCGTTTTGGACCCTCTGCTCGCGAACTCGTACGAATGGTGAACGAAGATCTGATGAGGGTTGCTGATTGGTCTGACCGTAACGAGCTTCACGTAAACCAAACAAAAAGCAAGGCAATATTCGTCAAAGGCTGTCGGCGCAACACGGTTTCTACCAATTTGCTGCCTGTTATCGTCATGAAAGGACAAACCATTGAATGGGTTGAAAAAGCTGTAAACCTTGGCTACGTGTTTCAATCTGATTTGGAGTGGGACGGATTAATCAACCGACAATGCGGTAAAATCTACAGTTGTCTGCGATCGCTCAACAGTACAGCGTCCTCGGCACCTACGAACGTTCGTCTGAAATTGTTCAAAGCTTTAGTACTACCCCACGTCTTGTTCGGAGATCTTCTGCATATAAGCCCTAACGCAAGCTCTATAAACAGGTTACGAGTTGCACTCAATTGCTGTGTCCGTTTCGTGTATGGTCTAAACGGCTACGCGAGAGTTAGTCATCTCCAGCACAATTTAATCGGATGTTCGCTACAAAACTTATACGCATACCGATCCTGTGTGTTTTTATGGAAACTTCCCAAAACGCAATCCCCGTCAGCGCTTTTTCAAAAATTAATCCCAATTCAAAGCCGTCGTTTGCAAAACTACATAATTTCACGAAACAGTACGACAAGCTACGCAAACACAATGTTCGTCAGAGGTGTGATAAATTGGAATATGATGCCTTCTACAATTAAACGCTCGACTTCGGAAGCAAGTTTCAAGAGGGGCTACCTCGAATTTTGGAACTCTGGACAAACATAATTGTAAATTGATGTTAAAGTAAAGTAAAAATAGTAGATTAGTTAAGTCATTGACATGTATAAAACTTTGACAATACGGAGGTAGTAATTTAAAAGGTTTCACCTTACACTATCAGATAACAAATAAATGAATGAATGAATAATGAAAAAAATTAAATTAAACACTAAACTTTAATTTAAAAATGAATATTTTTATTTTTATTTAATAAAACTTGATGTAATTACGCATCTTTTTAAAAAAAAGTCCATGATGGAGAAATGAAAATCAATTTTTTCATGCAATATTAAACATTTTAAAAAAATTTCTATTCCAACATTTTTCAAAATTTTAGTATTCTAGTGATTTTCAAAGATTCAGACAGTCACTTAAAATCAGAAAGCTGGTGGTAGTTAACATTCTAAATGCATTGGTTCTCGAGTTATTTTAAATTTGAGCTCGAAAACATTTTAAAATTTAGGAAAATACAAGTTTTTTCTAATTTGTCCGTGGTTCGCCAACAAAAACCGTATTCAAGGCCAAAACTGCCAAAGGAAAAAGCTTTTTACACTGAACCAAATTACTCCCGCATAAATGTATTATCATTGTTTTAAAACTGATTATCATCCTTTGCTTGTGTAGTTCAAACAAATAAGGATAAGTTTTTTTTCGGAAGCAAAAAATATACACTTAACAGTTAAAAATAGCATGATTGTTAATAACTATGGGAAAGATTAGGAATGAGCACATCGAAAGTAAAACGGTGTGAAACTTAAATGTAAAACTGGTCATGTTTGTATATGATTGCCTTAATGGGGCTGACGTGGATGATTTTCTTTCACATATACTTGAATTTATGCTGTAAATCATCGACAACCATCACTCAAAATATAAATGCGAAATCCTTCATTGGTAATAATCATTTTTACCAATGTGCATAGCGAATCATATGATTTGACGTCAATTATGCAACGAGCATCTCAAATGATTTTCTGAATTTCAGCCGATTGATTCTTCTGAATAATAAATAAAAATATATAAAGGCTCATTCTGTGCCGAACACGCATCAGTATCGGACGTGTTTGGTGATCGCTCCGATAAAATATAAAACAAAAGCCGTGTGAGCAAGTGTTGGCATTGTTTGCCTGGTCGAGTGAAAGTATTCCGAGTTCAAGGTCGCGCCTTTGTGCAACTGTTTCGCATCGTGACTGCCAGCTGGTGCGTAGGCCGATTTGGCTGCTGACTGACTTGTGCTACAGCAGTGGACGAGAGTTTCAACACAAAAGAGAAGTTCAGTTGACAGTGCAGCTGTGTCGCTGTGAAGAGTGATCTCACACCCGGCTCGCTGCTGGTGGCTGTTTGGTGCTGCTGTGTTGGTGCTGCTGACTGTAACGGCTGCAGCTTCGAACGATCGCACAACCAACCTTGCTGGAAAGGAGAAGCAAAAAGGTACGTGTTCTTGTCGGCGCTAGTGCGCTAGACTTAGCGCGATGGATGTAGATCCCTCGCCTCCCGCGCCACCATCCCCGAACCCCTCTGACCCTGACCCTTCTGTTACCCCCTCCTCTGTTCATTCTTCAGTCCCCCCTCGCCCCAGGCTTTACCCAGACGGAGCCCAGGGCAGCTATACTGTCTATTTTCGGCCAAAGGCGGGACCGAAATCGAAACAGTTGAACATTTTGCAGATTTCGAAAGACCTGACGAAGGAGTACAAGGGCGCGACCGAAATTTCCAAGATCCGACCTAACAAGCTCCGTGTCGTGGTCAGTAATCTGAAAGAGGCCAACGATATAGCTTGCTCTGAGCTCTTCACACGCGAGTATCGCGTTTACATACCCGCACGAGACGTGGAAATCGATGGTGTCGTAACCGATTCGAGTCTGTCCGTCGAATGTATATTGGAAAGTGCCAAGGGTGCTTTAAGAACAACACATGTCCCGATGTAAAGGTGATCGACTGCAAGCAACTGCGGTCAGCATCGATCATCGGTGGAAAAACAGTGTACACTCCGTCAGACTCGTTTCGAGTTACGTTCGCCGGGTCAGCACTACCAAGCCACGTCTCGATCCACCGGGTTCGTCTCCCTGTGCGATTATGTGTGCCTCGCGTCATGAACTGCTTGAATTGTAAGCAGTTAGGCCACACCGCCGCCTACTGCTGCAATAAGGCACGATGTGGCAAGTGTGGGGAGAACCATGCGGATGATTCCTGCAGTAAAAATGCTGAAAAATGCATTCACTGTGGGGAGAGTCAGCATGAGCTCTCGACATGTGCGGTGTACATGCAGCGCAGGGATAAAATAAAGAGGTCTCTCAAAGAGCGTTCGAAGCGTTCTTACGCTGAGATGCTGAAGAAGACCGTTACCACTTCTCCCATTACATCAAACCCTTTCGATCTGTTGTCCTCTGATGAAACCGATTCTGACGATTCACCAGCGGGAACATCATAAGCTAATCCTGGGGAGTCTAGAAAGAGGAAAAATATTTCCTCTCCTAAACTTCCCAGAAAAGGTCCTAAGATTTCTCAAAGTGAAATGAAAGTTACAAACAAACCAAACAGTGCTGCGGAAAAACCGAAGCAAACTCCTCCTGGGCTTGCAAATTTAAAGTCCCAGAAGGAGTTCCCAGCACTGCCAGGAACATCTAAAACCCCAGTTGCTCCTTTTACACTCCCAGTTGATGAAACAAACTCTGGATTAGTGAAATTTTCTGACATTGTGGACTGGATTTTTGAAACTTTCAATGTACCCGATCCAATTAAAATTTTTCTTACAGCATTCCCAACAGTTAGATCATTTTTGAAGCAGTTGACTGCCCAATGGCCCCTGCTTGCAGCGATTGTATCCTTCGATGCCTAATTCATCTGCGTATATGAAGGATTCTATCTCTGTCTTACAGTGGAATTGTAGAAGTATTTTAACAAAAATTGATTCGTTTAAAGTTTTGATAAATAAAAACAAATGCGATGCATTTTCCCTTTGTGAAACTTGGCTTACTTCAAATATTGATCTCAACTTCCATGATTTTAATATTATTCGCCTTGATCGAGACACCCCATATTGAGGAGTACTTTTAGGGATTAAAAAGTGCTATTCTTTCTATCGTATTAACCTCCCCTCGATTTCAGGCATCGAAGTTGTCGCATGTCAAATGACAATACAAGTAAAGAGCTTTGTATTGCCTCAATATATATTCCTCCCAGAGCACAGGTTGGGCAACGGCTGCTCTTTGATTTAATCCAGCTTTCCACAAGCGGTAATGGCGGATGGATTTGACATTTAATGTAGGTTGTTAAAATATGGTTCATTGGATATTTCCATTGAACTAGTACTTTTTGGATGGATTTGACATATAATCCATTGAACTAGTAGTATGACAACCTCCATTATGTGTCAAATCCATCTAACTAATTTCAGTTCAATAAAAATATCCAATGAACTAGCAGTTTGACAACCTACATGAAATGTCGAATCCATCCGCCATTACCGCTCGTGGAAAGCTGGATAGAACTTCTTCCCTCGCCACGTTTGATTTTGGGAGACTTCAACTCTCATGGTGTGGCTTGGGGTTACCCTTACAATGATAACCGCTCCTCTTTAATCTATAACCTTTGCGATGACTTCGACATGACTATTTTAAACAACGGTGAAATGACACGTATCCCGAAACCTCCAGCGCGCCCAAGCGCTTTGGATCTATCCTTATGTTCGACGTCGCTACGGTTGAATTGCACATGGAAGGTAATCCTCGATCCTCACGGTAGCGACCATTTGCCTATTCTTATTTCAATTACTAACGGGTCAACTAGCATGCGACCAATTGACATTCTGTATGACCTCACACGGAATGTCGATTGGAAGTTATACGAGGAAATGATTTCAAAAGCGGTCGAGTCGATTCAACATCATCCACCACTTGAAGAATACAACCTCCTCGCGGGCTTGATTCTCGACGCCGCGTTGCAAGCCCAAACGAAGAACCATCCCGGCGTAACGATCAAAGAACGGCCTCCCACTCCGTGGTGGGACCAAGAGTGCTCCGATGTCTACACGCAAAGATCCGACGCGTTTTTGGCCTTCCAGAAGGGAGGTATACCTGGCGACTATTTACGCTATTCGGAGCTTGATACCAAGCTTAAAAGCTTGGCTAAAGCAAAGAAACGCGGATATTGGCGTCGGTTCGTGAACGAGACGTCGAGGGAGACATCGATGAGCACTCTTTGGAACACAGCCCGAAGAATGCGGAATCGCGTAACGGTCAACGAAAGCGAGGAGTCTTCAAGTCGGTGGATATTTGATTTTGCCAGGAAAGTATGTCCGGACTCTGTTCCTGAGCAAAACATTGTTCGCGATGCGTCTCCGGGCCACGACGCGATAGAATCACCTTTTACGATGGCAGAATTTTCAGTTGCCCTCCTGTCCTGTAACAATAACGCGCCTGGGTTAGATAGAATCAAATTCAACTTGTTGAAGAATCTACCCGGCAATGCCAAGAGGCGCTTGTTGAACTTGTTCAATAAGTTCCTGGAGCAAAACATTGTACCGCAGGATTGGAGGCAAGTGAAGGTGATCGCCATCCAAAAACCGGGAAAACCAGCCTCTGATCACAACTCCTATAGGCCGATTGCAATGCTATCCTGTATCCGGAAATTTATGGAGAAAATGATACTCCGTCGTTTAGACCATTGGGTCGAATCAAATGGTCTACTATCAGATACTCAGTTTGGCTTCCGCCGTGCCAAAGGGACGAATGATTGTCTTGCGTTACTTTCAACGGATATTCATCTGGCGTATGCTCGCAAAGAACAAATGGCGTCTGCGTTCTTGGATATTAAGGGGCTTTTGATTCCGTTTCTATTGACATTCTTTCGGGTAAACTTCACCGACGAGGATTTTCTCCAATTTTGAACAATTTTTTGCACAATTTGTTGTCCGAAAAGCACATGCATTTTACGCATGGCGATTTGGCAACTTTTCGCATTAGCTACATGGGTCTTCCCCAGGGCTCATGTTTAAGCCCCCTTCTTTACAACTTTTATGTAAATGACATCGACGAATGTCTGGCAAATTCATGCACGATAAGACAACTTGCAGACGACAGTGTAATCTATGTTACAGGAGCCAAAGCTGCCGATTTGCAAGGACCATTGCAAGATACCTTGGACAATTTGTCTGCTTGGGCTTCACAGCTAGGTATCGAATTCTCTCCGGAGAAGACTGAGATTGTAGTTTTTTCTAGGAAGCATGAGCCTGCTCAGCTTCAAACACAATTAATGGGTAAAACGATTTCTCAGGTTTTGGTACACAAATATCTTGGTGTCTGGTTCGACTATAAAGGCACCTTGGGTTGTCACGTGAGGTATCTGATGAAAAAATGTCAACAAAGAGTGAATTTTCTTCGTACAATAACCGGACAATGGTGGGGAGCCCATCCAGGAGACCTTATAAGGCTTTACCAAACAACGATATTGTCTGTTATTAAGTACGGGTGTTTCTGCTTCCGCACCGCAGCAAACACACATTTGATCAAACTGGAGCGAATACAATATCGTTGTTTGCGTATCGCCTTGGGTTGCATGCAATCGACCCATACGATGAGTTTGGAGGTCTTAGCTGGAGTACTACCATTGAAAAACCGCTTCCGGAGCCTGTCTTCTCGTATTCTTATCAAATGTGAGGTCTTGAACCGACCCCTTAGCCCAGCAGCGGAACAAATTTAATATGCTGCTTACCCATGGCAATGGAAAACCATCAAACAACAAACCAGTGCTTTAATGCAAAACATTCTAAGTTAGATTTAGTTTCAGCTCGTTGTCGGCAGCGAGGATAAAAAATTTGCTTTTAGTTATTAAGATACTTTAGAAAGTAAGCTACCAGATATAATTGGCGCCGTTAAACATTAAATTGTATTTGTGCCGTGTCAAATAAATTATAGATGAGGAAATAAAAAATATAAAGGCTTGATGATTCCGTTCAGTTAAAGACGTTTTACGTTATAAGTTTCCAAGCAGATCAATTCTATACATAACCTGTAAAAATCCAGCGACGCCAGCGACATTACTTATCTAGGGACTAAATAATCTTATTTTAAGACCCAAGGGCGAAATGTCATTTGAGGCATTTCGAACAGTTTATTATTCTTTATTTAAAAATCGAAGGAAAACGATTAACATATTTTGAAAATCACGTTTTCATAGAAAACGCGCCTTTCTCAAATGGCATATAACTGGTATAGCTTTAGGACCCAAGTGCCATTGACTTATTTTCGAATAATTAAGTTTATAAATGGAAAAACCCAAGACTTAACGTTTGTATATCTTTGTAATATCTTGAAAAAAGCTACGTCATTCATGCATGCTCCCTAAGGCAACTGTCACATCAAAACGAATAACGGCAATGCAAAATCATACAGCTCACCCGCTGTGATGTTAACAGTTGCCTCAACGGTGAGTGCCTTGTCATTTCTCTAATATACAGTTTTCTCTGGGATGCAATCATGCTATTGCTTTCTAATGTGAAAGTAAAGTTATTCCTGCAACCATTTCAAATTAAGGGGGGGACCCTACTCTGGAAGGTCGAAAAATAATGAATTTTCGTGACTTTTTCCAGATGTTTAGAGTAAAGTGTAGAGTTCGGGCATTTTGGTTATTGATTAAGGTATATTTGAAGATTCATTCTGCATGTTGTGAATGCAAATATAATAAGTATTACGCTGTTTGGCAGCTGGGATCGTGGATGCTCGCTCTAAACTATTGACTTTAAAATTTATTTTGAATGATAAACAACCCAATTTTCGAAGCGGTTTTTCTCGGATTGTAATAAAATTTACTCACAACCTAGAGTGCCTGCATAGACCATTTTACGAGATGTTTCTGAACTCAATTCATGAATGAAATTTTGACAGAAAGCTCGGAACCGCTGACATGACGCACAAAGGCAGCATCAATATCAGCGGGATCCATGACACCTGTCAGTTCGTAAAATGGTCTTTACAGAGTCAAAGCACATACAAAAAAACATACGCAAACGTAACATTCAGGAAGAAATCTTCCAAAAATGTTTACAAAAGGAACTACTCGAATGGTACCATACTCTGGATAAATTCACTGTTTGAGTAGTTTATGAAGGCGGTGTACTTGCGCAGCCCTGCATTTGTCTCGTTCCCACTTGAAAAATGTTGCATAAATATATTTTGTAAAGAACTTTTTGATAGTTCGTTATGGGATTTTCTTTGGGGCTAGATAAAGCCGAGAAAATAAAAATACATTTTGTTCTATATTTGTCGAGCAGTTGAACAGGACGGGGTACGAAATACTATGGGGCAACCTAAGGGGCGACATCTGGCTTCTTACTCTTCTTCCTCATCCACCTCGATGATCCCTGTTGTATTTTTCGTTTTCGTTTTCGTTGCCATTCACTCGGAAAATACTTGAATGTTTTAATGCTTATTATCACCATTATGCACAATTCCTCCTGCAGGCGATGGTTTTACCGTCTGAGGGTTACCGGAGAATCTGCATCTTTAATATACTTAAAATCGAACGTGTCATCCATCAATGATTATGATTCATCCATTGACTCATCTGAATTTGGATCTTTTAGTAATTGATATTAGTGATGATCCAAGTTAGATCTCTTACTACGCCCATATTTGTACTTTTTTTTAATGTTCACGTGAAATTATTTTAGATTATAACAGGTGACATCATTAAAAAAACATAAATCAAAACAACGAACTATGTTGTTCAGCAACACTGCCAGCAAGCCTGATAATTCGGGTTATTTGCGTTGAAAGAGATTTTGAAGGCTGTTCGCACCTACGTGAACACTCATATGTAATTGTCAAAATGTGCGTGATGACAAAAGCAAAAATATTTCCTTCCTTCTTTTTCGCATGCAAAAACCAAACAAATATCAGCAACACCGTCTACGCGAATAAATTTTAACGCACTCGGGGTTTTCAATTTCAACCAATCAGCGAGTGGTTCCCAAAGTGGATGCAAATCTATACCGAGTTGTCTTCCCTTAGGGGGCAACTAGGACAGAACGTGACAAGAGAAATCAAAAATTACCCAAAATTCTGTCAAACTGATTGATTGGTCGATTTTATTTAGCGCACTGTTAAATTTTATTATTAGTCGGCCGTGCTGCAAAAACTATCTATATTTTTTGTTTACACTGTTTTTGCTTACCAAGTGAATGAACAGCGTTTGGTTCAACAATTTTTCGTAACTTTTTCATACACTAGACGGTGTAATGTCTATAAAAATCAACATTCGAAATATGATTCATGTTTTTGAAACTATATATGATGAACAATAGTAGTTTCATTCCTCGAAAAGCAAGAGGAATTCAAAATGAATTGAAATTATGACTAGTTCAAATAATTTTAACATATATGTTTAAATCAATTGAAGATTTAATGAGCTAGCATTATCAAATGAATTGATTACAATTGAAATCCTAAACTTGGAAAATCCATGATATTGATATTTTCTTTATTAAACGTTTTAAACATTGGCATGCGTCGTGCCGAAAAATGAAAATGTTTCATGAGGGCAATTTTGAACAAAAAGAAGAATTACTAAAAGCCACTTGTCACGTCATGTCCTATAGGGGGCAACGTGTACCAGAAAAAACGCCAATGTTACGTATATGTCTCATGTATGTGGTCAAAGTATTATGAAGTTAGAAGGTAAGATTATAAAGCCATGATGTATGTATTGTAATGGGAGCAAAAAATAGTTTCCATAGAAAATTGAATAGCTTGGCGAAACTATTTCATTGGTGTTAGTTTCACTGTCCGATGAATCATACCTTCTAAGTTCATAATACTTTAATGCAGAGTGGTGACACTGTTAAAGTTGGAACAAAAATTAACTGTCAGTGTCATTCCAATCACGGGGATGGCTAGACTAGGTAAGAGTTACAGGCAAAGGACTATAAACGTCAAAATTTCGCCTACATACTTGATTACGTAATGTTTTCTCGGTAAAATAAAATACCGAACTACTTGAAAACATTTTAGTTTACCGTTGTTCGGTAAGTAAACTACTCAGAAATCGAAAATCGAACGTGTTTACCGGAATACCGTAACTTTTTTACCGAAAGAATCCGTAAAACCGAAAGTTTCAGTTCAGTCTTGTGGTAGACGTGTCTATTTATATACTGAGTCAGAAAACCCTATTCTGTTTCCCCTAACGCAGTGCTCTCACTAATACTCCCACCTACGCATGATCTCGGCCTATAGTCTGCCATCGGTTGGTGTCGGTTTAAGAACAGTCTTCTCACGTCTATCGAGTCGAACGCCGGTTCTATTTAGAGAGGTTAAGCGTGCTATAAGTTGGCTACCACAAACCGTGACGACGAGGATAAAAACGAAACTGTGCGGTCGAATAGTTTTTCTCGGTCATTTTCATTAAAGGAATAATAAATAAAAGGCAAATGAAAAGTAATGCATCTGTGAAAAAGTGAAAAAAAAGCACCCATTAACGATCTCCGCTTAACGATGGCGTAGGATTGTGAAGAAGCGTAGTTTAGTTCAAGCTAATATGAAATATCACGGCCAATTGTGTGTTTTTTTTAGTGTTTCTGGTATTGGCTGATATTATAATATATGAAAAAGGGTGTGATCGACATGTGGTTCCATGGGAAGTTAAAAGACCGCCATTTTGGTTAGCAGAAAAAATCTTCCTGCTTTATTTGTAGTAGTGTTTGCCTGCTGCTGAGCTCCCCTGATTATCGCATCGTATGAGTGTGCCATTTCGAGAGTGTAGTGTTTTTTTTTTTACACGAAACCGATTAAATTCCGGTTTGATTGAAACCGATTGAATTCCGGTTTGGGAAAAAAAAAAAGAAGTTATGGTTGTCGTTATGAGAAGCGATTATACAAATGAATTACTAGAAAAAAGGTGACAATGATGCAAAATAGTGAAACAAGATCAGAGAACCGTCTTCAGAATTAGAATCATAATGGCTAATAAGTATAAATTTACGGCACTAATGGTAAGTTTTTTTCTCTCTTTATTTTTTTTAATTTCTATGTGCGATGGGAATATTAGATGAGCGAAATGGATGCGGAAATCAATAATGAGCAGCAAGTTGTGCACCAAAATGTAAACTTCTTCAGCCCCGCGTCGTATAATCTTCCCCATTTTAAATACAGACACCTCCCGGCATCCGAAGTCAGGAATGCTTGGAAAATGTGGATTAGATGGTTCGAGAACGTGATGGCTGCTGCCAATGTAACTGATGGGGCTCACAAGAAAACACAGTTATTGGCCATGGGTGGAATGGAGCTACAGTGTGCGTACTATAGCTTGCCAGGTGTTGATGATGAAACGACCGAAGCTAATGATCCCGACCCCTACCTGACCACAAAAGACAAGTTAATGCATCACTTTTCTCCAAAGCAACATGACAGCTTTGAGCGTTTTCTTTTTTGGTCGATAGTTTCCGAGGACGAAGAACCGATTGAGAAGTTCGCTCTTCGTGTCCAACAGAAAGCGGAGAAAATATGTTTTGGGAAAACTGCCCTTGAGAGCCGACACATTGCTGTTATCGATAAGATAATACAGTATACATCAAATGATCTTCGACAGAAATTACTGGAAAAAGAAATTCTGACGTTGGATGATACGACGAAAATCATTAACGCTTTTCAAGCAGTACGTTATCAGTCTGCCAAAATGAATGATAAAGGACCAGGAAACCGTACGCCAACCGCTGTAAATCGTATCACCAGACCAAATATACCTTACAAAGAATCAGAAAACTTGCCAACATTCAGTGTTAACCGCATTGCCAAGATGAATGGATCTATCGATGAGAGAACGAAATGTTCGAGATGCGGATATCTGCCTCATCGACCAGGAGCTCGATGTCCAGCAGCTACCGAAACCTGTCATGGTTGTGGCATAGTGGGTCATTTCCGCACAATGTGTCGGTCTAAATCGAAGCACGATTGGGACAATCGGCGGAATAATCGAAAACGGAAGCTGAATTTGGTCACTTCAAATGAACATCATCGTTCAGAAAAACGTACTCGGAATGTTTTCAATGTCAGGGAACATGAAGGTGAAGAGATTCCCGAAGATTTACCGGTTTACAATGTGGGTTGTAGTGATGATGAAATTATTCATTGCCGTGTTGGTGGTGTGCAGATTGGTATGTTAATCGATTCGGGGTCCAAACACAATCTTATTGACGATACAACATGGGAACTGATGAAGTTGCGGGATGTCAAAATGACGAACCAAAGAGTTGATACGGATAAGCGTTTTTTGGCATACGGACGGATACCCTTAAAACTGATCACAACTTTCGATGCTGAACTCGAAGTTGACGATAGTGGAAATTTATTAAAAACTAAAACATCATTTTATGTCATCGAAAAGGGACAACAGCCTCTTCTAGGAAAGTTGACAGCGCAAAAATTGGGGCTTCTGAAAATAGGATTACCTAGTACACATTCTTTGTCAGTCAGAAAGATTGAGAGCTCCAAAGCATTCCCGAAGATAAAGGGAATAAAGTTGAACATCCCTATCGATAGAACTGTGCCGGCTGTCATTCAACCATTGCGGCGCTGCCCTATACCATTGCTCGAGAAAGTTGAGCAGAAGCTAAACGAACTCCTAGAAATGGACGTCATCGAAAAAGTAAAGACACCAACTTCATGGGTATCACCCCTGGTTCCTATAATAAAAGAAAATGGCGATTTGCGATTGTGTGTGGACATGAGAAGAGCGAATCAAGCCATACAAAGGCTAAACCACCCTCTACCTGTTTTTGAAGATCTGATATCACGATTTCGAAATGCCAAGTTCTTCACATCACTCGACATAAAACAGGCATTCCACCAAGTTGAACTTTCAGAGGATTCTCGCGACGTTACTACCTTTATCACTAACTGGGGGCTGTACCGATACAAACGCCTACTGTTTGGGATAAATTGTGCGCCAGAGTTGTTCCAGAATCTTATGGAAAGCATACTAGTTGGCTGCAAAAATACGGTTGTGTTTATCGACGATATTATGATATTTGGAGAGACTGAACAGGAACACGACTCGGCAGTGAAACTTACATTACAAGTTTTGAGTCAATACGGAATATTGTTAAACGATCATAAATGCAAATTCAAACAACAAGAAATCGTGTTTCTGGGGCACAAATTATCAGCTAATGGAGTATCTCCGTGCGAAGAAAAAGTCAAGGCAATTTTGTCCTGCAGAGCTCCACGTACTAAAGAAGAACTTAGAAGCTTTCTAGGTCTTGTAACATACGTTTCAAGGTTTATTCCAAACTTGGCGACAATTAATTATCCTCTGCGTCAACTTTTGAGACAAGAATCTCATTTCGAATGGATGGCCCAACATAAAATATCTTTCGAGAAAATCAAAACGCTCATAGGATCAGCAGGTAGTCTGGGTTTTTACGATCGAAATGATCGAACGCTGGTGGTTACAGATGCTTCTGGAGTAGGATTGGGTGCGGTATTGATCCAGTTCAAGAATTCCCTTCCACGGATTATAAGCTTCGCCTCGAAAAGTTTGTCTGAGGTTGAAAAGACTTATCCGCCAATTGAAAAGGAAGCGCTTGGTGTTGTTTGGGCGGTCGAAAGATTCAAAAACTATTTACTGGGCATCACATTCGAACTTGAGACAGATCATCGTCCGCTAGAAACACTGTTTACAACAACATCTAGACCAACTGCGCGAATTGAGCGTTGGTTACTGCGTATCCAGGCCTTTCGATTCAAAGTGGTTTATCGAAAAGGTTCGGCTAATCTAGCAGATTGTTTATCCAGACTAGCAGCACATGTAGAAGATCCACACTGGACGGAAGAAACAGATGTATTCATTAGGCGAGTAATGGTACAATCTCTGTCGTTTCTTTCGGGCGTGGTTAATGAGCTGAGTTTTGATTCGGAAACAGAAGAAATCATAAGGGCCCTTCAACAAGCGGTTGCTATTGATATTGAAGAAGTAGCAACGGCTACCGTGTCAGATCAGGAGCTACAGAAAGTGATCAAGGCTATCGAGACTGACAAATGGGACCAAGAAGATCTGAAGCAATACAAACCGTTCCGGCTGGAGTTCTCTAACATCAACAACTTGGTTATGCGTGGCACGAAACTGGTTATTCCGATCTCTTTGCGTTCCAGGATGTGTGAGCTGGCCCACGAGGGGCATCCTGGCCAATCAATGATGAAAAGGAGGCTTCGTGAGCGATGCTGGTGGCCAGGAATCGATCAAACAGCTGTGAAAATCTGTGAAAGGTGTGAAGGATGTCAGTTGGTGCAATCTTCAAATCCTCCAGAGCCTATGACTCGCCGTGCACTTCCTGAAAAGCCCTGGGTTGACATAGCTATGGATTTCCTGGGTCCCATGCCATCGGGGGAGTATCTTTTAGTAGTTATCGATTACTACAGTAGATACATTGAAATTCAAAGAGTATTGTTCGACTTATCGTATTCACCTCAACCACACTTCGCCATATTGGCCGCAAGCAAACGGCGAAGTAGAGAGACAAAATCGATCCCTCCTTAAAAGGATGAAAATCGCTCACGCTATTCATGACGATTGGAAGGCTGAACTTGATAATTTCCTGGATTTGTACAATAACACCCCACACACAATAACGGGAAAGGCACCAAGCGAACTGCTCCAAGGGAGGAAACTGCGATCGAAAATACCACAAATTGAAGACCTTGAGACCGTTCCGCCAAGCACTGATTTCAGGGACCAAGATACTACCAAAAAGTTGATGCAGAAGGAGAGAGAGGACGCTAGACGGCGCTCGAAACTAAGTAATATCTCCACCGGTGATATCGTACTTATGAAGAACCTCCTTCCTTCGAACAAGTTATCCACTAATTTCTCGAACGAGAAGTTTACCGTAGTGGATAAAAATGGGTCCAACGTTACGATTCAATCGAATGAATCAGGAAAGCAGTATGGTCGAAATGTCTCACATCTGAAAAAATTGAACATGTCATCTGACACTGAAACGGAGCAATCGACGCGTGAAATAGACGACGCTGTCTCAGAAGGACAAGAGTCGTCTGAAACGAATCCTTCAGGAACCTCATCGTACCCGGACGTCGTGGCAGACATCATCCCTGGTCAAGAACCTCCGCGGCGATCGCTGCGAACCAGCAGACCTACAGTTCGTTATAGCCCTTCAAGATAAGTATTCAATTATTTTGATGATATTAATCTCTATCGAAGATATTTAAGTTTACAAATAAATTGTTTCAAAATTTGCGAACCAGCAGACCTACAGTTCGTTATAGCCCTTCAAGATAAGTATTCAATTATTTTGATGATATTAATCTCTATCGAAGATATTTAAGTTTACAAATAAATTGTTTCAAAATTTGGTTAAAAGAGGGGATGTGGTAGACGTGTCTATTTATATACTGAGTCAGAAAACCCTATTCTGTTTCCCCTAACGCAGTGCTCTCACTAATACTCCCACCTACGCATGATCTCGGCCTATAGTCTGCCATCGGTTGGTGTCGGTTTAAGAACAGTCTTCTCACGTCTATCGAGTCGAACGCCGGTTCTATTTAGAGAGGTTAAGCGTGCTATAAGTTGGCTACCACAAGTCTGAAGTTAACTAAAACTAAAATACCGAATCTCGGAACCCTAACATCATTTAACCGAGATTTCGTCGAACAAAAAAAAACTCTTACCGAGATTCCGAAAAACTGAACTTTCAAAATAACGAGTGCTTCACTAACAGTTTTTTCTTTCGTGTTTCGGTGTAAAAAGAAAAGGAGCAAGTTTCGCGGCTGATTATTATTATGGAGAATTCTGCAATGTTCAAATTAACTAGAATATTGAGTGAGTATAGACTATTTTTTCTCAGATCTCATTTTTTCTCAGATCTTGTTTTTTCGCTGCAAAGAATATTTGAAGGAAACAATTAATTCTTTCTTCAATCAATTTTGTAGTTTACCAAGTTGCTTCGCAGGATGTAAGTTACAGAGTGATAGATGTTAATTGATTTCCTGGAAGCAATACAACTCTCCAGTTTTTACCAAAGCTGTGTTTAATTGAATCAGTTGAATTAGTAATTAATAAATTAATTCGTATATTTATTCGTTTTAATCATATTCTGGGCTATCTGACGAACAAAAATCGCAAAATACAAAATAAATTTTACCGAAGCTCTCGTAATACTTTGACAATTGAACATTACCGAGAATCTCGTTAAAGTTGACAGGTTTTTGTTTTTTGCTTTTACAGAATCTCGGTGTTTTAATGTATTATCGAAATTTTTACCGAGATCTCAGCTGTTGAAATCTCGGTAATTTATTTTACCGCACTCGGTGGTAAAATCTAAGTGTGTACCAATCATTAATTCATAACGGCGTCAATAT
Organism: Wyeomyia smithii; assembly: GCF_029784165.1. Classification (NCBI taxonomy): domain Eukaryota; kingdom Metazoa; phylum Arthropoda; class Insecta; order Diptera; family Culicidae; genus Wyeomyia; species Wyeomyia smithii. The sequence continues at coordinate 174,758,497 of NC_073696.1, read as the reverse complement.
TCCATTTCAAATGCTTACGAAAACCATCTTATCCATTGAAAGCGCACATTGTACCGAAAACAAACGTTGAGTTTTTGTTTTTTTTTTTTTTTTCATTTATAAGGATATATATTCGAGAATAAGTCTACTGACAATTATGGGACATTTACTCTATTTTAGTTGTTTTAGGGCAAACCAACCAAAAAGTGGGTACCAGAATCGCTGGTACTCGAATCATTGAGTGATAGATAAAAAATGTATGGAGTTTGACAGCTACAAGAGCCCCTTGGTTACCAGCATTACCTTGGATGACAACTCTAATAATAAGGCAATCCACGGGTAACATTTCGCGGCTTGTAGGTTCGTTATCGGTTGTTCTCTACATTTTGAATTCGTTGAATGCTTCTCCAGTTTCCAGGGAGATCTGATTGACCAAATAGTCGACAATATGAGCTGTGGTTACCGATATTGTGGTGTGCTTCATACGAGTTTACGTACCAGACCGGATTTTTTCAGCGTAGCGCTTTTTACTGCCTGGTAGTAACGAAGATGTCCGGTCTTTTTCGTACTCGTTTCATTCATTTTCACTCCTCTCACTAAACAATAAATGGAAAAGAAATCTAACACCTTATAAACAAACCCGTGGGAAGTGTCAAAAAAGTGAGGTTATTTTGTGTGCGCAATAGACCTTACTATTTGCGCTAGTATTAGTGGTCGATTTCACTAATACAAGTTTAATTTTGGTTGCAAATCATCAACACGCTGGTAGTAACAAAAAATTTCCTCCTGCCCCGAGCTTTTATTCAAGTTGTAAGCCGATTTTTAGTTTTATTTCATCTGGTTCTCCACTTAAACAAAGTTTGTTAAAACAGGTAACACTAATGAACTAGGATTCATAAGTGCAATATTTTTCGAAATTTAATATCAGCTGATTTTTTGGTTGAAAACAAATCGATTTTATTAGGATTAGTTAGCCTATACACCAGAGAGACGCTGAGACACTCACCGTTAAGGCAACTGTCAACATCAAAACGGGCGATCTGTATAATTTTGCATTGCCGTTATCCGATACAGACTAAGCCTGTATTGGTGAGATCTGGCGTAAAAAGCTCTATGATCTATAGATCATTGCACGGTGACGTCTCAAAAAAAAAGAAAGAGATTTAACAGTTCGGCACGAGTGAAAATGCGGAAGTGTGTTGTTTAAAATTGCTTTACTGCTTGGTAGTCACGAATTCGCATAGGCGGAGAGTTGTCCGATCTTTTTCGTATTGTCCTTTCACAAAAAAATTAAAATGCAGGGTATTTTCAAGAAAAAGAAGAAGCAACACCCGCAACTGACAGACATCTCAAACACTGGTAAAAAAGTGCTGAAAGGAATAGCACTCGATACACGTTCAACTGGGTATAGTGAAATGTTCGTAATTGAAATACGAAAATATAAAAAGAAGGTTTATTCTCTACACCTCATTAGTTAATTATGGTCTTCTTATTTGTACTTAAGTTTTCGTTTGTCTTGATCTAGCAAAGAATATCATATTCATCATCAAAGGCATGTACGATTTATTGCCATCAGCGATGGGCACCATTTCGCCTATTTTTAGATCGGTTAGTGAACATGATACGACAACATAGTGCGGGTTTGTTAAAGTTCGCATGCTTTTGGCGATTTGATGTATTTATCACAACAATGCCATGATATATAAAATAAAAGTCGTGGGACAACTATGTCTATAAAGCTCAATTTTGAAGATACATGAAACAGACATAGAAACAATGCGCTGTACACTAGAGATGGTCGGGTACGGGTATTTTTACCCGATACCCGTACTCGACCCGTATCCGACGGGTTCGGGTCGGGTTTCGGGTAACGCCAAAAAATATTTTTCGGGTTCGGGTCGGGTACGGGTAATTTAAAAACCAAGGCTTCGGGCTCGGGTCGGGTACGGGTTTGAAAAATTCTCAACTCGTCGGGTACGGGTAACTCGATTTCCGTGCATTATGAGAATTTAATTATTAACTTGCCAAGCCTCGGTATTTTAGCATAGTTTTGGTCTCGGAGGGAGAAACGGATACGAGCTGTGGGAGTGTCAAATGAACCAGAATGAGCTGTCAATTTGAACCAGTAGAAAAAAAGCATCTTTTAGTAGCAGGTATTGTAATAACTTGAAAGTATTGTCTTACTTGAAAAAATATTCAACGCAAGCACTTTTTGTATTTAGTGTGATTATACAAAATATTTTGGTTTATTTTTACGTGAAATAATAAATTTCATAAACTTTCAGTAATAATCCTGCCAGCGCATTTCGGTTATTGAACTTGAGCTTTCTGGATTTACGGTTGAAGCCGGCTTTCTTTTGAAATTTGAGAAATTGCTTAACCAACTTTTGTTTTATGAAGCGACGCTTTTGTAATTATTACTCGGGTATCAAAAAAAAATCAAAAAAATCGTTTGGTAACAATTTCGAACTATACACTTCATCACGTTTGAATGTTGAATGAATCTTTCAAAAAAATTCTATTGAATTTTTATTAATCTCTCGAAAACAAAATAAAAATTTCAACAGTTCATATGAATCATACGTATGCATACAAAATGAATAATTGAAACCCCTGATCAATTTTATTATGAGGTAACTAACAGGAAAAATGGAGCCCGAATTCTCCGTACACAGTTATGAATAGATATTTCGCTGCGTTATAAAATGGTCAAATTTTTCTACAACAGACGAGCGGACGTACTCAGTGATAGATGCTACGCTGGATTCTAGGTGAACCAATACATCGCCTGGAACTCTGGGTTCATTAACATTCGTTCACATGAACACTCAGTTCTAGCCTTACTCCGGCCATCATCTCGAGAAACCACATATGACAATTAGTGCATGAAATGTGCGAGGTAACCAGGTATTTAAAAAAATAAAAAATAAAAAAAAAATCTATCCTAAACGGGTCGGGTACGGGTCAGTACCGGCAATTTCAGGGCATTTTCCTTTCGGGTACGGATCGGGTACGGGTAGCTGAAAAAAAATTTTTTCGGGTTCGGGTCGGGTACGGGTATTTTAAACAAACCTGACTTCGGGTTCGGGTCGGGTACGGGTTTAAAAATTCTCGATGAGCCGTGTACGGGTCGGGTACGGGTAACAAATTTCCCATACCCGACCATCTCTACTGTACACTTTCGCGGTTCTGGAAAACATTTATGTTATCTCAGGAAACAAATTTTCAAAAAAATAAGACTTTCTGAAGCATAGGAATTCTCGAACTGGAACCAACAGAAGTTATGGGGAAACTAGGCCTTCGAATTTCGTTTAGCGGTAGGGCTCAGAAGCTTCGGTTTTTCTAAAAATGTCCTCAAGGGTAAAAATATATTAAAGCTGAGAGATTTTCCCAGCTGAAAAATATATAAATATTTTATTTTACCACAAAAGATCACCACTGCGACCATTAGTGGTCCAAATCTTACAAAAAAACGCTTGATTTAAACGTTTATTGCATCTCTAAGAAATTTGGCATCACAAATTTTTTTGCTATCGAACATTTTTTCATTGGTAAAAAAGTATAATTTTACCCGCACGACTTCCCGAAGTCCGATTGTGCTGAAATTTAGAATAGTGACTTCTTTCGAGAAGACGAAACTTTTAAGCCGTACCTCTAAATCTCTGAACGAAATTCAGAGGTTTTCTTCCCATATATCTCATTGGCACATTTTTTTGTTGAGGTTTTAAACGGCGGTCATTCACCAGTCAACGAAAACTATGTTATATTGCATACTGCCTAAGCAACATCGAATAATGCAGCGGTTTTCAACCTTTTTTTATTCGAGTACCTCTTGGCGATATTTTTCAAATCAATTGTACCCCCTGACTTGGAATATTCTGGCAGAGTGGGAGAGAGTAGTGGTAGATCATGTTGTGGTAGTCTAATTCAGGTTTCAAATTGAATTATGGTTTGTTCGATTACTATGCTCATATTTCAAAAGCAAGTTTGAACAACAAATGAAGTATTATAAGAAAAATTGCTTTATCCGCCATTACTGATTTTTCTTTCGCGTACCCCCTGAAAGCTTTCACGTACCCCAGGTTGAGAACCGCTGAAATAATGGGTTATAACTAGTTTATTCGTAGAACATTCTGATTGCAAACCATACCAATGCGGCTCTGCTGCATAGTCGAGTGCAAGGAATCAAGGCGGCTTTAAGTCAATGCTATTTAATTTCAATTGAAGTAAGTTAAGAACGCATACGCTTTGACAAACAAGTTCTTGAGTCGTATTTTTATCGGTGCTGTCTGAGATTGTCATTTTCGGTTGTCAGTTAGAGCGCAAAATTCTAATTTATCTCTGAAATCACAATATCAACAAGCACGAAAAAGTTATTCGCTGTTGCATAGTGATGCTTCCAACCCTCCATAGTGAAAAAACGCTTCCTCACCCCGCGCCAAGTTTTTGGTCAAACCGTTATGCCTTGTTCAGACTACGCCGGATATCACCTGATATCGCCAGATGATATCGGATATCAACTCGAGCGTTCGCATAAGAGTGAGCTGATATGATTTGACATTTGCTTTGGAAATTGAAAAGAGAAGAAAACAAAAACAGGTCAAAGCTAAAACAAGACAACAAGAGCAATGGGATTAGGATAGAAATGTCAGCGAGTTGGCTCGCACCAACGCGAACTCTCATATGCAATTGTCAACATGTGCGGGATGAAAATAGCAAAAATATTTCCTTCCTTTTCGCTCGCATGCAACGCGAAGTTCGAAGTTTGTAGGGTTGCGTCAAATGTCTGTTGGCCGTGTTGCCAACTGCTTGAAATGTGGTTATTATTGGTCTTCGAACATGATATCCGCGATAGCTTGTAGCCGAGGTGATATCCGTTGACAGCTCGATTGTATGGGATATCAGGTAATATGGATGGTGATATGGCCTCGATAGCACGAATCGCCTGAAATCAGGTGATATGCGGTGTAGTGTGAACGGGGTATTACACACGTTTCTACACTGTAAAAAAATTTCTTGTCTAAGTGAAGTGATTTGCTATTGAATTCGCACTACTTGCCTAACATTTCAAAGTAAAAAAAAATCCTTCGAAACATGTTAATGCAAAAAACGATGAAATCAACAGCAAATCGCTTGATTTTCTGTTGTTATGTTCATCTTTTCTGATATGCTTATGTTTGAGATACGGAATGTTGGTCATCTGGATATTATCAGCTACTCGCAGTAAATTCAAAAGGTTTCTGTTTATTTTAGAATTTTCAATTTTATTTTATTCTAGGTTTTCAATTTGATTACAAAACGACCTTTGTCAATGTGTCGGTGCAATGGATTTAAGGATCTGTAAAAGAGTTGTTTTATTATTGTTTAATTATCAAAGATTCAATAAAACTTACTTTCAAACTAATTTTTAATCTCTAGGAAAAATGTGCTGCATGCGTCTTTCGCCACCGTCACTAGTTTTGTTTCATTTCATGTTTTTGACGTTCGTCAATTAGAATTGCAGCTGTAATTCAATTGATTTAAACAGTGGTGCAAATACAAGAGATATTCATTATAATATGATGGTGATTTTCATTGAACAGTTTTCAACGTAAGATCATTTCATTGGAGAGTTTTAATCATTGTGAAATCAACAATAAACTTTAATTTGCAGTGTGACGTGACAAATCGAGTCAAGTGCAAAAGCACTCGAAGTAATCGTGGCATTTATTTACAGTGTAGGAAGGTCTATGATACAACCTTTAGACAGGGATACCAGATGTGCAAATTTCTCTGCAAACACTATTTTTTAGTGTCCGTGAACAGATTTTTCTTGATTCGCAGAAATTTGCACAAATTTGACTTTCTCAAAATGTGTGATTTTCGCAGACTCATACCTGCGAGGGCGAAATTTTTACGAATCACGGTCAATTTTTTTTTTTCAAATTTCAAGCAGGTTTTTCGAGCAGTTCCAGGCATTTTTCAAAAATATCTGGTAGCTCTGCTCATGAACTATATTAAGCATAATAAAAATGTAACGAAAGTAACGAACGTTACAAGAGTATAACCTTAAAATCGAAAAATTCTCAACAAAACATTGTTTGACGTTTACCTGTAATAGAAACGTTTATTTCTACATTTAGCACTTCATTAGTATCGTATTTGGAATTTTGATAACATAAAAAGATTGTTTTGGTGGTAAGTTTTTTGTTGTTCTTACTTTTCATGAGATTATCGATTATATCCTTCGTGTCTACAAATAACATTCGTTATGTTTGACACTTCTCGTTTCACGCGTAGAGCAGCACCCTTAATCTCTGACGAATAGCTCTTGTAATAAAATTTATACAGCCAAAATGTTATAATGTGCCAACATTTGCAATAAACTACGATGTTGACGAAAGGAAATACTGCACCAATGTTCTATCGTATATTATCTCGGTTTCCACCCAATTTTACATTTTGTTTTGCTTACGGCTCTGGTGTCAAACAGCAACTTGGATATAATGTGATTGATAAAAAGAAAAATATGATTGATCTCATTTATACTGTCGATAATGCACACCGATGGCACTCTAGTAACATGGAACGGAATCCGGAGCATTATTCAGCTCTGCAGTATTTGGGTAGCAATTTCATTGCCAAGTATCAGGAGACAGTTGGTGCAAAAGTGTTTTTTAATACTTTGATTCCCATTCCGGAAGAAGATGTCATAATCAAGTATGGTGTTGTTACAACAAAGGACCTTTTAGAAGATTTAAATGACTGGACAAGTTTATATTTGGCAGGAAGACTGCATAAGCCAGTTGAGATTATAAAAACGGCTTCAGGCTCAAAGATACAAAATGCAATTGAAAATAATCTTAAAGCAGCTGTTCATGCCGCCTTACTTCTGTTACCTGAAAAGTTCACAGAGTTTGAATTATACCGCTCGATATCCAACCTCAGCTATGCCGGAGATTTCCGAATGATTTTTGGCGAGAATAAAGAAAAAGTTGACAACATCGTTCGTCCACAGATAGATAATTTTCGTAATCTGTATTCACCTGTTTTTATACACCTTAAACATGTTTTCAATCTTCCTCTGCCGGGTAGTGACAACTCAATATGCACTCAGGACCACTCAGAAAAGACAATTCTTTATCATCTTAATAATTTGCCGAGGTGGCCAGTTCGATGTCTGGTGCAAAACCTAACAAAAGGACGATATCGGCAAGACACCGAAGATATCCTTGCAGCCGTTTCGAAATCGTCCAACTACCAAGATGTTGTTTCCAAATGCTTCCGATCAATCGTATGGCAAAGCAGCGTAAAACAGTCTATAAAGAATATACCGTCTGCCGGTGTTAGCAAATCGATTAAGTATAGCTGGTCAAAAGCCTTAAAAACGTTCAATGTGTAACAGTAGTGAATATGGCATTTATTTAATATTATGGCTAGCCAACTGTTTCCAAATAATAAATCGATGCATAAAATAAGGTCTGTGTCCTTTTCTTATAGCCATGATACCCTTCGCAAGGCTGCGAAACTTTTTGCAGTGAGCATAGCCGCAATGGTTTATGAGAAAGTCATCGCATCAATGCTATCTGCGTTGCGAAGGCAAGAGTTATAATGTGAGAGTACGGCTTATTTGCAAATCTATTATTTTGCATAACCGTGAATAGATGTTTGATCTTAAACCACCAAGAGGTACATTATGATATTTGTTTTCGTTAAAATGTTTTATCATATACTTTGTTACATTGTGAAGCGCAACTATAAGAATTTTATATGAAAAGTTGACTAGAGTTATGCCTTTAAAAACTGCTATGGTCGCGACGATGGTCCAATTTAAAGATAAGAATCACTCATCCTCTCAATCAATATGCAGCTTGACAAATAAGTTCGACAACATGAATCCTTCTATCCTTATGCAAAGTTCGATTCGTAGTTCCTTCGATCACTTGTCAGAATTGTCTTGTGGTTTGCCATTTAAAAAGATTTCCGCAGTTTTGCATGAAAAATTAACACTAAGAACGTGTTCTTAGTGTTTATTTTTCAATGTATAGCCGCTCAGAACAATGCATGAAACAAACTAGTGGCAATTGTGCGATACATCTTTCATCGTGGTACACATTAGTCTATTGTCTATTCTTTTAAACATCTCTATAAGAAATATGAATATCGCATTTTTTCGCAATAAATTAAATGTTAATAAACTATTTTGCAGTGAAATATGTCAGATACTGACACATCCGATTCTGACTCAGGGATACGTTTCAAAACTACTAGTACACGATACAAACCTAAAAACACCAGCAAATGTTCAGTATCTACGTTGTCAAAACATTCAAGAAGTCCTCACGGTCACCGTAGCCGTTCACTTGGTGATCGAGAACGTGACAGAGATGATCGACAAAAGAAACGGAAAAGTAGACATAGAAGTCGAAGTAGAGAAAATCGTCAACAAACTAAAGCAGATATACCACGGAATAGATCTAGGTCAAGGTCCAAAACAAAACAAAACCGTAGCAGACGAGAGGAGAAATCAAGCCTCAAAACAGTACCAAATATGATACATAAAAATCAAGAACTCAGATCATCAATGAAACAATCCGATACCGTAAAACAAACGGATTCCGGCGTGTCCATTTTATCACTGTTGTCGCAGGAGCATCACTTAGAAAAAAATGATCTATCTGACATTTGTTTTGGGCCTGCTCTTCCACCTGCGTTGCTCAATAAAGAATGTATCACAAGAGATAAGAATACAGATGACGACAGACCAGCGCATTCGCAACTTTATTCAGCTGAAGTCAGAGAAAACTCACAATCGGATAAATTTAATATTATTGGTCCGGTATTACCAGCTCATTTGAAGATAAATACAGCTTCTGAAAATTCTGAATCGGATCTATCACCTTTCTCAGAGGAAGAAACACATGACGAGGATGATATTATAGGTCCTATGCCAGGAACATCTAACTCTAAATCTAACGTGGAATTGGAGCAACGTGCGCTGGAGTTAAAACTTAAACGCCTTGATGAACCAACAGATCAACCTATCACAACACGTGAAGACTGGATGCTACAGTTGCCAGATATTCGAAAGGTTAGTGATATGGGTCTGGGAGCAAGACAATTTAGAACCCGTGAAAAGCTAGAAATTGGTGACCGGTCAGTTTGGACAGACACCCCCAATGATAAAGAACGTAAAAAACTAAGTCATGGCTCATCAAAAAATGCTGTTTGCATGCACGAAGACCAAACACGCCGGAAAACTGCTGAGCGTGATAAACAGCAAGAAGAAATGATCAAAAAGCATAAAAAACATAAACGTGATAAATCACTGTTGGATACTCATCAGCAGAAACTAGAGAAAACAAAGGTTAGCTCCATAAAAAACTTTATAGTTCTTCTCAAATAATTTTTATCGTTCTAGAAAAAGCAAAACAATTCGGAGGCAGTACGAAGGCCTTTTGACCGTAACATCGATTTGCATGCTAATCGTTTCGATGAAGCACAAAAGAAAGCCATTTTCAAAAAAGCAAAGTTGCTTGAAACACGTTTTTCAAGCGGAGCATCAAAATTTTTGTAGACAATTTTTTTGTTCAATTGAATTTTTAAATATTTCTACGTTATTTAAGGTTAAGGTTTTTAATACAGCCTGTTTGAACTTACAGTAAGACTTGAACAACCTCAGATGAATCCACTTCTCTCGTTTAAGTTTTTAGTGATGATATCTATCTATATAGTGATACATACATTTAATTGTAGTTAGATTTTCAATGTTATTTTTGTAAACCCACGCAATTGAAATGGTTGTGTTAGATTTTGGTCGAATCGATGGGGCGGGCAAATACTAACAGATGCAATACTGAAACTCACCTAAAAAACAATCATTTCAAATTTCCAACTCCGTAGTCTCATGAATTTTTGTGGTACCAAATTTGTAATATGCAGGTACACTAGTACTGCTGTCGAAATAAAAGAAGTGGCGTGGAAATGATGTTTATTGTTACTTGCGTAACCTAATGTTTTCATCCGAACGGAAATTTTATAAAAAATGTTGTCAATGTGTTATATCTGTAGGC